>NC_090937.1:1214386101-1214712800 GCF_040938575.1 Ambystoma mexicanum | reverse complement strand
GTAGTGCACATGACATGGAAAACACGAGACTCATATCCATATGAAAACAACTTCCTCAAGACCTATTTGAGTTACCACAAGAGCAGTTTACATGCTGAAGCATTCAGATACATAACAAGTGGCCCTGCAAAAGGAGAAACAAAGAAAGTAACACTGCAGTATCTACCATGTGATTGGTACGCCACCGAAGTTCCGGGTAAACAAGGATGTTGGGAGAGGCCGCTGGTGACGATAACAGGAAAGGTGTATCTGGACAACAGCTGGGAGATAGGAGTGATTGGCAGCAACATGGTAACAAAAGAAACTATCTCAACTATCGAGGCCCACAATCACCGATGTTGGACGACGTGGATCAAGTATGTACCAATGCTCACGTGGGTAGAAACAGATGAAGACCCAATAACAATACTACCGCTGACTGCGCCCAAGGTATGCTACCAGCATAAAGGAGAGGTGGACGTAGGATATAACACCAATTGTGCAAGTGTGACGGAGTTACCTGAGGGGGGAGCAGGAACAGCAGTAATAATGGACCATTATTGGGCCTGTGGAGAAAAGGCATACCATACACTGCCCCCCCTGTGGAATGGTGTGTGCACAATGGTGCACGTCAATGTACCATCACTAGTGGTACCTAAGAAGCATGTCAATGTGGCGAACTTTCCCAAAATGGATGAAGGGGACAAGAGAAAAAAGAGATCTGCACCACTTCAGGAGGAGCAAGGGAACAGGACCAACAACAATGATACTGTACTAAATAGAAGAAAAAGACAAGGAGAGCCACTGACAGGAAATTACCTGTGGGGAAGGTCAGAAACGGAACTAACCTCCATACCGCCAGAACACAGACTATTCAGCAGAGCAGCAATGTTCTTCTCCTCAATAATACACCCGGGACTGCAGGCTTACGCAAACGCGAAATGGCTCCAAATAACTAGATGGGAACTAATGATGACCATCAATTCTACAGTAAATGGGTTTAACGCAATAAAAGAGGAGCTGCGAGCTATAAGAATGGTAGCACTCCAGAACAGATATGTATTGGACCTTCTCACAGCAATGGAAGGAGGAGTTTGTGCAAAGATAGGACAATCATGCTGCACGTTCATACCTGCCAACGATGCTGATAATGGTACACTGACTGAAGCAGTTTCACAATTGGCCCAGATGCACTCCAAAATGATGGATGAAAGTAACGGTGTAAACAAGGATAAGAGCTGGTTTTCAATATTATGGTCATGGATGCCATCCTGGCTGTCAGATGGACTGAAAATAATAGTGGGTTGTACTATTTTGGCTGGAGCTACGCTGATCATAATTAGATTTTGGAAGGCCCGGAAGGCACGCACCACTGACGAGTTGCTCGAAATGGTGGGAATGCACCCCCTGATGCCAGCAGATGACGGCCAACATACAGGTGTGATAATACAGGAGAGGGAGAAGCTGCGCACCCAAATCATCACCAACCATCTAGACCCACCATCAGTGAAGATCGAGAACCCAAGAAACCCCAGGAGTTACATAGGGAAATGGGTATACTGTACTCCTGGAGGAACCTGTGAATATATGTATTGGTCATTTGAAGATCATGTAAACCATTATGGACATCTAGGAAGAATAACTAAGATATGGCGAGTAAGAGGAGATAACGAGAAGGATATGTTTGTGGTCGACAAGTCGACCAGAGGGGGGACTGAAGTGGGAGAATGGAAGACCAGGCTCCCGTCCTTCACCTCTCGCGCTTGGCCTAGAGGGTCACGGACCCAGACACCCGCCACGAGAAGAGTTTGTCCATTTACCAGATGACCAAATACCCTGGTATAGGAACATACGGATGTGTCCATCTGCCTGCCCAACAGCCCGCACTGGCCATGCCGACACCTGCGGCACGGACCAACTAGACTAAAATCTACACGTCGTTAGAGATGCCATGACGACCTAGACAACGGGAAGCACATCTGTACAAATATACACACTGGACATTCCCACACCGATCTACACAAAGAATATACTCAGTGCTATGACGTAGGCGACAGGCATATTCACGGACGTGCATCTTTATTATTTTTACATAGGCTTTCAGAATGCAGAAACGCAAGACGCGTCATGAACTCATCTACAAAGCTTGCTCACGCTTCTCCTGAAACCAGTTACCACCATAAGAAATATAATGAAGACACGATACTGGTCATGGAACTATATGCTACTATAACTTAAAGCACCTATGCACCAAACGGACCACTTATGCACCAGGCCCAAGTAGGCCTCAAACAAGAGCTCCCGTGGACATTAACAAAGCAAGAGTCTGGTTGCTGATCCTGCAGAAGGGGCCCGGTGAAACAACCAGCCAAGGTCGCGATGTTGCAAACCCACATTCCAAGAACAAAGCATCAAAGGCACGATGTTGCAACCTCGCACTCCGCGCACCAACGTTAAGGTCACACCTGCAAATTAAACCAGACACACAGTGGAAAAGCAATATTAATTGTGCAGAATTCTGCCTCAAACACGGTCCCTCCCCACGTGACCAAGCCGAACCTGACGAGATGCCAAACCCAGGGGAGAAAAGGCGTCTGGATCCCTCGCTACGAGACACAGGCAGATACACTTGAAAGGCTCAATGGACATCTGCGACAGTGGGGGCGGTCAGCCTTCCAACTATGAATAAATCCTCACATTGTCTGCACGTACCCATAGTGAAACATTGTTGCAATCGCAGGTACACCGAGAGCTGGGAACAACGGTGGTCCCAGGCTGGGAAGCTCACGGGTGCACCAATCAGAACATGGGGCTCTTATCTCTGACGTCAGTAATATTAACCAATCCTCAGGAGTCTTCATGTAACAATTTTCATGTATCTAATTGTAGGGACAACCCAGATATATCACCTGACTACCCTTTGTCCACTAACATTGTCCTCTATATGTGTGCTATACTAACCCTACCACTCGAGCAACCAATTAAGAGTGGCGATAGGTTTTTTGTTAACTTTCTGAAGTGACGCAAATAGCGCGTCATAATGGAGGTCTGCGGACGGCCCGGCCGACCCCGGCAGAATTTCCCCCCGACACCAGCACGAGCGACTAGCGGATTACTAAGAGGCACCTACGTCACTACATGACATTTATAAACAAACGTCACATCATCACACAACTGGCGTGATGATGTGCCCATAAATAGCAGCCTATTTAGGGAGAACGGACACAGTGCACGGCCCATCAGCAGCTCCCCAACACAACGAACAAGAAATCAGGAGATAAGCAGGAATAGGAAGCTTGGAAACAGAGGATACACTTGAATTAATTAGACTATTGGCTGAAATATACATTATATCCTAATTTTTCTAAGGAGACCCATGGGGGCAGCACATAAGAAGTGATGGCGCCATGACCATTGGAAACAGTATTCTTTGGAATAATCGAAACCCTTTGTTCGCCTCCATATGAGGTAAGAGAGGGATTACAAGGTCTACCTTGATTTAAAACGCATGTTGAAGGCAGATATCCGAGTGACACAGTTGCAACCTATTTATTTACAGGATGAATATGACTATTTGAAAACAACTGAAGCCATAGACCCTTTTTTGACAAACCTAAAGGGGTACTGGTGAAAGAAGAGGTTGGCAACCGCAGGAATTTTTTGGAACTACCCCGGACTATGGCAGCTCTTCCCAATTTACCATATTAATCTCTTTTGGACAAGACTGAGAGAGGTACACTCCATTAGCCTTTTTTTCTTTTAAATAACCTTTCTTTTAATATAAATAGTCTTGTTAGATATGACCTATCTCTCCTTTTTTAAGAAAACACTCTATATTGCTATACCTACAGGTTGGCACAGAACATATGGGAGCACATTACCAAAGTATGTAGCAAAGATCAGCATCCTAAACTTGATTGAAATTTGAACATTGGAAGCATCATCCAGGTGAACACTTAATCTCAGAATCCTACATGAGAGATACATTCATTTGTTGTAATGTGTAAGAGTACAATAATGAAAATATTGTTTTGTATTTGATTGTAGAATATTGAGAAGCACAAAAAAAGAAATAATCAGCTCCTGAAGAAGGGAAATATTTCCAAAACGTGCTGAGAAGAATAAGCATATGTCACAAAAATATTGGAAATCTATTATGGGTTAAACAATGAATATAATTGTATGTAACCAATGACATGATTCCAAACAGAGTGGGCATCACGGAAATACTTTCTTTTGAAGAATTATTGTGTTAACACTGGTGTTTATTATAAAAAAAAAATAATAATAATTCTTTGGAAAAACATAAAGAACTAATGGTACAGAAATAACGTGATATGAGTATCTTTGAACATTTTGTTTAAAATTAGAAATTTTTGGTTGTTTTTTCAACTTACACAGGGTTTGCGAGGGACGGGAGTGTTCCACAAGACTGTGCCCCTGAAGAGACAGAGTTGCAAATACGGAGAATGATGCAGCAAGGCAAAGGTGTACAATTTGCTTTTTGGAAAGTAGCTTAATGAACTGGCTCTGTTCAGAAGACCACCCTTTTGAATATGCATTACCTGCATCATTTAATTATTAACAAATATCAAGAAGCCAGTGCTTCACACCCTTGGCGGATGGCAATCCTTCACATGCTCTGACCTAAAACGTTCAATTCTCACCTTTTTAAGGGTCTGGCTAATCCTCAGTGTGAGAATATATAATGATTCGTTATGTACTAGAATGTTGTAAACTAGACGTAGGCAACATGTCCGTTTGGAATCACTCTAAAGATCTGGCCCAATTCCACATGTTGTATTTCTCATCCTTTCCCCAGATGTTCTCTTTTCCCATCAGCTGCCTCTAAAGGTAGGCAAATGACTGCCCAATGTCTTTTGTGTGAGCTGTGCTGAGTCTGCTCCATTTGCAGATTTACAAGTGCCTGGATGGCATCTACCCTCACCATGCCCCGCAGGCAGCCCACACCACAGCGGGGACCTCTACAACCCCTGACCATGCCCTGCAGGCAGCCCACATGGCACCATGCACTTGTGAGCCCCGACTCATGTCCCCCCCACCAGTGGCAGGTCTAAAGACTGGAGGGGGGTATCTGTACTTCTGCTCTCTATATGGCAGAGGAGAGGCACAGAGGACCCAGGCCAAGATTCTCTATAGGGTAGCGCTGGTCGAGCAATCAAGGCCTATCTTCCCAGGAGGTGATGCAGGCTGGTTCTTAAGTGCAGTGTTGTCCCCAAGCCCCAACAAAGCAATGTCCACACGCTGTATTAGTTAAAACACAGTTTTTATATAATTAATGTTCAAGGTTATGTACAATATCACGATAACTCACTTTGTACTCAGTTATCTACAATGGCAAATATACAGTTCTACGTGGTACCACTATTACTATTAGATCTCATTTAAGTGCATCAACTGTACGGTTAAATCTCACACAAATCAGTTTGTAAATGAAACCAACAATAGATATAAGAGAAAAGCAGTTGGTTAGAACAATAGGCAGGATACTGGCCCCTCAAACTAGACAGAGTTCACTGTAGGGATCCCGCCCTTGGGACAACTGTGAAATAAAGATATATCACAAGCCCAGTCCATATATTGTTCTAGCAGTCTTATTTCCTTCTAAAAGAGTTCTACAACCCCAATGTACCTGGAATAGCAGAGTTTGTGGTCGGGTCGTCGACATATCCTTCTTAAGCGGTTCCCTTTAAGGCAGGAGCCATGGATCATCGAGATCCCACGAGGAAAAAGGTTAAACAACGACGGTGAGGTGGCAGCTTTGTTCCTAGCGGTGCACGTCGACGATGAAGCGTTGGCGTCCTGCAAGGAAGAGGCGTGCCGGGCACCTCGGTGACGATAGTCCAGGACCACAAAGAGTTTGAAGAACTGTGGCCCAGCAAGGGCGTCGGGTCGTCAGCGACTCTGTGGTCTTCAGGTGGTGGGAAACCCACCGACGGATGCTACTAGGCGCATCAACTGCCTCGACTTTCTCTGGCGGAACAAATCGTTCAACGGTACAGGTGTGAGCGTTCTTGGATCAAATGTTACTTAGGCAAAGGGAGCACGGTGGATCCAGTCGGCGATGACCGTCGTCGACAATGATGGACAACAGTGTCTGGGCGCTTCTCCTTGTGATTCCACGGCGGTCGCCATCTCCAGTCGGCAGCCTGTCGTAGGTCTGTCTACAAGGAAGCTTTGGCAAAGATCAGCTGGTGCACAATGGTCCTTCGTAGCGAGGAAAGAGGGTGCCTTACCAGGTCCTCCCTGGGTCAGTCCTTGGAGATACAGCATCTTTCAGATCGAAGAAGTAGAGCAGCAGCAAGACTTTTCTTCCAGCAGGGCTTCAAGGTTAAGCTTCAGTTTCAACTCCAGTTTCTCTTCAGCTTCTGAACACAAATTCAAGCAATGAGAGGCCCCCAGATATACTAGTTGGTCTCCCATTCATTCTTCTGGGTCACACTCAGTCAACCAATCGGTTAGAAGGGCATTCATGCAGGCAGGCAGCCAATCAGGTGCATAGTGCATTCAGGCCATTCACTACTCTCCAGACACTCACAATAAGTTATGTGTATTGTACCCAGGCATTCAACAATCCACACTGCATTCATACCAGTTTCAGGCAGGGCTGTCTCAGTCATTGTGTCAAACACCAGACACCAGACATCCACAACAATAAGTGCATATTGGTCACACACTCCATTTACCCAGGTCCGACCCACAGGGTGTACCCACAACATACAGTCACTAGGAAGGCTCCAGCCAGTCTGGCCTGGACTCCACAACAACACCATTTATGGAACTTCCACCCAACAGCCAGTCAGGGGGAAGGGACATAGTCAGGGCTTCACAGAATTTTGGGAAACAAGGTAACAGGCAATAGAAAGCAAGAGGCAACAGGGGCCATCTTATTTCCTGACAGGAATCAACTGATTCCAATGGCAGGGCCAGTGTATCCCGAAATTGAGGATGCTCAGAGCACCTGTCAAATTCATCATGGAGCTGCCAACAGCCCATATCCTGCTCTGTGGCCCACACACAGGTGCCCAAGAACATACACTAGGGGCACTAGGGTTGTACCCCCACCCATGGGTGCCATAAGGGTATCCCATGTGTCTATACACCAAACCAAAAAAGAGAGCTGCACCGGCATGAGTCCCACATGAACTCCTGCCTGCGCAGAAAACATGAAAGAACACACGATAAAAAGCAGTCAAGGACAAAGATACAGAAGCCCTGTCCATCCGATGCATTTCCAGCATCACAGTCGCCCCCACTAGACTGAAGTTAGGTGCCTAATCTCCCACGCGATAGACGCCCTCATCCAGACGGTCAACATACCTTCTCGAAAGGCCATTTGCATTATCTTGACTCTTCCCTGGTCTGTGCTGTATGGTGAAGTTTAGGCCTTGCAGGCTAATGGACCACCTGAGCAGTTTTGTGTTTTCACCCTTCATCTGCATAAGCCACTTCAGGGGCTTATGATCTGTTTGGGCCTTGAAGGTAGAGCCCATAAGGTAGAGCCTAAAACTTCTAAGGCTCCAAACTATACTGAAACATTCCTTTTCAACAGTAGTGTAAGTGACTTCAATCCAGCAATCCAACTAAGTCAATGCTTAGGATGGGATGGCCAATGGAAGCCCTTATTTATATATTTGTATGTCAAAAGTTCTTAAATCTAGATGATGAACCCTTATATAACGCCGCTCTCTTTGAATCCCCCTGACCTCATTGAGCCAAGAAGTAGGTTTGTTTTGCAAATTAAAAAGTTTTATTTGAAGAATTAAACAATATATATATATATATCACACTTTTATGAATACAATAATATTTGAATAGCACACTTATGAATATGAACGGTAATCAACAATGGGTAATATTACAATAGCACAATCTCTTTGATCTGAAAGGAGTTGGAAGAGGAAGGATAAGGTAGCAGGGAATACTTTTATGGTTCAAGGAAATGCAAAATGGGAAAGAATGCAGCACAGAAATAAACTTGATATGAATTCAATTAGAAGATAATATAATCACTTTTTCCCCTGTGACTACTCACTCCCCCCTCTATGCAGTATGAAGAGATGGGAAGGAGGGTACACAGGTTTCAAGAATACAATGAAGAATGCAGTTCCATTCCAGTTCACCCCAGCAAGCTTAGAGAGACACAGGAATGATTTTAAAACATAGGTCAAAACGCTTTGGAATGTGATTGCGATGGATGGGAAAATTTACTAAAATGCTTTTAATTCACTCGGGGATATTCAGGATAAGTGATAGTTACTTTAGATTGGATCAGGTCAACACAAGCAATGATTCATGAGTGATTATCAGATTGAAAATGAAATTCAGCAATTGAGAACAAGGAGCAGCTAGTTTGACAGAAAATGAAATTGAGCTAAATTGCAATTCGCAGCACTTTTTCCATGTGCATGCGTAAGTCGCGATTACGGGAAAACTATGAGGAATTGGAATGTCTTAGCATTAAAATGACAGTTAAATTTCGCTTCTAGGACATATGGTTCAAAAGATACAGACGTTTTTGTGGAGGTAGATTTACAGAAATAAAGTCAAGATTTCAGAATGACAGAAGGCGCTTTTAAGATTTGAAATCACAAGATGGACACAAAATTCTAAAGGCAGTTCTGGACAGGTTGAAATGGATGGGATAAGATTACTTTAGACTAAGAGATGACTATGCGCAGTTCTAGACTAGATACTCACTCCTAGTTTTGGAATGGAATGGAAATGGGCCTCGTCACCGATCTGGTCAGGTTTGGACTTCACTCACCACCGGATGGTCTCAGGCACTGGTTCTGCTCACAGCACGGCCTCTGGTCGGGGTCTGACAGTTCTGGATGCAGCACTGCTTTTTAGGTCTGGACCTCGGTCCTAGCACAGGGTTCTTGGCTAGAATAGAACAGCTCAGCCCGGCTGTTGAATGTGAGAATCAGGTTGCTAAAGTTCTGACGCCTGTTGTGAAGGATTCAGCTTGTGAATTAGGCCTTTGCTTCAAAGTTCTGGAACCTGGAGTTTGGTTCTAGAGTCTGGTCTCTGGATCTATCTGGAGTCTGGAGTCTGGATATTGTCTGGATCTAGTCCGGCAGAGTGCTTCGCAGGAATCAGTTGAAGTGGAAAAGTGAGTGTGTCCTTGCCTGTCCTATGCAGTCTCTTTTATGTGTTTTCAATGTGGGTGTGAAGGCTGATTCTACATGCCCAACCCTCTAAGGATTTGATAGGTTAGAGGACTTGCTGTCCCCTGACTGGAGAATGGATTAGCGTGTCAGAATGAGTCAGAGTGATGCTGTGTTTATGGCTTAGCTGTAATCCCTCCCCTCTGCTTTCTCATAGAAAATCAATTTTTCCCAAAACACATATTTCCCAGATACACAAGTTGTTCATAGTACATATACACCTCTCTGTTCAAGTCCCTTGTTCCTACGAGCTTGGGTTCAGAAATGACAACTTATTCACGCTTTTGGTGGGTTTGCCAAGATTGGTCAGCACCAAATTTTACACAGACATACACACCTTCTCTAAGCATATTACTGTAAGTGTTCATGTTTCTAGCATAAACACTGCAGCTACAATATTAATAATTACGGGGTTTGGTCTCAGAACATCACACAGCGTCCAGCTTAGTCTTGAACTGTGAGTGAATTTGTCATTTTAAGAATCTCCAAGTTTGACATTTCTGTAAGCTTGGTAAACTTTGTAAATTGCAATTTCATAAAACATAAATTTGCCTGTAATTCAATTCGCATCTTAGTCTGGTCCGCCCACCAGAAGCTTGGTGAGTCAGATGGTCACATGGTCTGCCTTCCTGCTAGAGCAGCTGTTGACAAGTCACACCCAAATCAGCATATTCTATTCAGCTGAAAGAATAATTGTCTCTTTTTCCTGCCAGCAGAGCCCCTGTCCAGGCTGCCACTCCCCAGTTCCTTTTCACACTAACTTGTCAATCTCTTGGCTTGGGGCAGAAGGCAGCTTCTTTTGTTCAGGGGGAGGTGTGGAATTTGTCTGATCCCAGTGTGCGAACACTTTTTAACTCTGCCAACAATGTTACAATTTGTATTTTCTTACAATATAACCCACATTTTTGATACATACATTAAACAATTTCTTCCTTCAAGTCATTTCAGAATATAGTTTTACATTATCTCTACCCCTTAGGCTTCTGATAGCCAGTATTTCTTTGGCATAGTTTGGGTTAAGTTGTTCAGTTTTTATAAATATTTTTTTTTAAACGCTGGCTTTCTGGTAGAGGTGAGCAAACGTAGTAAACTCTAGCGTAGCGACGTAGGACAGCTGTCCTTACATCAATATCTTTACAATGAGATTTAGCTTGATAGCATATGATTCTTGCTGACATTGTGTTTATGTGGATTCTTGCAGTATAATGATGTGGAACACCCAACAAGGAGGTTGGATCTTTTTGGTGGTTTGCGAGCCATGATTTTAGCACATTTTGACAATCAAGAAAATGAATTCCCAAACAGCTCTGGGTTGCTTTTGGCAATCAGTATTGCTATTTCCAAGTGGTTTCAGGCTACTGTGTGTGTAGCCCAATGGTGGTTTTAGGCAGTGACCTTCTGTGCTCACTAATATAGGCAAAGTGGGTGGCAGCCTATTTTCCAGTTTTTACTGCACATTTTTGGATGGTTTAGAGGGATCAGCATGCTTTCCAGTGGCCATTGTGATGTTTCTGCTGCCAGCAATGCACAGTACTGTTGCAGGGCTCGGATGAGTGGGTTAATACATCCCACAGTAGCCCACCTAAGTTCTCTAACCTTGAGTTGTCTACTGGTGAATATGATCGGATGATCCCTTCGTTTGTCATCTAACTGGGACAAGACAGCTCCAATTCCGGTGTCACAGGCGTCAGTTTGAACAATAAAGGGCTTGCTGTAATCAGGGGCACACAACACGGGTGCCCTACTCAGACTTTCTTTCAAGCCATCAAAGGCCCTCTGACAGTCTTCAGTCCAATTAACCTTCCTAGGTTGTTTGAGTGAACTCAGAGCTGTCAGTTGTGCAGCTATGGTTCCATAGTCTGCCATGAAATTGTGATAATACCTAGTGAGGTCCAAAAAGGCTCTCACCTGGGTTTGAGTAGTGGGAGTCTCCCAGTTATGTACATCCTGTACTTTACTGGGGAGAGGTTGGATTTGACCCTCCTACCTCATGACCAAGATATGTGACTTTCCCCTGAGCTATCTGGCACTTGGTGGCCTATATAGTGAGGTTAGCCCTTTTCAAGGCCTGCAACACCTTATCCAGATGGTTCAAATGCTCTTCCTAGGTGGAACTGTAGACGGCAATGTCGTCCAAGTAAGCCACACAAAAGGCCTCCAGCCTACTGAGCGTATGATTGACCAATCTCTGGAAGGTGGCAGGGGCATTCTTCAACCCAAAAGGCATGACCCTAAACTGATAGAGTCCCTCAGGTGTTGAGAACACCGTCTTTTCCTTGGCATGGTCCGTCAGAGCTATTTGCCAATAGCCTGAGGTAAGGTCAAAGGTGCTCACAAATTCGGCAGCACCTATGGGGTTCACGAGCTCATCAGCCCTGGGCAATGGGTGCGTGTCAAATTGGTGACGGCATTGACTCCCCTGTAGTCCAAACAGAACCTCCAATCTTTGGTACATGCCTGGGAACTTGTCTTGGTGACAAGGACCACTGGACTGGACCAGGGACTTGTTGAGGGTTCAATAACACCCAGATCCAACATCTTGGCGACCTCAGCCTGGATGTGGTTCTTAATCGTATCTGACATACAGTAGCACCTGCTTTTGACAGGAAAACTGTCACCAGTGTCAATCTCATGCCTACACCACAGTGTAAGGCCTGGAGTCAATAAAAACAGAGAGGCATACTGCCAGAGCAAAGCCCTGGATGCCTTCTGCTGCTCTGTCATCAGATCGGGAGAGAGATGTACTCCGTCCTCTGAGCCATCCTGAGGGTTGCTATGCAGAAAATCAGGAAGGGGCTCACTCTCATCCTCTTCTTGCTCTGAAGCTAGCAAGAGACATGAGACTTCTGCTCACCTGTGGAAAGGCTTCAGCCTGTTAACATGGAATACCTGAGGGGCTACCCCAGGGGCTCCCATGTCAACCAGATAATTGACTTTGCCCATCTTGGAGATGATCCTGAAGGGTCCAGTCCACTTGTCTGCCAAATCTCTAGGCTTGGTAGGCTCCATCACAGGGATTTCCTGTCCTGGAGTCCAATCCACTTGCAAGGCTTTAAGGTCATGCCAGTACTTATTCAATTCCTAACTGGCCTTGAGATTCGCTGTTGCCTGACCCATCATCTGTGTCATCCTCCATCTGAGGCCTAACACTAAGCCCCCCACTTGCTTGGCGGGACCTGGAGGGGTGGCTTCCAAACCTTCTCTGATCAAGGCAATGGGCGCCCTCACGGGATGTCCAAAGAGTAACTCAAAGGGGGTGAAAGCAACACCCTCTTGAGGTACCTCTCTGTAAGCGAACAGCAGGCATGGCAGGAGGAGATCCCATTTCCTCCTTAGGGGCTCTTCCAAAGAACCTAGTATGCCCTTGAGAGTTTTATTAAATCTCTCAACCAGACCATTGGCCTCTTGATGGTCATAGGTGGAGAACTTGTAGGTTACCCCACACTCTTTCCACATGGTTTTCATGTAACTAGACATGAAGTTGTATCCTCTGTCAGACACAACCTCCTTAGGGAATACAACATGGGTGAAAATTCCCAGGAGAGCCCTAGCAACCACCTTGGCAGTAACAGTCCGAAGGGGTATAGCCTCAGGCTACCTGTGGCATGATCAACCAAGACCAGGATGAAATGATGTCCACCTGAAGGGGGAGGGTCAAGGGGACTGACAATGTCGATGCCCACCCTCTCAAAGGTGTGCCAACCACTGGCAATGGTTGCAGTGGGGCAATGACATGGCCTCCAGTCTTGCCAGACAACTGACAAGTTGGGCAGGTCCTGCAGTGAGACTCCACTTCTACACACATCCGTGGTCAATAGAAATGGGCAGAGAGCCTCTGCTTAGTCTTCTTGGTACCAAGATGACCAGCTAACGGCACCTCATGTGCCAACTGCAGCAGGAAGGGCATGTAAACCGGGGGTGCCACCGACCTCTTGCAGTCACCAGATTCAGCCTTAGTGGGCTCACTAATAAGGAGCTCATCCTCCCAATAGATCCGGAATGTCCTAGGCACTTCTCCTTGTGTCTGGGACAGGGCCTGTTTCCTCAGACCCTCGAGAGAGTGGCACTCACTCTGTCCCTTACAGAAGTCTGCCCGGGAGGGTCCCCCTTCAGGCAACAGGCATGGAAGGTCGGGGTGGTCCTCTGGGTTGAGAACCTCTCCCACAGGAGAGTCTTCTGTCTCTTCTCCCTCAGGAGTTGTGTTTGGGTTTTCCACTGGACCTCACCCATCTGTAGCATGGATACCAATGGGTGCTGTAGGAACAGCAGGAAGAGAAGGAGCCCCCTTCACAGAGGTGGCCTTCTTGTTCTTCCGTCTTCTTGCCTTAGGCCTCACCTTTGGCTCGGGTACCTGACTCACAGCCAGACCCTGTGTCACCTGTGACCTAGAGACTGCAGCAGCAGTCAGGGGGTGACCATACGAGATCAACCCCAACTCTGCTAGATCATTACCTAACAGAATGTTACCAGGGACATTGTCCTGAACCAGGACAGGAAGCTTTGCTGCCTTGTCTCCAATCATGAGTGTGACTAAGGCTACAGGCTATAATTTGGGAGGCCCGCTAGCTAACCTGGTGGTTCTCAGAGAAGTTCCTACATAGTCCTCTGGCTTGAGCAGGGTCCTGTCCACCACTGTCATGCTTGCCCCAGTGTCTCTCAAGCCAGTAGAAGGCTGGGAATTCAAGTGGACACTTTTCAAAAACCTAGGGGTGTTCTGTGGGATAGTCACCAGTACTTCTGCGTACTGGTCCCAGGCCCCAAAGGACACTAAGGAAATCTCTACATGAGCAACACATGTGATCCCTGTAAAGGAGGGGAGGACAGTGACCTCCACCTCAGACATGGATTAAGGGTAGTTCAGCCTGACAGCCTGGACTCCAAGTGCCTTACCTTTACATTTGGGGTCACCCCTCTTGTGATCTAGAGCCCCACAGTCCCAACGAGTGGCAGGAATGCGGGGTACGGTACTGGAACCACTGGGAACCTGCTTTGCAGCAAGTGGACCACTACTCTTATTGCCACCCACAGATGACTTATCCCCACTAGATTTTTGGAATTTAGGAGAGGAAGGTTTTGGTTTACCTGACTGTGATTGCTTCTGGGACTCCTCAGCTTTCTTAGAGGTCCCCTTTTCCTTGTCCTTGTCCTTCCCACTGGAGTCCTTAGGGGACACCCGGTGGGAGACCCACATGTCAGCCAACCTAGCCAGTTTAAAGGGATCCAACATGTTCTGGTCAGCAACATACTGACGGATCTCTGGTGAACAGGCTTCAGAAACATGCTCAAAAAACAAAAGGTGGGACAATTCAACAAAGTTTTCACCTTGTATCCATCCATCCACCCCATCATGTTCATGTGCGCAGCACTCACCCAGTCAACCCAAGACACATTCTGTCTTTTCCTGAATTCCCTGAACCTTTTAAGGTATTGGGTAGGTGTCTTGCCAAACTTGGCAATCAAAGCAGACTTCATGCACTCATACTGACCCCTTTCTTACACACTCAGTTTCAGAATACAGTCATATCCAGTCTGAGGCACTCTGATTAACAAACACTTAGCCTAATCTCTTTTATCAACATCATGAATTGCACAAGCCATTTCAAATGCTTCAATACACTGTAGGTTAGCAGAACCCTCCACAAACACACCAACCAAATCTTTCATAAACTTGGTGGGTTCAGCTGAAGTCTCCACTCTAGCTTTCTCTAGCTGGATTCTCTGACATTCAGTGTCCTTGTCTTTGAGTTCAAGATCCCTATTCTTGAGGTCCACTTGCTGTGGCAGCTCCTCTTTCTTAAGCTCAGCTTCTATTTCCAACTTGCAGTATTCAAAGGCCAATTTCATCCCTAATAAACCAAGCTCCACAGAATGTCTGGGGGTTGGAACAGAGGCAGCAGGAATGGTGGCATTCCCAGAAACAGATTCAGCAACAAGAGGCAGAGTCATATTGGTTGCATCCCCACCATCAGTCTGGTAGTCCACCAGGGCACCTATCAGCTCAGCCCTAGACTTAACCACCAACTAGTCAATTTACCGTTTGCAATAGACTCCATTGCTTGTAATGCAGTTATCTCGTACACAACTAAACCTCAATTTAACAAAGAGCAGTTATTTTGTAAGTGGCACGGTTATGCACTGATTCTTAATTCCATAAGCATACCACCGCTGCCACCAGTGTAAAGACTGGAGGGGGTTGTCTATATTTCTGCTCTCTATTTGGCAGAGAAGAGGCACAGAGGACCCCAGCCAAGATTCTCTATAGAGTAGCGGAGGTCGAGCAATCAAGGCCTAGCTTCTCAGTAGGTGATGCAGGCTTGTTTTTAAGTACAGTGTAGTCCCCTGTTAGGGAGAATTATCCTATAAGGCTAATTTCACAAACCTAGTGAGTCCCCCAGCAGCTTTGCTGGATTTTTGGGGCTTGTTTTTTTTCTCCTGCTAAGAGTGAGACTCTTTTCCTCCCACTCTTAGGAATGATTTGAGGTATGTCTTTGACTTTTTAGGTGCTTATGGGCTATGGGGTCTTTTACTCGATAGGGTATCATCTGTTTTTGTGTCTGTGTTACACAGCACCCTCAGTGCACTAACACAGGGGTGTCATAGTAATTCCCAAACATAGACTCCATACCCTAGGACTGACTACTGTCTCCCAGGGCATGTAAAGTCACCATTGACTTTACTAGTCCCAAATTGTGAACAGAACCAGCATAAACCATCATATTGTGGAAGTACTGGAAGGGGTTAATTCGATTACCCTGGGTCTGTTTTCGAGGGGGCACTGTCCAGTTCCTCCTTGTTGAGTTTCTGGCTGGTGGCAGTGGTTACCACGCAAAATATTCCACCAGAATATTTCCTATGGGATTTTCCCATTGATTATAAATGCACCACTTTTTGGTGCAATGTTAAAGATACCGCCGGTTTATTTATTTAATATTAAATCAACGGTTGGGTCTTTTTGCCAGAACTCTTTTCTAAAATGGCGTTTGTGTCCATCTCTGTAACTCTAACCAAGGTTGAGTCCTTTGTTCCATCTTTTGGCGGCCTTCTCCACAGAAGCCCTCCAAATGGTGCTACTCTGTCTGGGTTCCACAGGATGTGTGGGGAGGGGTATTGGCACCCTGGACTGCGTTGCCTTAGCAACCCAGGTTGCACTCTATTCTGATTGGCCCGGTGGTGAGCCGCCCGGCTCACCACTTAGCATGTGTGAGTGACAGCTAGGCTGTTGAATGGGGTTTTTTCTGCATAAAAGCAGGGCCTTTGGGACTGGAACTTCAGAAGTCGCCACAGGACCTAAGAATCCGAAGAGGGAAGAAGCTGAGCCATCTGCAACGACGACACCACTGGTGGAGCCCTGCTGCAACAAACTCACCACTTTCCGAACGAAAAGAGAAAATCTTCTGCTGGACGAGTCTTCTTCCTTTGAGCTGGTGGGATCAACCAGTTTGCCCCTTTCGCCTTCCAAAGACATCTCTTGCTCTTGGTCGAATCGCCCGTGCCAAGCACCCCAGCAGACCGATAGCCAAGCTTCACTACTTTGACCGTGAATAAAAGGAATGCACCTTTTAACCGACTAACTCTGCGGCTGGTTTCATCCCTGGGCAGTGCATCGACTCCAAGTTTCCTCCTCTACGAGATCCTCTATTCCCCTGGTCGAAACATAAAACTGCAACCACTGCCAGGAACAACTGCCACCGCTGGAGCTTGCTCTCTCTTTAAGGTACTGTGTTCTGCCTGGCCTCCCTTTCCACGGATTGCTAAAGGTGACCCTTAAACCCTTGGCTTTCCAACTGGGTTGGCCCCAGACCTTCTAACTTTACTTCTTGAATCACCCCAACCTCTTTTGAACATTCTGCAAAGACTTTTAGTGCATTTTAAACTGTGTGATCTTGGGCACATTTCGCTTTGCTCCATTTAAAGTGGGCCTGGCCTATGAACTTTGGCTCTACAGTGTATACTGCCCATACTCCCTTGCTTTGAACTTCTAAAAGTGTTGCCAACTGTTTTATTTTCATGCCCTGCCTTTTTATAACTTAACAATTGGAGTGCCATCAAGGTTACACGCTCACATCTGTTTTAACAAATAGTGGTGTTTTAACTCTGACTTGTCTAATAATTATCAAGGGAGGTGTTTATACTTTACCTGACTGTGTTTTAACTTGCGTTTTATTTAGAGTGCTAGTGTATTGCCTAAAGTGTGTTTTAAATAAATAATGGTATACTTTTGATACAAAGCAATACAGTGTTTGTTTGCTCTACCATGTTTTAGTCCTATTGTGTATACTCTATATACTGCCTTACTCTTCTTGAGGGAAGTCTGACTGCTACCAATTGGGTTTACTGCTTACTCCTGTAGTCTTAATCTTTTTGCAGTGGTCCCCAAGGGAATTGCACAGGATTCTACCTAACATCCCCAAACCCCCACAAAGGAATGTCCCACACTGTATAAGTTAAAACACAGTTTTCATATAATCAATGTTCAAGGT
This sequence comes from Ambystoma mexicanum, assembly GCF_040938575.1. Classification (NCBI taxonomy): domain Eukaryota; kingdom Metazoa; phylum Chordata; class Amphibia; order Caudata; family Ambystomatidae; genus Ambystoma; species Ambystoma mexicanum. The sequence continues at coordinate 1,214,695,150 of NC_090937.1, read as the reverse complement.
TATGTACAATATCATGATAACTCTGTACTCGGTCATCTACAATGGCAAATCTATACAGTTCTATGTTGTACTACAATTACTATTAGATCTCATTAAAGTGCATCAACTGTACGATTAAATGTCACACAAATCAGTTTGTAAAGAAAACCAACAATAGATATAAGAGGAAAGCAGTTGGTTATAACAATAGGCAGGATACTGGCCCCTACCAATAGACATAGTTCTGTGTGGAGATCCCCCCACCTGGGCAACCTGTAAAATAAAGATGTATCACAAGCCCAGTACATATATTGTTCTAGAAGTCTTATTCCCTTCTGAAATAGTTCTAAAACCCCAATGTACCTGGAATAGCAGAGTTTGTTGTTGGGTCGTTGACGGATCCTTCTTGAAGCATCTCCCTTTAAGGCAGGAGCCACGGATCGTCGAGATCCCGCAAGGAAAAAGGTTGAATGATGACGGTGAGGTGGCTGCTTCGTTCCTAGCAGTGCTCATCGACGTTGGAGTATTGGTGTCCTGCAAGGGAAAGGTGTGCGGGTCACCTCAGTGATGATAGTTCAGGACCACAAAGATTTTGAGAAACTGTGGCCCAGCAAGGGCGTCGGGTCGTGGGCGACTCTGTGGTCTTCACGTGGCAGGAAACCCACAAGAGGATGCTCCTCGGCACGTCAGCAGCCTCAACCTTCTCTGGCGGGACAAAGCAGTCGACGGTGCAGGCGAGATCATCCTTGGATCAAATGTTACTTAGGTCAAGCGAGAACAGCGGCTGCGGTCAGCGATGGCGGTCGTCGACAGTGATGGACAACAGTTGAGATTCTGCAGCAGTCCCCATCTCTGGTCGGCAGCCTGTCATAGGTCTGTCTACCAGGGAGCTTTGGCAAAGATCAGCTGGTGCATGATGGTCCTTCGTAGCTCGGGAAGAGGGCACCTTACCTGGTCCTCTCTGGGTCAGTCCTAAGAGACACAGCAGCTTTCAGATCGACGAAGTAGAGCAGCAGCTTTCCCCTTGGCGCCCAGATAGGTGCATCCACACATGTGAGGTACCGTTTTCATCAGGACACCTGTGGGAATGCGGGACGGTAGGCCATGTGTTGTTGGCGGCGTGTTTCAATGGGTGTGCACAGTGAAATGTGCGGAAAATGCGTTTTTTCGCACATTTCGGGCTTTGCGAGGGTGTCTGGGTAATAAATTCTGGGCCGATTTGTGCAAATCATGCCTCTGCGGATTCCCACACGTGTCCTCTTGCATGGGGTTCCCTGTTTTCCTTGGTAGTCTGGACACCCGAGGCCCATATCTGTATGTTGTGCTTGGAGAAAGTGTCAAATTCAGGTGTCGAAACAGACTTGGAATTACCTGTGTTTTAGACTTTCCCCTTGGCGCCCAGGTAGGTGCACCCAAACATGTGAGGTTCCGTTTTCATCGAGACACCTGTGGGAATGCAGGACGATAGGCCATGTGTTGTTGACGGTGCAGAATTTATTACCGAGACACACCAGAAAATTCCGAATTCCGAAATTCCGTTGTTGACGGCGTGTTTCGATCGGTGTGCAGAGTGAAATGTGCGGAAAATGAGTTTTTCCCCCCACATTTTGGAATTTTCATGGGGTGTCTGGGTAATAAATTCTGGGCCGATATGTGCAAATCATACCTTTGTGGATTACCACTGGTGTCCTCTTTTGGGAAATTCATGGGGTTCCCTGTTTTCCTTGATGGCTTGGACACCTGAGGCCCATATCTGTATGTTGTGCTTGTCTAGAGAAATTATCAAATTCTGGTGTCGAAACAGACTTGCGGTTACCTGTGATTTAGGCTTTTCCTTTGGTGCCCAGGTAGGTGCACCCACACATGTGAGGTTCCATTTTCATCGGGATACCTGTGGGAACGCGGAACAGTAGGCCATGTGTTGTTGGCGGCGTGTTTCAATGGGTGCGCTGAGTGAAATGTGCGGAAAATGCGTTTTTTTTCCATATTTCGGGCTTTGCGGGGGTGTCTGGGTAATACATTCTGGGCCGACTTGCACAAATCATACCTCTGCGGATTCCCACAGGTGTCCTCTTTTCGGAAATACATGGGGTTCCCTGTTTTCCTTGGTGGCTTGGATACCCGAGGCCCATATCTGTATGTTGTGCTTGTCTGGAGAAAGTGTCAAATTCAGGTGTCGACACAGACTTGGGGTTACCTGTGTTTTAGGTTTTCCCCTTGGTGCCCAGGTAGGTGTACCCACACATGTGAGGTACCGTTTTCATCGGGACAGCTGTGGGAACGCAGGACGGCAGGCCATGTGTTGTTGACGGCGTGTTTGGATTGGTGCGCAGAGTGAAATGTGCGGAAAATGCGTTTTTTCCCCCCCATTTCGGCATCTTCGCGTGTGTCTGGGTAATAAATTCTGGGCCGATTTGCACAAATCATACCTCTGCGGATTACCACGCATGTCCTCTTTTCAGAAATGCATGGGGTTCCTGTTTTCCTTGGTGGCTTGGACACCCAAGGCCCATACCTGTATGTTGTGCTTGTTTGGAGAAAGTGTCAAATTCAGGTGTCGACACAGGCTTGGGGTGACCTGTGATTTAGGCATTCCCCTTGGTGCCCAGGTAGGTGCACCCACACATGTGAGGACCGTTTTCATCGGGACACCTGTGGGAACGCTGGATGGTAGGCCATGTGTTGTTGACAGCGTGTTTGGATTGGTGCGCAGAGTGAAATGTGCGGAAAATGCGTTTTTTCCCCCCCATTTCGGCATCTTCGGGGGTGTCTGGGTAATAAATTCTGGGCCGAATTGTGCAAATCATACCTCTGTGGATTCCCATGGGTGTCCTCTTTTCGGTAATGCATGGGGTTCCCTGTTTTCCTTGGTGGCTTGGACACCCGAGGCCCATATCTGTATGTTGTGCTTGTCTGGAGAAAGTGTCAAATTCAGGTGTCGAAACAGACTTGGGGTTACCTGTGATTTAGGCTTTCCCCTTGGCGCCCAGGTAGGTGCACCCACACATGCGAGGTACCGTTTTCATCGGAACACCTGTGAGAACACGGGATGGTAGGCCATGTGTTGTTGACGGCGTGTTTCGATTGGTGCGCAGAGTGAAATGTGCGGAAAATGCATTTTTTCCCCCACATTTTGGCATTTTCGTGGGTGTCTGGGTAATAAATTCTGGGCTGATTTGTCAAATCATACCTCTGTGGGTTCCCACGGGTGTTCTCTTTTAAGAAATGCATGGGGTTCCCTGTTTTCGTTGATAGATTGGACACCCTGGCCCATATCTGTATGTTGTGCTTGTCTGGAGAAAGTGTCAAATTCAGGTGTCGAAACAGACTTGGGTTACCTGTGATTTAGGCTTTCCCCTTGGCGCCCAGGTAGGTGCACCCACACATGTGAGGTACCGTTTTCATCGGGACACCTGTGAGAACATGGGATGGTAGGCCATGTATTGTTGACGGCGTGTTTCGATTGGTGCGCAGAGTGAAATGTGCGGAAAATGCATTTTTTCCCCCACATTTTGGCATTTTCGGGGGTGTCTGGGTAATAAATTCTGGGCTGATTTGTGCAAATCATACCTCTGTGGGTTCCCACGGGTGTTCTCTTTTCAGAAATGCATGGGGTTCCCTGTTTTCCTTGATAGATTGGACACCCTGGCCCATATCTGTATGTTGTGCTTGTCTGGAGAAAGTGTCAAATTCAAGTGTCGAAAACAGACTTGGGGTTGCCTGTGTTTTAGGCTTTTTTTCTGGCGCCAGGTAGGTGCATCCACACATGTGAGGTACCGTTTTCATCGGGACACATGTGGGAATGCGGGACGGTAGGCCATGTGTTGTTGGCGGCATGTTTCGATGGGTGGCCAGAGCGAAATGTGTGGAAAATGTGTTTTTTCTCCCACGTTTCAGAACTTGCAGGGGTGTCTGGGTAATACATTCTGGGCCCATTTTTGCAAATCATACCTCTGTGGATTCCCACGGGTGTCCTCTTCTCAGAAATGCATGGGGTTCCCTGTTTTCCTTGGTGGCTTGGACACCCAAGGCCCATATCTATATGTGGTGCTTGTCTGGAGTAAGTGTCACATTCAGGTGTCGAAACAGACTTGAGGTTATCTGTGTTTTAGGTTTTCCCTTTGGCGCCCAGGTAGGTGCACTCACACATGTAAGAAACCGTTTTCATCGGGACACCTTTAGGAACGCGGGATGGTAGGCCATATGTTGTTGACGGCGTGTTTTGATAGGTGCGCAGAGTGAAATGTACAGAAAATGCGTTTTTCCCCCACATTTTGGCATTTTCAGGGGTGTCTGGGTAATAAATTCTGGGCCGATTTGCGCAAATCATACCTCTGCGGATTCCCACGGGTGTCCTCTTTTCAGAAATGCACGGGTTCCCTGTTTTCCTTGGTGGCCTGGACACCTGAGGCCCATATCTGTATGTTGTGCTTTTCTGGAGAAAGTGTCAAATTCAGGTGTCGAAACAGATTTGGGGATACCTGTGTTTTAGGCTTTCCCCTTGGCGCCCAGGTATTTGTACCCACACATGTGAGGTACCGTTTTCATTGGGACACCTGTGGGAATGGAGGAGGGTAGGCCATGTGTTGTTGACGGTGTGTTTCGATCGGTGCGCAGAGTGAAATGTGCAGAAAATGCATTTTTTTCCCCACATTTCAGAATTTTTCGGGTGTGTCTGGGTAATAAATTCTGGGCTGATTTGCACAAATCATACCTCTGCGGATTACCACGGGTGTCCTCTTTTCAGAAATGCATGGGGTTCCCTGTTTTCCTTGGTGGCTTGGACACCCGAGGCCCATACCTGTATGTTGTGCTTGTTTGGAGAAAGTGTCAAATTCAGGTGTCGACACAGGCTTGGGGTTACCTGTGATTTAGGCATTCCTCTTGGTGCCCAGGTAGGTGCACCCACACATGTGAGGTACCGTTTTCATCGGGACACCTGTGGGAACGCTGGATGATAGGCCATGTGTTGTTGACGGCGTGTTTGGATTGGTGCGCAGAGTGAAATGTGCGGAAAATGCGTTTTTTCCCCCCATTTCGGCATCTTCGGGGGTGTATGGGTAAAAAATTCTGGGCCGAATTGTGCAAATCATACCTCTGTGGATTCCCACGGGTGTCCTCTTTTCGGTAATGCATGGGGTTCCCTGTTTTCCTCGGTGGCTTGGACACCCGAGGCCCATATCTGTATGTTGTGCTTGTCTGGAGAAAGTGTCAAATTCAGGTGTCGAAACAGACTTGGGGTTACCTGTGATTTAGGCTTACCCCTTGGCGCCCAGGTAGGTGCACCCACACATGTGGGGTACCGTTTTCATCGGGACACCTGTGAGAACACGGGATGGTAGGCCATGTGTTGTTAACGGCGTGTTTCGATTGGTGCGCAGAGTGAAATGTGCAGAAAATGTATTTTTCCCCCACATTTTGGCATTTTCGGGGGTGTCTGGGTAAAAAATTCTGGGCTGATTTGTGCAAATCATACCTCTGTGGGTTCCCACAGGTGTTCTCTTTTCAGAAATGCATGGGGTTCCCTGTTTTCCTTGATAGATTGGACACCCTGGCCCAAATCTGTATGTTGTGCTTGTCTGGAGAAAGTGTCAAATTCAGGTGTCGAAACAGATTTTGGGTTACCTGTGTTTTAGGTTTTCCCCTTGGTGCCCAGGTAGGTGCACCCACACATGTGAGGTACCATATTCATCGGGACAGCTGTGGGAATGCAGAACAGTAGGCCATGTGTTGTTGACGGTGTGTTTCGATGGGTGCGCAGAGTGAAATATGCAGAAAATGCGTTTTTTCCCCCAAATTTCAGAATTTTCGGGTGTGTCTCGGTAATAAATTCTCGGCCGATTTGGGCAAATCATACCTCTGCGGATTACCACGGGTGTCCTCTTTTCAGAAATGCATCTGGTTCCCTGTTTTCCTTGGTGGCTTGGACATCCGAGGCCCATATCTCTATGTTGTGCTTTTCTGGAGAAAGTGTCCAATTCAGGTGACGAAACAGACTTGTGGTTACCTGTGATTTAGGCTTTCCCCTTGGTGCCCAGTTAGGTGCACCCACACATGTGAGGTACCGTTTTCATCGGGACACCTGTGGGAACGCTGGATGATAGGCCATGTGTTGTTGACGGCGTGTTTGGATTGGTGCGCAGAGTGAAATGTGCGGAAAATGCGTTTTTTCCCCCCATTTCGGCATCTTCGGGGGTGTCTGGGTAAAAAATTCTGGGCCGAATTGTGCAAATAATACCTCTGTGGATTCCCACGGGTGTCCTCCTTTCGGTAATGCATGGGGTTCCCTGTTTTCCTCGGTGGCTTGGACACCCGAGGCCCATATCTGTATGTTGTGCTTGTCTGGAGAAAGTGTCGAATTCAGGTGTCGAAACAGACTTGGGGTTACCTGTGATTTAGGCTTTCCCCTTGGCGCCCAGGTAGGTGCACCCACACATGTGAGGTACCGTTTTCATCGGGACACCTGTGAGAACACGGGATGGTAGGCCATGTGTTGTTGACGGCGTGTTTCTATTGGTGTGCAGAGTGAAATGTGCGGAAAATGCATTTTTCCCCCACATTTTGGCATTTTCGGGGGTGTCTGGGTAAAAAATTCTGGGCTGATTTGTGCAAATCATACCTCTGTGGATTCCCACGGGTGTTCTCTTTTCAGAAATGCATGGGGTTCCCTGTTTTCCTTGATAGATTGGACACCCTGGCCCATATCTGTATGTTGTGCTTGTCTGGAGAAAGTGTCAAATTCAGGTGTCGAAACAGATTTTGGGTTACCTGTGTTTTACGTTTTCCCCTTGGTGCCCAGGTAGGTGCACCCACACATGTGAGGTACCATATTCATCGGGACAGCTGTGGGAATGCAGAACAGTAGGCCATGTGTTGTCGACGGTGTGTTTCGATGGGTGCGCAGAGTGAAATATGCAGAAAATGCGTTTTTTCCCCCAAATTTCAGAATTTTCGGGTGTGTCTGGGTAATAAATGCTGGGCCGATTTGCACAAATTATACCTCTGCGGATTCCCACGGGTGTCCTCTTTTCAGAAATGCCTCTGGTTCCCTGTTTTCCTTGGTGGCGTGGACATCCGAGGCCCATATCTCTATGTTGTGCTTTTCTGGAGATAGTGTCAAATTTAGGTGTCGAAACAGATTTTGGGTTACCTGTGTTTTAGGTTTTCCCCTTGGCGCCCATGTAGGGGCACCCACACATGTGAGGTACCGTTTTTATTGGGACACCTGTGGGAATGCAGGACGGTAGGCCATGTGTTGTTGACGGTGTGTTTCCATCGGTGCTCACAGTGAAATGTGCGGAAAATGCGTTTTTTCCCCCACATTTCGGAATTTTTTGGGTGTGTCTGGGTAATAAATTCTGGGCCGATATGGGCATTCATACCTCTGCGGATTACCACGGGTGTCCTCTTTTCAGAAATGCATGGGGTTCCCTGTTTTCCTCTGTGGCTTGGACACCCGAGGCCCATATCCGTATGTTGTGCTTGTCTGGAGAAAGTGTCCAATTCAGGTGTTGAAACAGACTTGGGGTAACCTGTGATTTAGGCTTTCGCCTTGGCGCCCAGGTAGGTGCACCCACACATGTGATGTACCATTGTTATTGGGACACCTGTGGGAATGCGGGACGGTAGGCCATCTGTTGTTGGCAGCGTCTTTCGATGGATGTGCCGAGTGAAATGTGCGGAAAATGCATTTTTTTCACCACATTTCGGATTTTGCCGGGGTTTATGGGTAATATCTTCTGGGCCGATTTGCACAAATCATACCTCTGCGGATTCCCACGGGTGTCCTCTTTTCGGAAATGCATGGGGTTCCCTGTTTAACTTGGTGGCTTGGACACCCGAGGCCCATATCTGTATGTTGTGCTTGTCTGGAGAAAGTGTCAAATTCAGGTGTCGAAAACAGACTTGGGGTTACATGTGATTTAGGCTTTCCCTTTGGTGCCCAGGTAGGTGCACCCACACATGTGAGGTACCTTTTTCATCGCAACACCTGTGGGAAGGCGCTACGGTAGGCCATGTGTTGTTGACGGCGTGTTTCGATTGGTGCGCAGAGTGAAATGTGCGGAAAATGCTTTTTTCCCCCCACATTTTGGAATTTTCAGGGGTGTCTGGGTAATACATTCTGGGCTGATTTGTGCAAATCATACCTCTGCGATTCCCACGGGTGTCCTCTTTTCGGAAATGCATGGGTTTCCCTGTTTTCCTTGGTGGGTTGGACACCCGAGGCCCATATCTGTATGTTGTGATTGTCTGGAGAAAGTGTCAAATTCAGGTGTCGAAACAGACTTGGGGTTACCTGTGTTTTAGGTTTTCCCCTTGGTGCCCAGGTAGGTGCACCCACACATGTGAGGTACCATACTCATCGGGACAGCTGTGGGAATGCAGGACGGTAGGCCATGTGTTGTTGACGGTGTGTTTCGATGGGTGAGCAGAGTGAAATATGCAGAAAATGCGTTTTTCCCCCAAATTTCTGATTTTTCGGGTGTGTCTGGGTAATAAATTCTGGGACGATTTGCGCAAATCATACCTCTGCGGATTCCCACGTGTATCCTCTTTTCAGAAATACATGGGGTTCTCTGTTTTCCTTGGTGGCTTGGACATCCAAGGCCCATATCTCTATGTTGTGCTTTTCTTTCTGGAGAAAGTGCCAAATTCAGGTGTCGAAACAGATTTTGGGTTACCTGTGTTTTAGGCTTTCCCCTTGGCACCCATGTAGGGGCACCCACACATGTGAGGTACCGTTTTCATCGGGACACCGTTGGGTACGCAGGACAGTAGGCCATGTGTTGTTGACGGTGTATTTCCATTGGTGTGCACAGTGAAATGTGCGGAAAATGCGTTTTTTACCCCACATTTTGGAATTTTTCGAGTGTGTCTGGGTAATAAATTCTGGGCCGATTTGCGCAAATCATACCTCTCCGGATTACCCCGGGTGTCCTCTTTTCAGAAATGCATGGGGTTCCCTGTTTTCCTTGGTGGCTTGGACACCCGAGGCCCATATCTGTATGGTGTGCTTGTCTGGAAAAAGTGTCCAATTCAGGTGACGAAACAGACTTGGGGTTACCTGTGATTCAGGCTTTCCCCTTGGTGCCCAGTTAGGTGCACCCACACATGTGAGGTACCGTTTTCATCGTGACACCTGTGAGAACACGGGATGGTAGGCCATGTGTTGTTAACGGCGTGTTTCGATTGGTGCGCAGAGTGAAATGTGCGGAAAATGCGTTTTTCCCCCACATTTTGTCATTTTCGGGGGTGTCTGGGTAAAAAATTCTGGGCTGATTTGTGCAAATCATACCTCTGTGGGTTCCCACAGGTGTTCTCTTTTCAGAAAGGCATGGGGTTCCCTGTTTTCCTTGATAGATTGGACACCCTGGCCCATAACTATATGTTGTGCTTGTCTGGAGAAAGTGTCAAATTCAGGTGTCGAAACAGATTTTGGGTTACCTGTGTTTTAGGTTTTCCCCTTGGTGCCCAGGTAGGTGCACCCACACATGTGAGGTACCATATTCATCGGGACAGCTGTGGGAATGCAGAACAGTAGGCCATGTGTTGTTGACGGTGTGTTTCGATGGGTGCGCAGAGTGAAATATGCAGAAAATGCGTTTTTTCCCCCAAATTTCAGAATTTTCGGGTGTGTCTGGGTAATAAATGCTGGGCCGATTTGCGCAAATTATACCTCTGCGGATTCCCACGGGTGTCCTCTTTTCAGAAATGCATCTGGTTCCCTGTTTTCCTTGGTGGCTTGGACATCCGAGGCCCATATCTCTATGTTGTGCTTTTCTGGAGATAGTGTCAAATTTAGGTGTCGAAACAGATGGGGTTACCTGTGTTTTAGGTTTTCCCCTTGGCGCCCATGTAGGGGCACCCACACATGTGAGGTACCGTTTTTATTGGGACACCTGTGGGAACGCAGGACGGTAGGCCATGTGTTGTTGACAGTGTGTTTCCATCGGTGCTCACAGTGAAATGTGCGGAAAATGCGTTTTTTCCCCCACATTTCGGAATTTTTTGGGTGTGTCTGGGTAATAAATTCTGGGCCGATTTGGGCAAATCATACCTCTGCGGATTACCACGGGTATCCTCTTTTCAGAAATGCATGGGGTTCCCTGTTTTCCTTGGTGGCTTGGACACCCGAGGCCCATATCTGTATGTTGTGCTTGTCTGGAGAAAGTGTCCAATTCAGGTGACGAAACAGACTTGTGGTTACCTGTGATTTAGGCTTTCCCCTTGGTGCCCAGTTAGGTGCACCCACACATGTGAGGTACCGTTTTCATCGGGACACCTGTGGGAACGCTGTATGATAGGCCATGTGTTGTTGACGGCGTGTTTGGATTGGTGCGCAGAGTGAAATGTGCGGAAAATGCGTTTTTTCCCCCCATTTCGGCATCTTCGGGGGTGTCTGGGTAAAAAATTCTGGGCCGAATTGTGCAAATCATACCTCTGTGGATTCCCACGGGTGTCCTCCTTTCGGTAATGCATGGGGTTCCCTGTTTTCCTCGGTGGCTTGGACACCCGAGGCCCATATCTGTATGTTGTGCTTGTCTGGAGAAAGTGTCGAATTCAGGTGTCGAAACAGACTTGGGGTTACCTGTGATTTAGGCTTTCCCCTTGGCGCCCAGGTAGGTGCACCCACACATGTGACGTACCGTTTTCATCGGGACACCTGTGAGAACACGGGATGGTAGGCCATGTGTTGTTGACGGCGTGTTTCGATTGGTGCGCAGAGTGAAATGTGCGGAAAATGCATTTTTCCCCCACATTTTGGCATTTTCGGGGGTGTCTGGGTAAAAAATTCTGGGCTGATTTGTGCAAATCATACCTCTGTGGATTCCCACGGGTGTTCTCTTTTCAGAAATGCATGGGGTTCCCTGTTTTCCTTGATAGATTGGACACCCTGGCCCATATCTGTATGTTGTGCTTGTCTGGAGAAAGTGTCAAATTCAGGTGTCGAAACAGATTTTGGGTTACCTGTGTTTTAGGCTTTCCCCTTGGTGCCCAGGTAGGTGCACCCACACATGTGAGGTACCATATTCATCGGGACAGCTGTGGGAATGCAGAACAGTAGGCCATGTGTTGTTGATGGTGTGTTTCGATGGGTGCGCAGAGTGAAATATGCAGAAAATGCGTTTTTTCCCCCAAATTTCAGAATTTTCGGGTGTGTCTGGGTAATAAATGCTGGGCCGATTTGCGCAAATTATACCTCTGCGGATTCCCACAGGTGTCCTCTTTTCAGAAATGCATCTGGTTCCCTGTTTTCCTTGTTGGCTTGGACATCCGAGGCCCATATCTCTATGTTGTGCTTTTCTGGAGATAGTGTCAAATTTAGGTGTCGAAACAGATTTTGGGTTACCTGTGTTTTAGGTTTTCCCCTTGGCGCCCATGTAGGGGCACCCACACATGTGAGGTACCGTTTTTATTGGGACTCCTGTGGGAACGCAGGACGGTAGGCCATGTGTTGTTGACGGTGTGTTTCCATCGGTGCTCACAGTGAAATGTGCGGAAAATGCATTTTTTCCCCCACATTTCGGAATTTTTTGGGTGTGTCTGGGTAATAAATTCTGGGCCGATATGGGCATTCATACCTCTGCGGATTACCACGGGTGTCCTCTTTTCAGAAATGCATGGGGTTCCCTGTTTTCCTCTGTGGCTTGGACACCCGAGGCCCATATCTGTATGTTGTGCTTGTCTGGAGAAAGTGTCCAATTCAGGTGACGAAACAGACTTGTGGTTACCTGTGATTTAGGCTTTCCCCTTGGTGCCCAGTTAGGTGCACCCACACATGTGAGGTACCGTTTTCATCGGGACACCTGTGGGAATGCGCGACGGTTGGCTATGTGTTGTTGACGGCGTGTTTCAATTGGTGCGCATAGTGAAATGTGCGGAAAATGCGTTTTATCCCCCACATTTCCGAATTTTCAGGGGTGTCTGGGTAATACATTCTGGGCCGATTTGTGCAAATCATACCTCTGTGGATATCTACGGGTGTCCACTTTTTGGAAATGCATGGGGTTCCCTGTTTTTCTTGGTGGCTTGGACACCCGAGGCCCATATCTGTATGTTATGCTTGTCTGGAGAAAGTGTCAAATTCAGGTGTTGAAACAGACTTGGGGTAACCTGTGATTTAGGCTTTCGCCTTGGCGCCCAGGTAGGTGCACCCACACATGTGACGTACCATTGTTATTGGGACACCTGTGGGAATGCGGGACGGTAGGCCATCTGTTGTTGGCAGCGTCTTTCGATGGATGTGCCGAGTGAAATGTGCGGAAAATGCATTTTTTTCACCACATTTCGGATTTTGCCGGGGTTTATGGGTAATATTTTCTGGGCCGAGTTGCACAAATCATACCTCTGCGGATTCCAACGGGTGTCCTCTTTTCGGAAATGCATGGGGTTCCCTGTTTACCTTGGTGGCTTGGACACCCGAGGCCCATATCTGTATGTTGCGCTTGTCTGGAGAAAGTGTCAAATTCAGGTGTCGAAAACAGACTTGGGGTTACATGTGATTTAGGCTTTCCCCTTGGTGCCCAGGTAGGTGCACCCACACATGTGAGGTACCTTTTTCATCGCAACACCTGTGGGAAGGCGCGACGGTAGGCCATGTGTTGTTGACGGCGTGTTTCGATTGGTGCGCAGAGTGAAATGTGCGGAAAATGCTTTTTTTCCCCCACATTTTGGAATTTTCAGGGGTGTCTGGGTAATACATTCTGGGCTGATTTGTGCAAATCATACCTCTGCGGATTCCCACGGGTGTCCTCTTTTTGGAAATACATGGGTTTCCCTGTTTTCCTTGGTGGGTTGGACAGCCGAGGCCCATATCTGTATTTTGTGATTGTCTGGAGAAAGTGTCAAATTCAGGTGTCGAAACAGACTTGGGGTTACCTGTGTTTTAGGTTTTCCCCTTGGTGCCCAGGTAGGTGCACCCACACATGTGAGGTACCATACTCATCGGGACAGCTGTGGGAATGCAGGACGGTAGGCCATGTGTTGTTGACGGTGTGTTTCGATGGGTGAGCAGAGTGAAATATGCAGAAAATGCGTTTTTCCCCCAAATTTCTGAATTTTCGGGTGTGTCTGGGCAATAAATTCTGGGACGATTTGCGCAAATCATACCTCTGCGGATTCCCACGTGTATCCTCTTTTCAGAAATACATGGGGTTCTCTGTTTTCGTTGGTGGCTTGGACATCCAAGGCCCATATCTCTATGTTGTGCTTTTCTTTCTGGAGAAAGTGCCAAATTCAGGTGTCGAAACAGATTTTGGGTTACCTGTGTTTTAGGCTTTCCCCTTGGTGCCCATGTAGGGGCACCCACACATGTGAGGTACCGTTTTCATCGGGACACCTTTGGGTACGCAGGACGGTAGGCCATGTGTTGTTGACAGTGTATTTCCATCGGTGTGCACAGTGAAATGTGCGGAAAATGCATTTTTTACCCCACATTTTGGAATTTTTCGAGTGTGTCTGGGTAATAAATTCTGGGCCGATTTGCGCAAATCATACCTCTCCGGATTACCCCGGGTGTCCTCTTTTCAAAAATGCATGGGGTTCCCTGTTTTACTTGGTGGCTTGGACACCCGAGGCCCATATCTCTATGTTGTGCTTTTCTGGAGATAGTGTCAAATTTAGGTGTCGAAACAGATTTTGGGTTACCTGTGTTTTAGGTTTTGCCCTTGGCGCCCATGTAGGGGCACCCACACATGTGAGGTACCGTTTTTATTGGGACACCTGTGGGAACGCAGGACGGTAGGCCATGTGTTGTTGACGGTGTGTTTCCATCGGTGCTCACAGTGAAATGTGCGGAAAATGCGTTTTTTCCCCCACATTTTGGAATTTTTTGGGTGTGTCTGGGTAATAAATTCTGGGCCGATATGGGCATTCATACCTCTGCGGATTACCACGGGTGTCCTCTTTTCAGAAATGCATGGGGTTCCCTGTTTTCCTCTGTGGCTTGGACACCCGAGGCCCATATCTGTATGTTGTGCTTGTCTGGAGAAAGTGTCCAATTCAGGTGACGAAACAGACTTGTGGTTACCTGTGATTTAGGCTTTCCCCTTGGTGCCCAGTTAGGTGCACCCACACATGTGAGGTACCGTTTTCATCGGGACACCTGTGGGAACGCGCGACGGTTGGCTATGTGTTGTTGACGGCGTGTTTCAATTGGTGCGCATAGTGAAATGTGCGGAAAATGCGTTTTATCCCCCACATTTCCGAATTTTCAGGGGTGTCTGGGTAATACATTCTGGGCCGATTTGTGCAAATCATACCTCTGTGGATATCTACGGGTGTCCACTTTTTGGAAATGCATGGGGTTCCCTGTTTTTCTTGGTGGCTTGGACACCCAAGGCCCATATCTGTATGTTGTGCTTGTCTGGAGAAAGTGTCAAATTCAGGTGTTGAAACAGACTTGGGGTAACCTGTGATTTAGGCTTTCGCCTTGGCGCCCAGGTAGGTGCACCCACACATGTGACGTACCATTGTTATAGGGACACCTGTGGGAATGCGGGACGGTAGGCCATCTGTTGTTGGCAGCGTCTTTCGATGGATGTGCCGAGTGAAATGTGCGGAAAATGCATTTTTTTCACCACATTTCGGATTTTGCTGGGGTTTATGGGTAATATCTTCTGGGCCGATTTGCACAAATCATACCTCTGCGGATTCCCACGGGTGTCCTCTTTTCGGAAATGCATGGGGTTCCCTGTTTACCTTGGTGGCTTGGACACCCGAGGCCCATATCTGTATGTTGTGCTTGTCTGGAGAAAGTGTCAAATTCAGGTGTCGAAAACAGACTTGGGGTTACATGTGATTTAGGCTTTCCCCTTGGTGCCCAGGTAGGTGCACCCACACATGTGAGGTACCTTTTTCATCGCAACACCTGTGGGAAGGCGCGACGGTAGGCCATGTGTTGTTGACGGTGTGTTTCGATTGGTGCGCAGAGTGAAATGTGCGGAAAATGCTTTTTTTCCCCCACATTTTGGAATTTTCAGGGGTGTCTGGATAATACATTCTGGGCTGATTTGTGCAAATCATACCTCTGCGGATTCCCACGGGTGTCCTCTTTTCGGAAATGCATGGGTTTCCCTGTTTTCCTTGGTGGGGTGGACACCCGAGGCCCATATCTGTATGTTGTGATTGTCTGGAGAAAGTGTCAAATTCAGGTGTCGAAACAGACTTGGGGTTACCTGTGTTTTAGGTTTTCCCCTTGGTGCCCAGGTAGGTGCACCCACACATGTGAGGTACCATACTCATCGGGACAGCTGTGGGAATGCAGGACGGTAGGCCATGTGTTGTTGATGGTGTGTTTCGATGGGTGAGCAGAGTGAAATATGCAGAAAATGCGTTTTTCCCCCAAATTTCTGAATTTTCGGGTGTGTCTTGGTAATAAATTCTGGGACGATTTGCGCAAATCATACCTCTGCGGATTCCCACGTGTATCCTCTTTTCAGAAATACATGGGGTTCTCTGTTTTCCTTGGTGGCTTGGACATCCAAGGCCCATATCTCTATGTTGTGCTTTTCTTTCTGGAGAAAGTGCCAAATTCAGGTGTCGAAACAGATTTTGGGTTACCTGTGTTTTAGGCTTTCCCCTTGGCGCCCATGTAGGGGCACCCACACATGTGAGGTACCGTTTTCATCGGGACACCTTTGGGTACGCAGGACGGTAGGCCATGTGTTGTTGACGGTGTATTTCCATCGGTGTGCACAGTGAAATGTGCGGAAAATGCGTTTTTTACCCCACATTTTGGAATTTTTCGAGTGTGTCTGGGTAATAAATTCTGGGCCGATTTGCGCAAATCATACCTCTCCGGATTACCCCGGGTGTCCTCTTTTCAGAAATGCATGGGGTTCCCTGTTTTCCTTGGTGGCTTGGACACCCGAGGCCCATATCTGTATGTTGTACTTGTCTGGAGAAAGTGTCCAATTCAGGTGACGAAACAGACTTGGGGTTACCTGTGATTCAGGCTTTCCCCTTGGTGCCCAGTTAGGTGCACCCACACATGTGAGGTACCGTTTTCATCGGGACACCTGTGAGAACACGGGATGGTAGGCCATGTGTTGTTAACGGCGTGTTTCGATTGGTGCGCAGAGTGAAATGTGCAGAAAATGCATTTTTCCCCCACATTTTGGCATTTTCGGGGGTGTCTGGGTAAAAAATTCTGGGCTGATTTGTGCAAATCATACCTCTATGGGTTCCCACAGGTGTTCTCTTTTCAGAAATGCATGGGTTTCCCTGTTTTCCTTGATAGATTGGACACCCTGGCCCATATCTGTATGTTGTGCTTGTCTGGAGAAAGTGTCAAATTCAGGTGTCGAAACAGATTTTGGGTTACCTGTGTTTTAGGTTTTCCCCTTGGTGCCCAGGTAGGTGCACCCACACATGTGAGGTACCATATTCATCGGGACAGCTGTGGGAATGCAGAACAGTAGGCCATGTGTTGTTGACGGTGTGTTTCGATGGGTGCGCAGAGTGAAATATGCAGAAAATGCGTTTTTTCCCCCAAATTTCAGAATTTTCGGGTGTGTCTGGGTAATAAATGCTGGGCCGATTTGCGCAAATTATACCTCTGCGGATTCCCACGGGTGTCCTCTTTTCAGAAATGCATCTGGTTCCCTGTTTTCCTTGGTGGCTTGGACATCCGAGGCCCATATCTCTATGTTGTGCTTTTCTGGAGATAGTGTCAAATTTAGGTGTCGAAACAGATGGGGTTACCTGTGTTTTAGGTTTTCCCCTTGGCGCCCATGTAGGGGCACCCACACATGTGAGGTACCGTTTTTATTGGGACACCTGTGGGAACGCAGGACGGTAGGCCATGTGTTGTTGACGGTGTGTTTCCATCGGTGCTCACAGTGAAATGTGCTCAAAATGCGTTTATTCCCCCTCATTTCGGAATTTTTTGGGTGTGTCTGGGTAATAAATTCTGGGCCGATTTGGGCAAATCATACCTCTGCGGATTACCACGGGTGTCCTCTTTTCAGAAATGCATGGGGTTCCCTGTTTTCCTTGGTGGCTTGGACACCCGAGGCCCATATCTGTATGTTGTGCTTGTCTGGAGAAAGTGTCCAATTCAGGTGACGAAACAGACTTGTGGTTACCTGTGATTTAGGCTTTCCCCTTGGTGCCCAGTTAGGTGCACCCACACATGTGAGGTACCGTTTTCATCGGGACACCTGTGGGAACGCTGGATGATAGGCCATGTGTTGTTGACGGCGTGTTTGGATTGGTGCGCAGAGTGAAATGTGAGGAAAATGCGTTTTTTCCCCCCATTTCGGCATCTTCGGGGGTGTCTGGGTAAAACATTCTGGGCCGAATTGTGCAAATCATACCTCTGTGGATTCCCACGGGTGTCCTCCTTTCGGTAATGCATGGGGTTCCCTGTTTTCCTCGGTGGCTTGGACACCCGAGGCCCATATCTGTATGTTGTGCTTGTCTGGAGAAAGTGTCGAATTCAGGTGTCGAAACAGACTTGGGGTTACCTGTGATTTAGGCTTTCCCCTTGGCGCCCAGGTAGGTACACCCACACATGTGAGGTACCGTTTTCATCGGGACACCTGTGAGAACACGGGATGGTAGGCCATGTGTTGTTGACGGCGTGTTTCGATTGGTGCGCAGAGTGAAATGTGCGGAAAATGCATTTTTCCCCCACATTTTGGCATTTTCGGGGGTGTCTGGGTAAAAAATTCTGGGCTGATTTGTGCAAATCATACCTCTGTGGATTCCCACGGGTGTTCTCTTTTCAGAAATGCATGGGGTTCCCTGTTTTCCTTGATAGATTGGACACCCTGGCCCATATCTGTATGTTGTGCTTGTCTGGAGAAAGTGTCAAATTCAGGTGTCGAAACAGATTTTGGGTTACCTGTGTTTTAGGTTTTCCCCTTGGTGCCCAGGTAGGTGCACCCACACATGTGAGGTACCATATTCATCGGGACAGCTGTGGGAATGCAGAACAGTAGGCCATGTGTTGTTGACGGTGTGTTTCGATGGGTGCGCAGAGTGAAATATGCACAAAATGCGTTTTTCCCCCCAAATTTCAGAATTTTCGGGTGTGTCTGGGTAATAAATGCTGGGCCGATTTGCGCAAATTATACCTCTGCGGATTCCCACGGGTGTCCTCTTTTCAGAAATGCATCTGGTTCCCTGTTTTCCTTGGTGGCTTGGACATCCGAGGCCCATATCTCTATGTTGTGCTTTTCTGGAGATAGTGTCAAATTTAGGTGTCGAAACAGATTTTGGGTTACCTGTGTTTTAGGTTTTCCCCTTGGCGCCCATGTAGGGGCACCCACACATGTGAGGTACCGTTTTTATTGGGACACCTGTGGGAACGCAGGACGGTAGGCCATGTGTTGTTGACGGTGTGTTTCCATCGGTGCTCACAGTGAAATGTGCGGAAAATGCGTTTTTTCACCCACATTTCGGAATTTTTTGGGTGTGTCTGGTTAATAAATTCTGGGCCGATATAGGCATTCATACCTCTGCGGATTACCACGGGTGTCCTCTTTTCAGAAATGCATGGGGTTCCCTGTTTTCCTCTGTGGCTTGGACACCCGAGGCCCATATCTGTATGTTGTGCTTGTCTGGAGAAAGTGTCCAATTCAGGTGACGAAACAGACTTGTGGTTACCTGTGATTTAGGCTTTCCCCTTGGTGCCCAGTTAGGTGCACCCACACATGTGAGGTACCGTTTTCATCAGGACACCTGTGGGAACGCGCGACGGTTGGCTATGTGTTGTTGACGGCGTGTTTCAATTGGTGCGCATAGTGAAATGTGTGGAAAATGCGTTTTATCCCCCACATTTCCGAATTTTCAGGGGTGTCTGGGTAATACATTCTGGGCCGATTTGTGCAAATCATACCTCTGTGGATATCTACGGGTGTCCACTTTTTGGAAATGCATGGGGTTCCCTGTTTTTCTTGGTGGCTTGGACACCCGAGGCCCATATCTGTATGTTGTGCTTGTCTGGAGAAAGTGTCAAATTCAGGTGTTGAAACAGACTTGGGGTAACCTGTGATTTAGGCTTTCGCCTTGGCGCCCAGGTAGGTGCACCCACACATGTGACGTACCATTGTTATTGGGACACCTGTGGGAATGCGGGACGGTAGGCCATCTGTTGTTGGCAGTGTCTTTCGATGGATGTGCCGAGTGAAATGTGCGGAAAATGCATTTTTTTCACCACATTTCGGATTTTGCCGGGGTTTATGGGTAATATCTTCTGGGCCGATTTGCACAAATCATACCTCTGCGGATTCCCACGGGTGTCCTCTTTTCGGAAATGCATGGGGTTCCCTGTTTACCTTGGTGGGTTGGACACCCGAGGCCCATATCTGTATGTTGTGCTTGTCTGGAGAAAGTGTCAAATTCAGGTGTTGAAACAGACTTGGGGTAACCTGTGATTTAGGCTTTCCCCTTGGTGCCCAGGTAGGTGCACCCACACATGTGAGGTACCTTTTTCATCGCAACACCTGTGGGAAGGCGCGACGGTAGGCCATGTGTTGTTGACGGCGTGTTTCGATTGGTGCGCAGAGTGAAATGTGCGGAAAATGCTTTTTTTCCCCCACATTTTGGAATTTTCAGGGGTGTCTGGGTAATACATTCTGGGCTGATTTGTGCAAATCATACCTCTGCGGATTCCCACGGGTGTCCTCTTTTCGGAAATGCATGGGTTTCCCTGTTTTCCTTGGTGGGTTGGACACCCGAGGCCCATATCTGTATGTTGTGATTGTCTGGAGAAAGTGTCAAATTCAGGTGTCGAAACAGACTTGGGGTTACCTGTGTTTTAGGTTTTCCCCTTGGTGCCCAGGTAGGTGCACCCACACATGTGAGGTACCATACTCATCGGGACAGCTGTGGGAATGCAGGACGGTAGGCCATGTGTTGTTGACGGTGTGTTTCGATGGGTGAGCAGAGTGAAATATGCAGAAAATGCGTTTTTCCCCCAAATTTCTGAATTTTCGGGTGTGTCTGGGTAATAAATTCTGGGACGATTTGCGCAAATCATACCTCTGCGGATTCCCACGTGTATCCTCTTTTCAGAAATACATGGGGTTCTCTGTTTTCCTTGGTGGCTTGGACATCCAAGGCCCATATCTCTATGTTGTGCTTTTCTTTCTGGAGAAAGTGCCAAATTCAGGTGTCGAAACAGATTTTGGGTTACCTGTGTTTTAGGCTTTCCCCTTGGCACCCATGTAGGGGCACCCACACATGTGAGGTACCGTTTTCATCGGGACACCTTTGGGTACGCAGGACGGTAGGCCATGTGTTGTTTACGGTGTATTTCCATCGGTGTGCACAGTGAAATGTGCGGAAAATGTGTTTTTTACCCCACATTTTGGAATTTTTCGAGTGTGTCTGGATAATAAATTCTGGGCCGATTTGCGCAAATCATACCTCTCCGGATTACCCCGGGTGTCCTCTTTTCAGAAATGCATGGGGTTCCCTGTTTTCCTTGGTGGCTTGGACACCCGAGGCCCATATCTGTATGTTGTACTTGTCTGGAGAAAGTGTCCAATTCAGGTGACGAAACAGACTTGGGGTTACCTGTGATTCAGGCTTTCCCCTTGGTGCCCAGTTAGGTGCACCCACACATGTGAGGTACCGTTTTCATCGGGACACCTGTGAGAACACGGGATGGTAGGCCATGTGTTGTTAACGGCGTGTTTCGATTGGTGCGCAGAGTGAAATGTGCGGAAAATGCGTTTTTTCCCCCACATTTCGGAATTTTTTGGGTGTGTCTGGGTAATAAATTCTGGGCTGATTTGGGCAAATCATACCTCTGCGGATTACCACGGGTGTCCTCTTTTCAGAAATGCATGGGGTTCCCTGTTTTCCTTGGTGGCTTGGACACCCGAGGCCCATATCTGTATGTTGTGCTTGTCTGGAGAAAGTGTCCAATTCAGGTGACGAAACAGACTTGTGGTTACCTGTAATTTAGGCTTTCCCCTTGGTGCCCAGTTAGGTGCACCCACACATGTGAGGTACCGTTTTCATCGGGACACCTGTGGGAACGCTGGATGATAGGCCATGTGTTGTTGACGGCGTGTTTGGTTTGGTGCGCAGAGTGAAATGTGCGGAAAATGCGTTTTTTACCCCCATTTCGGCATCTTCGGGGGTGTCTGGGTAAAAAATTCTGGGCCGAATTGTGCAAATCATACCTCTGTGGATTCCCACGGGTGTCCTCCTTTCGGTAATGCATGGGGTTCCCTGTTTTCCTCGGTGGCTTGGACACCCGAGGCCCATATCTGTATGTTGTGCTTGTCTGGAGAAAGTGTCGAATTCAGGTGTCGAAACAGACTTGGGGTTACCTGTGATTTAGGCTTTCCACTTGGCGCCCAGGTAGGTGCACCCACACATGTGAGGTACCGTTTTCATCGGGACACCTGTGAGAACACGGGATGGTAGGCCATGTGTTTTTGACGGCGTGTTTCGATTGGTGCGCAGAGTGAAATGTGCGGAAAATGCATTTTTTCCCCACATTTTGGCATTTTCGGGGGTGTCTGGGTAAAAAATTCTGGGCTGATTTGTGCAAATCATACCTCTGTGGATTCCCACGGGTGTTCTCTTTTCAGAAATGCATGGGGTTCCCTGTTTTCCTTGATAGATTGGACACCCTGGCCCATATCTGTATGTTGTGCTTGTCTGGAGAAAGTGTCAAATTCAGGTGTCGAAACAGATTTTGGGTTACCTGTGTTTTAGGTTTTCCCCTTGGTGCCCAGGTAGGTGCACCCACACATGTGAGGTACCATATTCATCGGGACAGCTGTGGGAATGCAGAACAGTAGGCCATGTGTTGTTGACGGTGTGTTTCGATTGGTGCGCAGAGTGAAATATGCAGAAAATGCGTTTTTTCCCCCAAATTTCAGAATTTTTGGGTGTGTCTGGGTAATAAATGCTGGGCCGATTTGCGCAAATTATACCTCTGCGGATTCCCACGGGTGTCCTCTTTTCAGAAATGCATCTGGTTCCCTGTTTTCCTTGGTGGCTTGGACATCCGAGGCCCATATCTCTATGTTGTGCTTTTCTGGAGATAGTGTCAAATTTAGGTGTCGAAACAGATTTTGGGTTACCTGTGTTTTAGGTTTTCCCCTTGGCGCCCATGTAGGGGCACCCACACATGTGAGGTACCGTTTTTATTGGGACACCTGTGGGAACGCAGGACGGTAGGCCATGTGTTGTTGACGGTGTGTTTCCATCGGTGCTCACAGTGAAATGTGCAGAAAATGCGTTTTTTCCCCCACATTTCGGAATTTTTTGGGTGTGTCTGGGTAATAAATTCTGGGCCGATATGGGCATTCATACCTCTGCGGATTACCACGGGTGTCCTCTTTTCAGAAATGCATGGGGTTCCCTGTTTTCCTCTGTGGCTTGGACACCCGAGGCCCATATCTGTATGTTGTGCTTGTCTGGAGAAAGTGTCCAATTCAGGTGACGAAACAGACTTGTGGTTACCTGTGATTTAGGCTTTCCCCTTGGTGCCCAGTTAGGTGCACCCACACATGTGAGGTACCGTTTTCATCGGGACACCTGTGGGAACGCGCGACGGTTGGCTATGTGTTGTTGACGGCGTGTTTCAATTGGTGCGCATAGTGAAATGGGCGGAAAATGCGTTTTATCCCCCACATTTCCGAATTTTCAGGGGTGTCTGGGTAATACATTCTGGGCCGATTTGTGCAAATCATACCTCTGTGGATATCTACGGGTGTCCACTTTTTGGAAATGCATGGGGTTCCCTGTTTTTCTTGGTGGCTTGGACACCCGAGGCCCATATCTGTATGTTGTGCTTGTCTGGAGAAAGTGTCAAATTCAGGTGTTGAAACAGACTTGGGGTAACCTGTGATTTAGGCTTTTGCCTTGGCGCCCAGGTAGGTGCACCCACACATGTGATGTACCATTGTTATTGGGACACCTGTGGGAATGCGGGACGGTAGGCCATCTGTTGTTGGCAGCGTCTTTCGATGGATGTGCCGAGTGAAATGTGCGGAAAATGCATTTTTTTCACCACATTTCGGATTTTGCCGGGGTTTATGGGTAATATCATCTGGGCCGATTTGCACAAATCATACCTCTGCGGATTCCCACGGGTGTCCTCTTTTCGGAAATGCATGGGGTTCCCTGTTTACCTTGGTGGCTTGGACACCCGAGTCCCATATCTGTATGTTGTGCTTGTCTGGAGAAAGTGTCAAATTCAGGTGTCGAAAACAGACTTGGGGTTACATGTGATTTAGGCTTTCCCCTTGGTGCCCAGGTAGGTGCACCCACACATGTGAGGTACCTTTTTCATCGCAACACCTGTGGGAAGGCGCGACGGTAGGCCATGTGTTGTTGACGGCGTGTTTCGATTGGTGCGCAGAGTGAAATGTGCGGAAAATGCTTTTTTTCCCCCACATTTTGGAATTTTCAGGGGTGTCTGGGTAATACATTCTGGGCTGATTTGTGCAAATCATACCTCTGCGGATTCCCACGGGTGTCCTCTTTTCGGAAATGCATGGGTTTCCCTGTTTTCCTTGGTGGGTTGGACACCCGAGGCCCATATCTGTATGTTGTGATTGTCTGGAGAAAGTGTCAAATTCAGGTGTCGAAACAGACTTGGGGTTACCTGTGTTTTAGGTTTTCCCCTTGGTGCCCAGGTAGGTGCACCCACACATGTGAGGTACCATACTCATCGGGACAGCTGTGGGAATGCAGGACGGTAGGCCATGTGTTGTTGATGGTGTGTTTCGATGGGTGAGCAGAGTGAAATATGCAGAAAATGCGTTTTTCCCCCAAATTTCTGAATTTTCGGGTGTGTCTTGGTAATAAATTCTGGGACGATTTGCGCAAATCATACCTCTGCGGATTCCCACGTGTATCCTCTTTTCAGAAATACATGGGGTTCTCTGTTTTCCTTGGTGGCTTGGACATCCAAGGCCCATATCTCTATGTTGTGCTTTTCTTTGTGGAGAAAGTGCCAAATTCAGGTGTCGAAACAGATTTTGGGTTACCTGTGTTTTAGGCTTTCCCCTTGGCACCCATGTAGGGGCACCCACACATGTGAGGTACCGTTTTCATCGGGACACCTTTGGGTACGCAGGACGGTAGGCCATGTGTTGTTTACGGTGTATTTCCATCGGTGTGCACAGTGAAATGTGCGGAAAATGCGTTTTTTACCCCACATTTTGGAATTTTTCGAGTGTGTCTGGATAATAAATTCTGGGCCGATTTGCGCAAATCATACCTCTCCGGATTACCCCGGGTGTCCTCTTTTCAGAAATGCATGGGGTTCCCTGTTTTCCTTGGTGGCTTGGACACCCGAGGCCCATATCTGTATGTTGTACTTGTCTGGAGAAAGTGTCCAATTCAGGTGACGAAACAGACTTGGGGTTACCTGTGATTCAGGCTTTCCCCTTGGTGCCCAGTTAGGTGCACCCACACATGTGAGGTACCGTTTTCATCGGGACACCTGTGAGAACACGGGATGGTAGGCCATGTGTTGTTGACGGCGTGTTTCAATTGGTGCGCATAGTGAAATGTGCGGAAAATGCGTTTTATCCCCCACATTTCCGAATTTTCAGGGGTGTCTGGGTAATACATTCTGGGCCGATTTGTGCAAATCATACCTCTGTGGATATCTACGGGTGTCCACTTTTTGGAAATGCATGGGGTTCCCTGTTTTTCTTGGTGGCTTGGACACCCAAGGCCCATATCTGTATGTTGTGCTTGTCTGGAGAAAGTGTCAAATTCAGGTGTTGAAACAGACTTGGGGTAACCTGTGATTTAGGCTTTCGCCTTGGCGCCCAGGTAGGTGCACCCACACATGTGACGTACCATTGTTATAGGGACACCTGTGGGAATGCGGGACGGTAGGCCATCTGTTGTTGGCAGCGTCTTTCGATGGATGTGCCGAGTGAAATGTGCGGAAAATGCATTTTTTTCACCACATTTCGGATTTTGCTGGGGTTTATGGGTAATATCTTCTGGGCCGATTTGCACAAATCATACCTCTGCGGATTCCCACGGGTGTCCTCTTTTCGGAAATGCATGGGGTTCCCTGTTTACCTTGGTGGCTTGGACACCCGAGGCCCATATCTGTATGTTGTGCTTGTCTGGAGAAAGTGTCAAATTCAGGTGTCGAAAACAGACTTGGGGTTACATGTGATTTAGGCTTTCCCCTTGGTGCCCAGGTAGGTGCACCCACACATGTGAGGTACCTTTTTCATCGCAACACCTGTGGGAAGGCGCGACGGTAGGCCATGTGTTGTTGACGGTGTGTTTCGATTGGTGCGCAGAGTGAAATGTGCGGAAAATGCTTTTTTTCCCCCACATTTTGGAATTTTCAGGGGTGTCTGGATAATACATTCTGGGCTGATTTGTGCAAATCATACCTCTGCGGATTCCCACGGGTGTCCTCTTTTCGGAAATGCATGGGTTTCCCTGTTTTCCTTGGTGGGGTGGACACCCGAGGCCCATATCTGTATGTTGTGATTGTCTGGAGAAAGTGTCAAATTCAGGTGTCGAAACAGACTTGGGGTTACCTGTGTTTTAGGTTTTCCTCTTGGTGCCCAGGTAGGTGCACCCACACATGTGAGGTACCATACTCATCGGGACAGCTGTGGGAATGCAGGACGGTAGGCCATGTGTTGTTGACGGTGTGTTTCGATGGGTGAGCAGAGTGAAATATGCAGAAAATGCGTTTTTCCCCCAAATTTCTGAATTTTCGGGTGTGTCTGGGTAATAAATTCTGGGACGATTTGCGCAAATCATACCTCTGCGGATTCCCACGTGTATCCTCTTTTCAGAAATACATGGGGTTCTCTGTTTTCCTTGGTGGCTTGGACATCCAAGGCCCATATCTCTATGTTGTGCTTTTCTTTCTGGAGAAAGTGCCAAATTCAGGTGTCGAAACAGATTTTGGGTTACCTGTGTTTTAGGCTTTCCCCTTGGCGCCCATGTAGGGGCACCCACACATGTGAGGTACCGTTTTCATCGGGACACCTTTGGGTACGCAGGACGGTAGGCCATGTGTTGTTGACGGTGTATTTCCATCGGTGTGCACAGTGAAATGTGCGGAAAATGCGTTTTTTACCCCACATTTTGGAATTTTTCGAGTGTGTCTGGGTAATAAATTCTGGGCCGATTTGCACAAATCATACCTCTCCGGATTACCCCGGGTGTCCTCTTTTCAGAAATGCATGGGGTTCCCTGTTTTCCTTGGTGGCTTGGACACCCGAGGCCCATATCTGTATGTTGTACTTGTCTGGAGAAAGTGTCCAATTCAGGTGACGAAACAGACTTGGGGTTACCTGTGATTCAGGCTTTCCCCTTGGTGCCCAGTTAGGTGCACCCACACATGTGAGGTACCGTTTTCATCGGGACACCTGTGAGAACACGGGATGGTAGGCCATGTGTTGTTAACGGCGTGTTTCGATTGGTGCGCAGAGTGAAATGTGCAGAAAATGCATTTTTCCCCCACATTTTGGCATTTTCGGGGGTGTCTGGGTAAAAAATTCTGGGCTGATTTGTGCAAATCATACCTCTATGGGTTCCCACAGGTGTTCTCTTTTCAGAAATGCATGGGTTTCCCTGTTTTCCTTGATAGATTGGACACCCTGGCCCATATCTGTATGTTGTGCTTGTCTGGAGAAAGTGTCAAATTCAGGTGTCGAAACAGATTTTGGGTTACCTGTGTTTTAGGTTTTCCCCTTGGTGCCCAGGTAGGTGCACCCACACATGTGAGGTACCATATTCATCGGGACAGCTGTGGGAATGCAGAACAGTAGGCCATGTGTTGTTGACGGTGTGTTTCGATGGGTGCGCAGAGTGAAATATGCAGAAAATGCGTTTTTTCCCCCAAATTTCAGAATTTTCGGGTGTGTCTGGGTAATAAATGCTGGGCCGATTTGCGCAAATTATACCTCTGCGGATTCCCACGGGTGTCCTCTTTTCAGAAATGCATCTGGTTCCCTGTTTTCCTTGGTGGCTTGGACATCCGAGGCCCATATCTCTATGTTGTGCTTTTCTGGAGATAGTGTCAAATTTAGGTGTCGAAACAGATGGGGTTACCTGTGTTTTAGGTTTTCCCCTTGGCGCCCATGTAGGGGCACCCACACATGTGAGGTACCGTTTTTATTGGGACACCTGTGGGAACGCAGGACGGTAGGCCATGTGTTGTTGTCGGTGTGTTTCCATCGGTGCTCACAGTGAAATGTGCTCAAAATGCGTTTATTCCCCCTCATTTCGGAATTTTTTGGGTGTGTCTGGGTAATAAATTCTGGGCCGATTTGGGCAAATCATACCTCTGCGGATTACCACGGGTGTCCTCTTTTCAGAAATGCATGGGGTTCCCTGTTTTCCTTGGTGGCTTGGACACCCGAGGCCCATATCTGTATGTTGTGCTTGTCTGGAGAAAGTGTCCAATTCAGGTGACGAAACAGACTTGTGGTTACCTGTGATTTAGGCTTTCCCCTTGGTGCCCAGTTAGGTGCACCCACACATGTGAGGTACCGTTTTCATCGGGACACCTGTGGGAACGCTGGATGATAGGCCATGTGTTGTTGACGGCGTGTTTGGATTGGTGCGCAGAGTGAAATGTGAGGAAAATGCGTTTTTTCCCCCCATTTCGGCATCTTCGGGGGTGTCTGGGTAAAACATTCTGGGCCGAATTGTGCAAATCATACCTCTGTGGATTCCCACGGGTGTCCTCCTTTCGGTAATGCATGGGGTTCCCTGTTTTCCTCGGTGGCTTGGACACCCGAGGCCCATATCTGTATGTTGTGCTTGTCTGGAGAAAGTGTCGAATTCAGGTGTCGAAACAGACTTGGGGTTACCTGTGATTTAGGCTTTCCCCTTGGCGCCCAGGTAGGTACACCCACACATGTGAGGTACCGTTTTCATCGGGACACCTGTGAGAACACGGGATGGTAGGCCATGTGTTGTTGACGGCGTGTTTCGATTGGTGCGCAGAGTGAAATGTGCGGAAAATGCATTTTTCCCCCACATTTTGGCATTTTCGGGGGTGTCTGGGTAAAAAATTCTGGGCTGATTTGTGCAAATCATACCTCTGTGGATTCCCACGGGTGTTCTCTTTTCAGAAATGCATGGGGTTCCCTGTTTTCCTTGATAGATTGGACACCCTGGCCCATATCTGTATGTTGTGCTTGTCTGGAGAAAGTGTCAAATTCAGGTGTCGAAACAGATTTTGGGTTACCTGTGTTTTAGGTTTTCCCCTTGGTGCCCAGGTAGGTGCACCCACACATGTGAGGTACCATATTCATCGGGACAGCTGTGGGAATGCAGAACAGTAGGCCATGTGTTGTTGACGGTGTGTTTCGATGGGTGCGCAGAGTGAAATATGCACAAAATGCGTTTTTCCCCCCAAATTTCAGAATTTTCGGGTGTGTCTGGGTAATAAATGCTTTGCCGATTTGCGCAAATTATACCTCTGCGGATTCCCACGGGTGTCCTCTTTTCAGAAATGCATCTGGTTCCCTGTTTTCCTTGGTGGCTTGGACATCCGAGGCCCATATCTCTATGTTGTGCTTTTCTGGAGATAGTGTCAAATTTAGGTGTCGAAACAGATTTTGGGTTACCTGTGTTTTAGGTTTTCCCCTTGGCGCCCATGTAGGGGCACCCACACATGTGAGGTACCGTTTTTATTGGGACACCTGTGGGAACGCAGGACGGTAGGCCATGTGTTGTTGACGGTGTGTTTCCATCGGTGCTCACAGTGAAATGTGCGGAAAATGCGTTTTTTCACCCACATTTCGGAATTTTTTGGGTGTGTCTGGTTAATAAATTCTGGGCCGATATAGGCATTCATACCTCTGCGGATTACCACGGGTGTCCTCTTTTCAGAAATGCATGGGGTTCCCTGTTTTCCTCTGTGGCTTGGACACCCGAGGCCCATATCTGTATGTTGTGCTTGTCTGGAGAAAGTGTCCAATTCAGGTGACGAAACAGACTTGTGGTTACCTGTGATTTAGGCTTTCCCCTTGGTGCCCAGTTAGGTGCACCCACACATGTGAGGTACCGTTTTCATCAGGACACCTGTGGGAACGCGCGACGGTTGGCTATGTGTTGTTGACGGCGTGTTTCAATTGGTGCGCATAGTGAAATGTGTGGAAAATGCGTTTTATCCCCCACATTTCCGAATTTTCAGGGGTGTCTGGGTAATACATTCTGGGCCGATTTGTGCAAATCATACCTCTGTGGATATCTACGGGTGTCCACTTTTTGGAAATGCATGGGGTTCCCTGTTTTTCTTGGTGGCTTGGACACCCGAGGCCCATATCTGTATGTTGTGCTTGTCTGGAGAAAGTGTCAAATTCAGGTGTTGAAACAGACTTGGGGTAACCTGTGATTTAGGCTTTCGCCTTGGCGCCCAGGTAGGTGCACCCACACATGTGACGTACCATTGTTATTGGGACACCTGTGGGAATGCGGGACGGTAGGCCATCTGTTGTTGGCAGTGTCTTTCGATGGATGTGCCGAGTGAAATGTGCGGAAAATGCATTTTTTTCACCACATTTCGGATTTTGCCGGGGTTTATGGGTAATATCTTCTGGGCCGATTTGCACAAATCATACCTCTGCGGATTCCCACGGGTGTCCTCTTTTCGGAAATGCATGGGGTTCCCTGTTTACCTTGGTGGGTTGGACACCCGAGGCCCATATCTGTATGTTGTGCTTGTCTGGAGAAAGTGTCAAATTCAGGTGTTGAAACAGACTTGGGGTAACCTGTGATTTAGGCTTTCCCCTTGGTGCCCAGGTAGGTGCACCCACACATGTGAGGTACCTTTTTCATCGCAACACCTGTGGGAAGGCGCGACGGTAGGCCATGTGTTGTTGACGGCGTGTTTCGATTGGTGCGCAGAGTGAAATGTGCGGAAAATGCTTTTTTTCCCCCACATTTTGGAATTTTCAGGGGTGTCTGGGTAATACATTCTGGGCTGATTTGTGCAAATCATACCTCTGCGGATTCCCACGGGTGTCCTCTTTTCGGAAATGCATGGGTTTCCCTGTTTTCCTTGGTGGGTTGGACACCCGAGGCCCATATCTGTATGTTGTGATTGTCTGGAGAAAGTGTCAAATTCAGGTGTCGAAACAGACTTGGGGTTACCTGTGTTTTAGGTTTTCCCCTTGGTGCCCAGGTAGGTGCACCCACACATGTGAGGTACCATACTCATCGGGACAGCTGTGGGAATGCAGGACGGTAGGCCATGTGTTGTTGACGGTGTGTTTCGATGGGTGAGCAGAGTGAAATATGCAGAAAATGCGTTTTTCCCCCAAATTTCTGAATTTTCGGGTGTGTCTGGGTAATAAATTCTGGGACGATTTGCGCAAATCATACCTCTGCGGATTCCCACGTGTATCCTCTTTTCAGAAATACATGGGGTTCTCTGTTTTCCTTGGTGGCTTGGACATCCAAGGCCCATATCTCTATGTTGTGCTTTTCTTTCTGGAGAAAGTGCCAAATTCAGGTGTCGAAACAGATTTTGGGTTACCTGTGTTTTAGGCTTTCCCCTTGGCACCCATGTAGGGGCACCCACACATGTGAGGTACCGTTTTCATCGGGACACCTTTGGGTACGCAGGACGGTAGGCCATGTGTTGTTTACGGTGTATTTCCATCGGTGTGCACAGTGAAATGTGCGGAAAATGCGTTTTTTACCCCACATTTTGGAATTTTTCGAGTGTGTCTGGATAATAAATTCTGGGCCGATTTGCGCAAATCATACCTCTCCGGATTACCCCGGGTGTCCTCTTTTCAGAAATGCATGGGGTTCCCTGTTTTCCTTGGTGGCTTGGACACCCGAGGCCCATATCTGTATGTTGTACTTGTCTGGAGAAAGTGTCCAATTCAGGTGACGAAACAGACTTGGGGTTACCTGTGATTCAGGCTTTCCCCTTGGTGCCCAGTTAGGTGCACCCACACATGTGAGGTACCGTTTTCATCGGGACACCTGTGAGAACACGGGATGGTAGGCCATGTGTTGTTAACGGCGTGTTTCGATTGGTGCGCAGAGTGAAATGTGCGGAAAATGCGTTTTTTCCCCCACATTTCGGAATTTTTTGGGTGTGTCTGGGTAATAAATTCTGGGCTGATTTGGGCAAATCATACCTCTGCGGATTACCACGGGTGTCCTCTTTTCAGAAATGCATGGGGTTCCCTGTTTTCCTTGGTGGCTTGGACACCCGAGGCCCATATCTGTATGTTGTGCTTGTCTGGAGAAAGTGTCCAATTCAGGTGACGAAACAGACTTGTGGTTACCTGTAATTTAGGCTTTCCCCTTGGTGCCCAGTTAGGTGCACCCACACATGTGAGGTACCGTTTTCATCGGGACACCTGTGGGAACGCTGGATGATAGGCCATGTGTTGTTGACGGCGTGTTTGGTTTGGTGCGCAGAGTGAAATGTGCGGAAAATGCGTTTTTTACCCCCATTTCGGCATCTTCGGGGGTGTCTGGGTAAAAAATTCTGGGCCGAATTGTGCAAATCATACCTCTGTGGATTCCCACGGGTGTCCTCCTTTCGGTAATGCATGGGGTTCCCTGTTTTCCTCGGTGGCTTGGACACCCGAGGCCCATATCTGTATGTTGTGCTTGTCTGGAGAAAGTGTCGAATTCAGGTGTCGAAACAGACTTGGGGTTACCTGTGATTTAGGCTTTCCACTTGGCGCCCAGGTAGGTGCACCCACACATGTGAGGTACCGTTTTCATCGGGATACCTGTGAGAACACGGGATGGTAGGCCATGTGTTTTTGACGGCGTGTTTCGATTGGTGCGCAGAGTGAAATGTGCGGAAAATGCATTTTTTCCCCACATTTTGGCATTTTCGGGGGTGTCTGGGTAAAAAATTCTGGGCTGATTTGTGCAAATCATACCTCTGTGGATTCCCACGGGTGTTCTCTTTTCAGAAATGCATGGGGTTCCCTGTTTTCCTTGATAGATTGGACACCCTGGCCCATATCTGTATGTTGTGCTTGTCTGGAGAAAGTGTCAAATTCAGGTGTCGAAACAGATTTTGGGTTACCTGTGTTTTAGGTTTTCCCCTTGGTGCCCAGGTAGGTGCACCCACACATGTGAGGTACCATATTCATCGGGACAGCTGTGGGAATGCAGAACAGTAGGCCATGTGTTGTTGACGGTGTGTTTCGATGGGTGCGCAGAGTGAAATATGCAGAAAATGCGTTTTTTCCCCCAAATTTCAGAATTTTTGGGTGTGTCTGGGTAATAAATGCTGGGCCGATTTGCGCAAATTATACCTCTGCGGATTCCCACGGGTGTCCTCTTTTCAGAAATGCATCTGGTTCCCTGTTTTCCTTGGTGGCTTGGACATCCGAGGCCCATATCTCTATGTTGTGCTTTTCTGGAGATAGTGTCAAATTTAGGTGTCGAAACAGATTTTGGGTTACCTGTGTTTTAGGTTTTCCCCTTGGCGCCCATGTAGGGGCACCCACACATGTGAGGTACCGTTTTTATTGGGACACCTGTGGGAACGCAGGACGGTAGGCCATGTGTTGTTGACGGTGTGTTTCCATCGGTGCTCACAGTGAAATGTGCAGAAAATGCGTTTTTTCCCCCACATTTCGGAATTTTTTGGGTGTGTCTGGGTAATAAATTCTGGGCCGATATGGGCATTCATACCTCTGCGGATTACCACGGGTGTCCTCTTTTCAGAAATGCATGGGGTTCCCTGTTTTCCTCTGTGGCTTGGACACCCGAGGCCCATATCTGTATGTTGTGCTTGTCTGGAGAAAGTGTCCAATTCAGGTGACGAAACAGACTTGTGGTTACCTGTGATTTAGGCTTTCCCCTTGGTGCCCAGTTAGGTGCACCCACACATGTGAGGTACCGTTTTCATCGGGACACCTGTGGGAACGCGCGACGGTTGGCTATGTGTTGTTGACGGCGTGTTTCAATTGGTGCGCATAGTGAAATGGGCGGAAAATGCGTTTTATCCCCCACATTTCCGAATTTTCAGGGGTGTCTGGGTAATACATTCTGGGCCGATTTGTGCAAATCATACCTCTGTGGATATCTACGGGTGTCC
This sequence comes from Ambystoma mexicanum, assembly GCF_040938575.1. Taxonomy (NCBI): domain Eukaryota; kingdom Metazoa; phylum Chordata; class Amphibia; order Caudata; family Ambystomatidae; genus Ambystoma; species Ambystoma mexicanum. Next base: position 1,214,662,161 of record NC_090937.1, on the reverse strand, counting down.
ACTTTTTGGAAATGCATGGGGTTCCCTGTTTTTCTTGGTGGCTTGGACACCCGAGGCCCATATCTGTATGTTGTGCTTGTCTGGAGAAAGTGTCAAATTCAGGTGTTGAAACAGACTTGGGGTAACCTGTGATTTAGGCTTTCGCCTTGGCGCCCAGGTAGGTGCACCCACACATGTGACGTACCATTGTTATTGGGACACCTGTGGGAATGCGGGACGGTAGGCCATCTGTTGTTGGCAGCGTCTTTCGATGGATGTGCCGAGTGAAATGTGCGGAAAATGCATTTTTTTCACCACATTTCGGATTTTGCCGGGGTTTATGGGTAATATCATCTGGGCCGATTTGCACAAATCATACCTCTGCGGATTCCCACGGGTGTCCTCTTTTCGGAAATGCATGGGGTTCCCTGTTTACCTTGGTGGCTTGGACACCCGAGTCCCATATCTGTATGTTGTGCTTGTCTGGAGAAAGTGTCAAATTCAGGTGTCGAAAACAGACTTGGGGTTACATGTGATTTAGGCTTTCCCCTTGGTGCCCAGGTAGGTGCACCCACACATGTGAGGTACCTTTTTCATCGCAACACCTGTGGGAAGGCGCGACGGTAGGCCATGTGTTGTTGACGGCGTGTTTCGATTGGTGCGCAGAGTGAAATGTGCGGAAAATGCTTTTTTTCCCCCACATTTTGGAATTTTCAGGGGTGTCTGGGTAATACATTCTGGGCTGATTTGTGCAAATCATACCTCTGCGGATTCCCACGGGTGTCCTCTTTTCGGAAATGCATGGGTTTCCCTGTTTTCCTTGGTGGGTTGGACACCCGAGGCCCATATCTGTATGTTGTGATTGTCTGGAGAAAGTGTCAAATTCAGGTGTCGAAACAGACTTGGGGTTACCTGTGTTTTAGGTTTTCCCCTTGGTGCCCAGGTAGGTGCACCCACACATGTGAGGTACCATACTCATCGGGACAGCTGTGGGAATGCAGGACGGTAGGCCATGTGTTGTTGATGGTGTGTTTCGATGGGTGAGCAGAGTGAAATATGCAGAAAATGCGTTTTTCCCCCAAATTTCTGAATTTTCGGGTGTGTCTTGGTAATAAATTCTGGGACGATTTGCGCAAATCATACCTCTGCGGATTCCCACGTGTATCCTCTTTTCAGAAATACATGGGGTTCTCTGTTTTCCTTGGTGGCTTGGACATCCAAGGCCCATATCTCTATGTTGTGCTTTTCTTTCTGGAGAAAGTGCCAAATTCAGGTGTCGAAACAGATTTTGGGTTACCTGTGTTTTAGGCTTTCCCCTTGGCGCCCATGTAGGGGCACCCACACATGTGAGGTACCGTTTTCATCGGGACACCTTTGGGTACGCAGGACGGTAGGCCATGTGTTGTTGACGGTGTATTCCATCGGTGTGCACAGTGAAATGTGCGGAAAATGCGTTTTTTACCCCACATTTTGGAATTTTTCGAGTGTGTCTGGGTAATAAATTCTGTGCCGATTTGCGCAAATCATACCTCTCCGGATTACCCCGGGTGTCCTCTTTTCAGAAATGCATGGGGTTCCCTGTTTTCCTTGGTGGCTTGGACACCCGAGGCCCATATCTGTATGTTGTACTTGTCTGGAGAAAGTGTCCAATTCAGGTGACGAAACAGACTTGGGGTTACCTGTGATTCAGGCTTTCCCCTTGGTGCCCAGTTAGGTGCACCCACACATGTGAGGTACCGTTTTCATCGGGACACCTGTGAGAACACGGGATGGTAGGCCATGTGTTGTTAACGGCGTGTTTCGATTGGTGCGCAGAGTGAAATGTGCAGAAAATGCATTTTTCCCCCACATTTTGGCATTTTCGGGGGTGTCTGGGTAAAAAATTCTGGGCTGATTTGTGCAAATCATACCTCTGTGGATTCCCACGGGTGTTCTCTTTTCAGAAATGCATGGGGTTCCCTGTTTTCCTTGATAGATTGGACACCCTGGCCCATATCTGTATTTTGTGCTTGTCTGGAGAAAGTGTCAAATTCAGGTGTCGAAACAGATTTTGGGTTACCTGTGTTTTAGGTTTTCCCCTTGGTGCCCAGGTAGGTGCACCCACACATGTGAGGTACCGTTTTCATCGGGACACCTGTGAGAACACGGGATGGTAGGCCATGTGTTGTTGACGGCGTGTTTCGATTGGTGCGCAGAGTGAAATGTGCGGAAAATGCATTTTTCCCCCACATTTTGGCATTTTCGGGGGTGTCTGGGTAAAAAATTCTGGGCTGATTTGTGCAAATCATACCTCTGTGGATTCCCACGGGTGTTCTCTTTTCAGAAATGCATGGGGTTCCCTGTTTTCCTTGATAGATTGGACACCCTGGCCCATATCTGTATTTTGTGCTTGTCTGGAGAAAGTGTCAAATTCAGGTGTCGAAACAGATTTTGGGTTACCTGTGTTTTAGGTTTTCCCCTTGGTGCCCAGGTAGGTGCACCCACACATGTGAGGTACCATATTCATCGGGACAGCTGTGGGAATGCAGAACAGTAGGCCATGTGTTGTTGACGGTGTGTTTCGATGGGTGCGCAGAGTGAAATATGCAGAAAATGCGTTTTTTCCCCCAAATTTCAGAATTTTCGGGTGTGTCTGGGTAATAAATGCTGGGCCGATTTGCGCAAATTATACCTCTGCGGATTCCCACGGGTGTCCTCTTTTCAGAAATGCATCTGGTTCCCTGTTTTCCTTGGTGGCTTGGACATCCGAGGCCCATATCTCTATGTTGTGCTTTTCTGGAGATAGTGTCAAATTTAGGTGTCGAAACAGATGGGGTTACCTGTGTTTTAGGTTTTCCCCTTGGCGCCCATGTAGGGGCACCCACACATGTGAGGTACCGTTTTTATTGGGACACCTGTGGGAACGCAGGACGGTAGGCCATGTGTTGTTGACGGTGTGTTTCCATCGGTGCTCACAGTGAAATGTGCGGAAAATGCGTTTTTTCCCCCACATTTCGGAATTTTTTGGGTGTGTCTGGTTAATAAATTCTGGGCCGATATGGGCATTCATACCTCTGCGGATTACCACGGGTGTCCTCTTTTCAGAAATGCATGGGGTTCCCTGTTTTCCTCTGTGGCTTGGACACCCGAGGCCCATATCTGTATGTTGTGCTTGTCTGGAGAAAGTGTCCAATTCAGGTGACGAAACAGACTTGTGGTTACCTGTGATTTAGGCTTTCCCCTTGGTGCCCAGTTAGGTGCACCCACACATGTGAGGTACCGTTTTCATCGGGACACCTGTGGGAACGCGCGACGGTTGGCTATGTGTTGTTGACGGCGTGTTTCAATTGGTGCGCATAGTGAAATGTGCGGAAAATGCGTTTTATCCCCCACATTTCCGAATTTTCAGGGGTGTCTGGGTAATACATTCTGGGCCGATTTGTGCAAATCATACCTCTGTGGATATCTACGGGTGTCCACTTTTTGGAAATGCATGGGGTTCCCTGTTTTTCTTGGTGGCTTGGACACCCGAGGCCCATATCTGTATGTTGTGCTTGTCTGGAGAAAGTGTCAAATTCAGGTGTTGAAACAGACTTGGGGTAACCTGTGATTTAGGCTTTCGCCTTGGCGCCCAGGTAGGTGCACCCACACATGTGACGTACCATTCTTATTGGGACACCTGTGGGAATGCGGGACGGTAGGCCATCTGTTGTTGGCAGCGTCTTTCGATGGATGTGCCGAGTGAAATGTGCGGAAAATGTATTTTTTTCACCACATTTCGGATTTTGCCGGGGTTTATGGGTAATATCTTCTGGGCCGATTTGCACAAATCATACCTCTGCGGATTCCCACCGGTGTCCTCTTTTCGGAAATGCATGGGGTTCCCTGTTTACCTTGGTGGCTTGGACACCCGAGGCCCATATCTGTATGTTGTGCTTGTCTGGAGAAAGTGTCAAATTCAGGTGTCGAAAACAGACTTGGGGTTACATGTGATTTAGGCTTTCCCCTTGGTGCCCAGGTAGGTGCACCCACACATGTGAGGTACCTTTTTCATCGCAACACCTGTGGGAAGGTGCGACGGTAGGCCATGTGTTGTTGACGGCGTGTTTCGATTGGTGCGCAGAGTGAAATGTGAGGAAAATGCTTTTTTTCCCCCACATTTTGGAATTTTCAGGGGTGTCTGGGTAATACATTCTGGGCTGATTTGTGCAAATCATACCTCTGCGGATTCCCACGGGTGTCCTCTTTTCGGAAATGCATGGGTTTCCCTGTTTTCCTTGGTGGGTTGGACACCCGAGGCCCATATCTGTATGTTGTGATTGTCTGGAGAAAGTGTCAAATTCAGCTGTCGAAACAGACTTGGGGTTACCTGTGTTTTAGGTTTTCCCCTTGGTGCCCAGGTAGGTGCACCCACACATGTGAGGTGCCATACTCATCGGGACAGCTGTGGGATTGCAGGACGGTAGGCCATGTGTTGTTGACGGTGTGTTTCGATGGGTGAGCAGAGTGAAATATGCAGAAAATGCGTTTTTCCCCCAAATTTCTGAATTTTCGGGTGTGTCTGGGTAATAAATTCTGGGACGATTTGCGCAAATCATACCTCTGCGGATTCCCACGTGTATCCTCTTTTCAGAAATACATGGGGTTCTCTGTTTTCCTTGGTGGCTTGGACATCCAAGGCCCATATCTCTATGTTGTGCTTTTCTTTCTGGAGAAAGTGCCAAATTCAGGTGTCGAAACAGATTTTGGGTTACCTGTGTTTTAGGCTTTCCCCTTGGCGCCCATGTAGGGGCACCCACACATGTGAGGTACCGTTTTCATCGGGACACCTTTGGGTACGCAGGACGGTAGGCCATGTGTTGTTGACGGTGTATTTCCATCGGTGTGCACAGTGAAATGTGCGGAAAATGCGTTTTTTACCCCACATTTTGGAATTTTTCGAGTGTGTCTGGGTAATAAATTCTGGGCCGATTTGCGCAAATCATACCTCTCCGGATTACCCCGGGTGTCCTCTTTTCAGAAATGCATGGGGTTCCCTGTTTTCCTTGGTGGCTTGGACACCCGAGGCCCATATCTGTATGTTGTACTTGTCTGGAGAAAGTGTCCAATTCAGGTGACGAAACAGACTTGGGGTTACCTGTGATTCAGGCTTTCCCCTTAGTGCCCAGTTAGGTGCACCCACACATGTGAGGTACCGTTTTCATCGGGACACCTGTGAGAACACGGGATGGTAGGCCATGTGTTGTTAACGGCGTGTTTCGATTGGTGCGCAGAGTGAAATGTGCAGAAAATGCATTTTTCCCCCACATTTTGGCATTTTCGGGGGTGTCTGGGTAAAAAATTCTGGGCTGATTTGTGCAAATCATACCTCTGTAGGTTCCCACAATTGTTCTCTTTTCAGAAATGCATGGGGTTCCCTGTTTTCCTTGATAGATTGGACACCCTGGCCCATATCTGTATGTTGTGCTTGTCTGGAGAAAGTGTCAAATTCAGGTGTCGAAACAGATTTTGGGTTACCTGTGTTTTAGGTTTTCCCCTTGGTGCCCAGGTAGGTGCACCCACACATGTGAGGTACCATATTCATCGGGACAGCTGTGGGAATGCAGAACAGTAGGCCATGTGTTGTTGACGGTGTGTTTCGATGGGTGCGCAGAGTGAAATATGCAGAAAATGCGTTTTTTCCCCCAAATTTCAGAATTTTCGGGTGTGTCTGGGTAATAAATGCTGGGCCGATTTGCGCAAATTATACCTCTGCGGATTCCCACGGGTGTCCTCTTTTCAGAAATGCATCTGGTTCCCTGTTTTCCTTGGTGGCTTGGACATCCGAGGCCCATATCTCTATGTTGTGCTTTTCTGGAGATAGTGTCAAATTTAGGTGTCGAAACAGATGGGGTTACCTGTGTTTTAGGTTTTCCCCTTGGCGCCCATGTAGGGGCACCCACACATGTGAGGTACCGTTTTTATTGGGACACCTGTGGGAACGCAGGACGGTAGGCCATGTGTTGTTGACGGTGTGTTTCCATCGGTGCTCACAGTGAAATGTGCGGAAAATGCGTTTTTTCCCCCACATTTCGGAATTTTTTGGGTGTGTCTGGTTAATAAATTCGGGGCCGATATGGGCATTCATACCTCTGCGGATTACCACGGGTGTCCTCTTTTCAGAAATGCATGGGGTTCCCTGTTTTCCTCTGTGGCTTGGACACCCGAGGCCCATATCTGTATGTTGTGCTTGTCTGGAGAAAGTGTCCAATTCAGGTGACGAAACAGACTTGTGGTTACCTGTGATTTAGGCTTTCCCCTTGGTGCCCAGTTAGGTGCACCCACACATGTGAGGTACCGTTTTCATCGGGACACCTGTGGGAACGCGCGACGGTTGGCTATGTGTTGTTGACGGCGTGTTTCAATTGGTGCGCATAGTGAAATGTGCGGAAAATGCGTTTTATCCCCCACATTTCCGAATTTTCAGGGGTGTCTGGGTAATACATTCTGGGCCGATTTGTGCAAATCATACCTCTGTGGATATCTACGGGTGTCCACTTTTTGGAAATGCATGGGGTTCCCTGTTTTTCTTGGTGGCTTGGACACCCGAGGCCCATATCTGTATGTTGTGCTTGTCTGGAGAAAGTGTCAAATTCAGGTGTTGAAACAGACTTGGGGTAACCTGTGATTTAGGCTTTCGCCTTGGCGCCCAGGTAGGTGCACCCACACATGTGACGTACCATTCTTATTGGGACACCTGTGGGAATGCGGGACGGTAGGCCATCTGTTGTTGGCAGCGTCTTTCGATGGATGTGCCGAGTGAAATGTGCGGAAAATGTATTTTTTTCACCACATTTCGGATTTTGCCGGGGTTTATGGGTAATATCTTCTGGGCCGATTTGCACAAATCATACCTCTGCGGATTCCCACCGGTGTCCTCTTTTCGGAAATGCATGGGGTTCCCTGTTTACCTTGGTGGCTTGGACACCCGAGGCCCATATCTGTATGTTGTGCTTGTCTGGAGAAAGTGTCAAATTCAGGTGTCGAAAACAGACTTGGGGTTACATGTGATTTAGGCTTTCCCCTTGGTGCCCAGGTAGGTGCACCCACACATGTGAGGTACCTTTTTCATCGCAACACCTGTGGGAAGGCGCGACGGTAGGCCATGTGTTGTTGACGGCGTGTTTCGATTGGTGCGCAGAGTGAAATGTGCGGAAAATGCTTTTTTTCCCCCACATTTTGGAATTTTCAGGGGTGTCTGGGTAATACATTCTGGGCTGATTTGTGCAAATCATACCTCTGCGGATTCCCACGGGTGTCCTCTTTTCGGAAATGCATGGGTTTCCCTGTTTTCCTTGGTGGGTTGGACACCCGAGGCCCATATCTGTATGTTGTGATTGTCTGGAGAAAGTGTCAAATTCAGGTGTCGAAACAGACTTGGGGTTACCTGTGTTTTAGGTTTTCCCCTTGGTGCCCAGGTAGGTGCACCCACACATGTGAGGTGCCATACTCATCGGGACAGCTGTGGGATTGCAGGACGGTAGGCCATGTGTTGTTGACGGTGTGTTTCGATGGGTGAGCAGAGTGAAATATGCAGAAAATGCGTTTTTCCCCCAAATTTGTGAATTTTCGGGTGTGTCTGGGTAATAAATTATGGGACGATTTGCGCAAATCATACCTCTGCGGATTCCCACGTGTATCCTCTTTTCAGAAATACATGGGGTTCTCTGTTTTCCTTGGTGGCTTGGACATCCAAGGCCCATATCTCTATGTTGTGCTTTTCTTTCTGGAGAAAGTGCCAAATTCAGGTGTCGAAACAGATTTTGGGTTACCTGTGTTTTAGGCTTTCCCCTTGGCGCCCATGTAGGGGCACCCACACATGTGAGGTACCGTTTTCATCGGGACACCTTTGGGTACGCAGGACGGTAGGCCATGTGTTGTTGACGGTGTATTTCCATCGGTGTGCACAGTGAAATGTGCGGAAAATGCGTTTTTTACCCCACATTTTGGAATTTTTCGAGTGTGTCTGGGTAATAAATTCTGGGCCGATTTGCGCAAATCATACCTCTCCGGATTACCCCGGGTGTCCTCTTTTCAGAAATGCATGGGGTTCCCTGTTTTCCTTGGTGGCTTGGACACCCGAGGCCCATATCTGTATGTTGTACTTGTCTGGAGAAAGTGTCCAATTCAGGTGACGAAACAGACTTGGGGTTACCTGTGATTCAGGCTTTCCCCTTGGTGCCCAGTTAGGTGCACCCACACATGTGAGGTACCGTTTTCATCGGGACACCTGTGAGAACACGGGATGGTAGGCCATGTGTTGTTAACGGCGTGTTTCGATTGGTGCGCAGAGTGAAATGTGCAGAAAATGCATTTTTCCCCCACATTTTGGCATTTTCGGGGGTGTCTGGGTAAAAAATTCTGGGCTGATTTGTGCAAATCATACCTCTGTGGGTTCCCACAGGTGTTCTCTTTTCAGAAATGCATGGGGTTCCCTGTTTTCCTTGATAGATTGGACACCCTGGCCCATATCTGTATGTTGTGCTTGTCTGGAGAAAGTGTCAAATTCAGGTGTCGAAACAGATTTTGGGTTACCTGTGTTTTAGGTTTTCCCCTTGGTGCCCAGGTAGGTGCACCCACACATGTGAGGTACCATATTCATCGGGACAGCTGTGGGAATGCAGAACAGTAGGCCATGTGTTGTTGACGGTGTGTTTCGATGGGTGCGCAGAGTGAAATATGCAGAAAATGCGTTTTTTCCCCCAAATTTCAGAATTTTCGGGTGTGTCTGGGTAATAAATGCTGGGCCGATTTGCGCAAATTATACCTCTGCGGATTCCCACGGGTGTCCTCTTTTCAGAAATGCATCTGGTTCCCTGTTTTCCTTGGTGGCTTGGACATCCGAAGCCCATATCTCTATGTTGTGCTTTTCTGGAGATAGTGTCAAATTTAGGTGTCGAAACAGATGGGGTTACCTGTGTTTTAGGTTTTCCCCTTGGCGCCCATGTAGGGGCACCCACACATGTGAGGTACCGTTTTTATTGGGACACCTGTGGGAACGCAGGACGGCAGGCCATGTGTTGTTGACGGTGTGTTTCCATCGGTGCTCACAGTGAAATGTGCGGAAAATGCGTTTTTTCCCCCACATTTCGGAATTTTTTGGGTGTGTCTGGGTAATAAATTCTGGGCCGATTTGGGCAAATCATACCTCTGCGGATTCCCACGGGTGTCCTCTTTTCAGAAATGCATCTGGTTCCCTGTTTTCCTTGGTGGCTTGGACATCCGAGGCCCATATCTCTATGTTGTGCTTTTCTGGAGATAGTGTCAAATTTAGGTGTCGAAACAGATGGGGTTACCTGTGTTTTAGGTTTTCCCCTTGGCGCCCATGTAGGGGCACCCACACATGTGAGGTACCGTTTTTATTGGGACACCTGTGGGAACGCAGGACGGTAGGCCATGTGTTGTTGACGGTGTGTTTCCATCGGTGCTCACAGTGAAATGTGCGGAAAATGCGTTTTTTCCCCCACATTTCGGAATTTTTTGGGTGTGTCTGGTTAATAAATTCTGGGCCGATATGGGCATTCATACCTCTGCGGATTACCACGGGTGTCCTCTTTTCAGAAATGCATGGGGTTCCCTGTTTTCCTCTGTGGCTTGGACACCCGAGGCCCATATCTGTATGTTGTGCTTGTCTGGAGAAAGTGTCCAATTCAGGTGACGAAACAGACTTGTGGTTACCTGTGATTTAGGCTTTCCCCTTGGTGCCCAGTTAGGTGCACCCACACATGTGAGGTACCGTTTTCATCGGGACACCTGTGGGAACGCGCGACGGTTGGCTATGTGTTGTTGACGGCGTGTTTCAATTGGTGCGCATAGTGAAATGTGCGGAAAATGCGTTTTATCCCCCACATTTCCGAATTTTCAGGGGTGTCTGGGTAATACATTCTGGGCCGATTTGTGCAAATCATACCTCTGTGGATATCTACGGGTGTCCACTTTTTGGAAATGCATGGGGTTCCCTGTTTTTCTTGGTGGCTTGGACACCCGAGGCCCATATCTGTATGTTGTGCTTGTCTGGAGAAACTGTCAAATTCAGGTGTTGAAACAGACTTGGGGTAACCTGTGATTTAGGCTTTCGCCTTGGCGCCCAGGTAGGTACACCCACACATGTGACGTACCATTGTTATTGGGACACCTGTGGGAATGCGGGACGGTAGGCCATCTGTTGTTGGCAGCGTCTTTCGATGGATGTGCCGAGTGAAATGTGCGGAAAATGCATTTTTTCACCACATTTCGGATTTTGCCGGGGTTTATGGGTAATATCTTCTGGGTCGATTTGCACAAATCATACCTCTGCGGATTCCCACGGGTGTCCTCTTCTCGGAAATGCATGGGGTTCCCTGTTTACCTTGGTGGCTTGGACACCCGAGGCCCATATCTGTATGTTGTGCTTGTCTGGAGAAAGTGTCAAATTCAGGTGTCGAAAACAGACTTGGGGTTACATGTGATTTAGGCTTTCCCCCTGGTGCCCAGGTAGGTGCACCCACACATGTGAGGTACCTTTTTCATCGCAACACCTGTGGGAAGGTGCGACGGTAGGCCATGTGTTGTTGACGGCATGTTTCGATTGGTGCGCAGAGTGAAATGTGCGGAAAATGCTTTTTTTCCCCCACATTTTGGAATTTTCAGGGGTGTCTGGGTAATACATTCTGGGCTGATTTGTGCAAATCATACCTCTGCGGATTCCCACGGGTGTCCTCTTTTCGGAAATGCATGGGTTTCCCTGTTTTCCTTGGTGGGTTGGACACCCGAGGCCCATATCTGTATGTTGTGATTGTCTGGAGAAAGTGTCAAATTCAGGTGTCGAAACAGACTTGGGGTTACCTGTGTTTTAGGTTTTCCCCTTGGTGCCCAGGTAGGTGCACCCACACATGTGAGGTACCATACTCATCGGGACAGCTGTGGGAATGCAGGACGGTAGGCCATGTGTTGTTGACGGTGTGTTTCGATGGGTGAGCAGAGTGAAATATGCAGAAAATGCGTTTTTCCCCCAAATTTGTGAATTTTCGGGTGTGTCTGGGTAATAAATTATGGGACGATTTGCGCAAATCATACCTCTGCGGATTCCCACGTGTATCCTCTTTTCAGAAATACATGGGGTTCTCTGTTTTCCTTGGTGGCTTGGACATCCAAGGCCCATATCTCTATGTTGTGCTTTTCTTTCTGGAGAAAGTGCCAAATTCAGGTGTCGAAACAGATTTTGGGTTACCTGTGTTTTAGGCTTTCCCCTTGGCGCCCATGTAGGGGCACCCACACATGTGAGGTACCGTTTTCATCGGGACACCTTTGGGTACGCAGGACGGTAGGCCATGTGTTGTTGACGGTGTATTTCCATCGGTGTGCACAGTGAAATGTGCGGAAAATGCGTTTTTTACCCCACATTTTGGAATTTTTCGAGTGTGTCTGGGTAATAAATTCTGGGCCGATTTGCGCAAATCATACCTCTCCGGATTACCCCGGGTGTCCTCTTTTCAGAAATGCATGGGGTTCCCTGTTTTCCTTGGTGGCTTGGACACCCGAGGCCCATATCTGTATGTTGTACTTGTCTGGAGAAAGTGTCCAATTCAGGTGACGAAACAGACTTGGGGTTACCTGTGATTCAGGCTTTCCCCTTGGTGCCCAGTTAGGTGCACCCACACATGTGAGGTACCGTTTTCATCGGGACACCTGTGAGAACACGGGATGGTAGGCCATGTGTTGTTAACGGCGTGTTTCGATTGGTGCGCAGAGTGAAATGTGCAGAAAATGCATTTTTCCCCCACATTTTGGCATTTTCGGGGGTGTCTGGGTAAAAAATTCTGGGCTGATTTGTGCAAATCATACCTCTGTGGGTTCCCACAGGTGTTCTCTTTTCAGAAATGCATGGGGTTCCCTGTTTTCCTTGATAGATTGGACACCCTGGCCCATATCTGTATGTTGTGCTTGTCTGGAGAAAGTGTCAAATTCAGGTGTCGAAACAGATTTTGGGTTACCTGTGTTTTAGGTTTTCCCCTTGGTGCCCAGGTAGGTGCACCCACACATGTGAGGTACCATATTCATCGGGACAGCTGTGGGAATGCAGAACAGTAGGCCATGTGTTGTTGACGGTGTGTTTCGATGGGTGCGCAGAGTGAAATATGCAGAAAATGCGTTTTTTCCCCCAAATTTCAGAATTTTCGGGTGTGTCTGGGTAATAAATGCTGGGCCGATTTGCGCAAATTATACCTCTGCGGATTCCCACGGGTGTCCTCTTTTCAGAAATGCATCTGGTTCCCTGTTTTCCTTGGTGGCTTGGACATCCGAAGCCCATATCTCTATGTTGTGCTTTTCTGGAGATAGTGTCAAATTTAGGTGTCGAAACAGATGGGGTTACCTGTGTTTTAGGTTTTCCCCTTGGCGCCCATGTAGGGGCACCCACACATGTGAGGTACCGTTTTTATTGGGACACCTGTGGGAACGCAGGACGGCAGGCCATGTGTTGTTGACGGTGTGTTTCCATCGGTGCTCACAGTGAAATGTGCGGAAAATGCGTTTTTTCCCCCACATTTCGGAATTTTTTGGGTGTGTCTGGGTAATAAATTCTGGGCCGATTTGGGCAAATCATACCTCTGCGGATTACCACGGGTGTCCTCTTTTCAGAAATGCATGGGGTTCCCTGTTTTCCTTGGTGGCTTGGACACCCGAGGCCCATATCTGTATGTTGTGCTTGTCTGGAGAAAGTGTCCAATTCAGGTGACGAAACAGACTTGTGGTTACCTGTGATTTAGGCTTTCCCCTTGGTGCCCAGTTAGGTGCACCCACACATGTGAGGTACCGTTTTCATCGGGACACCTGTGGGAACGCTGGATGATAGGCCATGTGTTGTTGACGGCGTGTTTGGATTGGTGCGCAGAGTGAAATGTGCGGAAAATGCGTTTTTCCCCCCATTTCGGCATCTTTGGGGGTGTCTGGGTAAAAAATTCTGGGCCGAATTGTGCAAATCATAACTCTGTGGATTCCCACGGGTGTCCTCCTTTCGGTAATGCATGGGGTTCCCTGTTTTCCTTGGTGGCTTTGGACACCCGAGGCCCATATCTGTATGCTGTGCTTGTCTGGAGAAAGTGTCGAATTCAGGTGTCGAAACAGACTTGGGGTTACCTGTGATTTAGGCTTTCCCCTTGGCGCCCAGGTAGGTGCACCCACACATGTGAGGTACCGTTTTCATCGGGACACCTGTGAGAACACGGGATGGTAGGCCATGTGTTGTTGACGGCGTGTTTCGATTGGTGCGCAGAGTGAAATGTGCGTAAAATGCATTTTTCCCCCACATTTTGGCATTTTCGGGGGTGTCTGGGTAAAAAATTCTGGGCTGATTTGTGCAAATCATACCTCTGTGGATTCCCACGGGTGTTCTCTTTTCAGAAATGCATGGGGTTCCCTGTTTTCCTTGATAGATTGGACACCCTGGCCCATATCTGTATGTTGTGCTTGTCTGGAGAAAGTGTTAAATTCAGGTGTCGATACAGATTTTGGGTTACCTGTGTTTTAGGTTTTCCCCTTGGTGCCCAGGTAGGTGCACCCACACATGTGAGGTACCATATTCATCGGGACAGCTGTGGGAATGCAGAACAGTAGGCCATGTGTTGTTGACGGTGTGTTTCGATGGGTGCGCAGAGTGAAATATGCAGAAAATGCGTTTTTTCCCCCAAATTTCAGAATTTTCGGGTGTGTCTGGGTAATAAATGCTGGGCCGATTTGCGCAAATTATACCTCTGCGGATTCCCACGGGTGTCCTCTTTTCAGAAATGCATCTGGTTCCCTGTTTTCCTTGGTGGCTTGGACATCCGAGGCCCATATCTCTATGTTGTGCTTTTCTGGAGATAGTGTCAAATTTAGGTGTCGAAACAGATTTTGGGTTACCTGTGTTTTAGGTTTTCCCCTTGGCGCCCATGTAGGGGCACCCACACATGTGAGGTACCGTTTTTATTGGGACACCTGTGGGAACGCAGGACGGTAGGCCATGTGTTGTTGGCGGTGTGTTTCCATCGGTGCTCACAGTGAAATGTGCGGAAAATGCGTTTTTTCCCCCACATTTCGGAATTTTTTGGGTGTGTCTGGGTAATAAATTCTCGGCCGATATGGGCATTCATACCTCTGCGGATTACCACGGGTGTCCTCTTTTCAGAAATGCATGGGGTTCCCTGTTTTCCTCTGTGGCTTGGACACCCGAGGCCCATATCTGTATGTTGTGCTTGTCTGGAGAAAGTGTCCAATTCAGGTGACGAAACAGACTTGTGGTTACCTCTGATTTAGGCTTTCCCCTTGGTGCCCAGTTAGGTGCACCCACACATGTGAGGTACCGTTTTCATCGGGACACCTGTGGGAACGCGCGACGGTTGGCTATGTGTTGTTGACGGCATGTTTCAATTGGTGCGCATAGTGAAATGTGTGGAAAATGCGTTTTATCCCCCACATTTCCGAATTTTCAGGGGTGTCTGGGTAATACATTCTGGGCCGATTTGTGCAAATCATACCTCTGTGGATATCTACGGGTGTCCACTTTTTGGAAATGCATGGGGTTCCCTGTTTTTCTTGGTGGCTTGGACACCCGAGGCCCATATCTGTATGTTGTGCTTGTCTGGAGAAAGTGTCAAATTCAGGTGTTGAAACAGACTTGGGGTAACCTGTGATTTAGGCTTTCGCCTTGGCGCCCAGGTAGGTGCACCCACACATGTGACGTACCATTCTTATTGGGACACCTGTGGGAATGCGGGACGGTAGGCCATCTGTTGTTGGCAGCGTCTTTCGATGGATGTGCCGAGTGAAATGTGCGGAAAATGTATTTTTTTCACCACATTTCGGATTTTGCCGGGGTTTATGGGTAATATCTTCTGGGCCGATTTGCACAAATCATACCTCTGCGGATTCCCACGGGTGTCCTCTTTTCGGAAATGCATGGGGTTCCCTGTTTACCTTGGTGGCTTGGACACCCGAGGCCCATATCTGTATGTTGTGCTTGTCTGGAGAAAGTGTCAAATTCAGGTGTCGAAAACAGACTTGGGGTTACATGTGATTTAGGCTTTCCCCTTGGTGCCCAGGTAGGTGCACCCACACATGTGAGGTACCTTTTTCATCGCAACACCTGTGGGAAGGCGCGATGGTAGGCCATGTGTTGTTGACGGCGTGTTTCGATTGGTGCGCAGAGTGAAATGTGCGGAAAATGCTTTTTTTCCCCCACATTTTGGAATTTTCAGGGGTGTCTGGGTAATACATTCTGGGCCGATTTGTGCAAATCATACCTCTGCGGATTCCCACGGGTGTCCTCTTTTCGGAAATGCATGGGTTTCCCTGTTTTCCTTGGTGGGTTGGACACCCGAGGCCCATATCTGTATGTTGTGATTGTCTGGAGAAAGTGTCAAATTCAGGTGTCGAAACAGACTTGGGGTTACCTGTGTTTTAGGTTTTCCCTTTGGTGCCAAGGTAGGTGCACCCACACATGTGAGGTGCCATACTCATCGGGACAGCTGTGGGATTGCAGGACGGTAGGCCATGTGTTGTTGACGGTGTGTTTCGATGGGTGAGCAGAGTGAAATATGCAGAAAATGCGTTTTTCCCCCAAATTTCTGAATTTTCGGGTGTGTCTGGGTAATAAATTCTGGGACGATTTGCGCAAATCATACCTCTGCGGATTCCCACGTGTATCCTCTTTTCAGAAATACATGGGGTTCTCTGTTTTCCTTGGTGGCTTGGACATCCAAGGCCCATATCTCTATGTTGTGCTTTTCTTTCTGGAGAAAGTGCCAAATTCAGGTGTCGAAACAGATTTTGGGTTACCTGTGTTTTAGGCTTTCCCCTTGGCGCCCATGTAGGGGCACCCACACATGTGAGGTACCGTTTTCATCGGGACACCTTTGGGTACGCAGGACGGTAGGCCATGTGTTGTTGACGGTGTATTTTCATCGGTGTGCACAGTGAAATGTGCGGAAAATGCGTTTTTTACCCCACATTTTGGAATTTTTCGAGTGTGTCTGGGTAATAAATTCTGGGCCGATTTGCGCAAATCATACCTCTCCGGATTACCCCAGGTGTCCTCTTTTCAGAAATGCATGGGGTTCCCTGTTTTCCTTGGTGGCTTGGACACCCGAGGCCCATATCTATATGTTGTACTTGTCTGGAGAAAGTGTCCAATTCAGCTGACGAAACAGACTTGGGGTTACCTGTGATTCAGGCTTTCCCCTTGGTGCCCAGTTAGGTGCACCCACACATGTGAGGTACCCTTTTCATCGGGACACCTGTGAGAACACGGGATGGTAGGCCATGTGTTGTTAACGGCGTGTTTCGATTGGTGCGCAGAGTGAAATGTGCAGAAAATGCATTTTTCCCCCACATTTTGGCATTTTCGGGGGTGTCTGGGTAAAATATTCTGGGCTGATTTGTGCAAATCATACCTCTGTGGGTTCCCACAGGTGTTCTCTTTTCAGAAATGCATGGGGTTCCCTGTTTTCCTTGATAGATTGGACACCCTGGCCCATATCTGTATGTTGTGCTTGTCTGGAGAAAGTGTCAAATTCAGGTGTCGAAACAGATTTTGGGTTACCTGTGTTTTAGGTTTTCCCCTTGGTGCCCAGGTAGGTGCACCCACACATGTGAGGTACCATATTCATCGGGACAGCTGTGGGAATGCAGAACAGTAGGCCATGTGTTGTTGACGGTGTGTTTCGATGGGTGTGCAGAGTGAAATATGCAGAAAATGCGTTTTTTCCCCCAAATTTCAGAATTTTCGGGTGTGTCTGGGTAATAAATGCTGGGCCGATTTGCGCAAATTATACCTCTCCGGATTACCCCAGGTGTCCTCTTTTCAGAAATGCATCTGGTTCCCTGTTTTCCTTGGTGGCTTGGACATCCGAGGCCCATATCTCTATGTTGTGCTTTTCTGGAGATAGTGTCAAATTTAGGTGTCGAAACAGATGGGGTTACCTGTGTTTTAGGTTTTCCCCTTGGCGCCCATGTAGGGGCACCCACACATGTGAGGTACCGTTTTTATTGGGACACCTGTGGGAACGCAGGACGGTAGGCCATGTGTTGTTGACGGTGTGTTTCCATCGGTGCTCACAGTGAAATGTGCGGAAAATGCGTTTTTTCCCCCACATTTCGGAATTTTTTGGGTGTGTCTGGGTAATAAATTCTCGGCCGATTTGGGCAAATCATACCTCTGTTGATTACCACGGGTGTCCTCTTTTCAGAAATGCATGGGGTTCCCTGTTTTCCTTGGTGGCTGTTAGGGAGAATTCTCTGTTTAGGCTGAATTTCCCTACCTAGTGAGTCCCCCAGCAGCTTTGCTGGATTTCTGGGGTTTCTTTTTTTCTCCTGCCAAGGGTGAGACTCTTTTTCCCTCACTCTTGGACATATTGAAGTGTGTTTTCTTGGTTAAACCTTGTGTTGAATGGGCTATGGGGTCTTTTACTCCATAGGGCCTCATGTATTTTTGTGATGTGGGTTACACAGCACCCTCTGTGCCGTGACCCAGGGGTGTCCTAGGGACTCCCCAACATAGACTCCATACCCTGGGACTGACTACTGTCTCCCAGGGCATGTAAAGTCACCAAAGACTTTGCTAGTCTTGAATCCTGAACAGAACCAGTACAAACCATCATATTGTGGACGTACTGGCTGGGGCAATTCGATTGCCCCAGGGTCTGTTAGTCGAGGGGGCACGTCTCCGTCCCCCCTGATCGAGTTTTGGCTGGTGGCAGTGGAAACTACTTTTTATATTCGACCGCGAATATTTCCCTATGGGATTTCCCATTGTTTTAGGCTAACACATTTAATTATTTATTTACGGTAGCCTTAAACATACCGCCGGTTTATATATTTATTATTATAACTCCGGTTGGGACTTTTTGCCAAAACTTGATTCAAAAATGGCGTTGGCGTTCGCCTCTGTAACTCTGACCCAAAGTGGAGCCCTTTGTTCCACTTTTGGCGGGCTTCTCCACAGAAGCCCTCCAAAGTGGTGCCACTCTGTCTGGGGTACTTAGGAGGGGTGGAGGGGGATTTAGGCACCCTGGACTGAGTTACCTTGGTAACTCAAGTCGCACTCCGTCCTGATTGGCCCAAGTGGTGAGCCGGCCGGCTCACCACTTAGCATGTTTGAGTGACAGCTAGGCTGGGTGAATGGGGGTTTGCTGCATAAAAGCAGGGCTTTGGGGACTGGAACTTCAGAAGTCGCCACAGGACCACGAATCCGACGAGGGAAGAGCTGAGCCGACCTGCTTCGACGACACCACCCGGTGGAGCCCTGCTGAACTGTCTCACCACTTTTCCCGACGACCGAGGAGAACTCTTAACCGAGTTACTCCTTCCCTTGACTGGTGGGGACAACCAGTCTTTCGCCTTCTTTTCGCTTCTCGAGGTATCTCGTGGCCGCCTTGCCAGTGCCAAGCACCCCGGCAACCGGAACTCCACCACCTTTTACCCCAACCACGAAAGTCGGTACAACCCTTTAACCGGAGGACTCCGCGGCTGGTTTCTTCCCGGGCAGTGCAACGACCTTCTTCTTCTGCTCTTCAGCGAGAACTTCTTCTCCCCTGACCGACGTCGAGCCTTGCTGCCACTGCCTGGAACAACTGCCACCGCTGGAGGATCCTTTCCACTTAAGGTACCGTGTTCCGCCTGGCTTCCCTTGCCACCGACTGTACGGGGTAGATTTAGCCCCCGGCTTTCGAACCTGGGAGTGCCTGGGACACCCTGGCTAAACTTTTTAAGCCACTCTAAACTCTTTCTAACTCTTTGCAAGACTTTGAATCCTTAACAACAGTGTGATCTTGGACACATTTTCGCTCCGGCTACTCTAAGAGTGGGCCCTGCCTAGTGACTTTTGCTCACCTGTGACTTTGTGCTTCTTTGAGTCTATTGCAAGTGTTCTGGACCTTAGAGTGGTGTGTTTAACCCATTCCTGTTCTTTTTTACCCCTTTCTTGAACCTACTAGAGTGTCATCTAACGTTAAGCGCTCACCTCTGTTTTAATTATGTGGTGTTAACTTAGAGTTGTCTAGATAGGAGTAAGGGTTGGAACTGCTTTCATTATAACTGTGTTTGAAGTGTTTTTACTATATTTTGCTAGAGTGATTTCAACTTATGTGTGTTTTATAAATAAATAACTATATACTTTTGAAACCAAGCTCTGGTCAGTGTTTGCTTGTGCTATTGTGTCTGAGTACATATTGTGTATACTTTGCATACTGCCTAACTCTTCTTGAGGGAAGTCTGACTGCTCAGCCACAGCTACCAGGTAAATCTGGGTGGTGCAGACTGCTACCAAGTGGGTTTACTGCTATACCTGTAGTCTTAAATCTTTTGCAGTGTTCCCCAAGGGAACTGCACAGGTTTCTGCCTAACACTGGTGTACAGCGGTGGGATTTGTATTGAGTATACATTTTATTGTGCTTTAGATACCTTAGTGCAACTAACCACAAAGCTTAGCACTGTAAAAGTAATCCTCTAACATGTCAGTTATAGAAAGCTATAGTCAAGAGTCCCTTGCAGCCAAAACTGCTGATTGTTTAAGAGTGCTCTGTAAACATAAGGATCTCCTAACTAAGGGCAAGAAAATGGAGCTGATTGAAAGATTGTTAGCTAACCAAAGTCTGGGTGATGGTTCAGAGGAACCTACCACTCCAGCAACTGTAGATGACAGTACTGAAATTAACATGGAGCAAAATGTTGATGATTCTGAGGAAGAGTCAGAAGAGGAGGGTGAGGCTGTTGTGACTGTCCCCCCTAGGCCTCTGCCTGCTCTACCTGCTGTACCTACTGGACCTTTACCAGGTCCCCCATTTAGTCCTCAATACTTTGAACTGGAGAAAATGAAACTAGAATTGGAGTATAAGAAACTTAATGCTCAAACTGACAAAGAACTAAGGCTAAGGGAAATGGAGCTCAAGTATGACTTAGAAATGAAGAAATTATCTGTTGAGAATGCTTCTCTCTCTGGCTCCTCTAGAAGTTCCAGTCCTAAAAGACCCCGGATGCCTAAAGAATTGGTTGGTATGTATGAGCCTAAATTGGATGTGTTGGATTGGTTGTCTCTATTTGAATATAATCATGGGCTCCAGAACATCACAGGAAATGACTTACTCACCTGGTTGTTCTCTAGGCTTCCCCCTGTTGCAACTGATGTGGTAATGGAGATGGGGGAGGAGGATAGGAAGGACTATGTGTAAAGAAGACCGGTGGGGGGGTCTGTACTTCTGCTCTCTATATGGTAGAGGGGAGGCACAGAGGACCCCAGCCAAGATTCTCTAATACGGTAGCGATGGACGAGCAATCAAGGCCTAGCTTCTCAGGAGGTGATGCAGGCTGGTTCTTAAGTACAGTGTATCCCCAAGCCCCCACAAAGGAATGTCCACACACTGTATTACTGAAAACACAGTCTTTATATAATTAATATTCAAGGGTTATGTACACTTATCACAATAACGCACTTTGTGCTCAGGAAAATCAGCAATGGTAAATATCTACAATTCTAAAGTGGTACCACTAATATTAGACCTCATTAAAGTGCATTCACAATACTGTAGAAATGGCACACAGATCAATAAGAAGGAAACCAGCAATAGAGAGAGGAGAGATAACAGAGGGTTGAAACAATAGGCAGAATACTGGCCCTTGCTACTGGACACAGTTCTGTGTGGAGATCCCCCCACCTGGGCAACCTGCAAAATAAAGAGATATAACCCCAGCCCAGTCCAGATATTGTTCAATAGTCTATTTTTCTCCTATAATGTTTTTACCCCCCCAATGTACCTGGTGGAGTCGAGTTCCTCGAAAAGGCGTCGACAAGCGTCGAGGGACTCGCTGTTCGGCGACGGGGAATCGACGGCCCTTCTTGAATGCCTTCCTTTTCAGGCGGGAGGCACGGGGCGTCGAACGTCCGTCGACGAACGAGGCCGAACGTTGTCGAAGAGGCGGCAGCTCCGTCCGAGCGGTGCTCGTCGGCGTCGGGGCGTCGGCGTCCTGCAAGGCGGAGGTGTGCGGGGCACCTCGATGACAATAGTTCTGGACCGCAAAGATTGTAGAGACGGGAGCCCAGCAAGGGCGTCGAGTCGTCCGAGTCTTTGGGGTCGTCGGGTGGCGGGAAACCCACCGGCAGGTTTCTCCTCGGCGCGTTGGTCGTCCTCGACTTTCTCCGGCAGGATAAGCGGTCGACGATGCGGTCGAGAGAGTCCTTCGATTGAATGTTCTTAGGCAATGGAGCGGACGGCTCCGATCGTCGGCGGCACGGCGTCAAGTGGTTCCCACGGCTGGGCAACACAACTTCGACGGGCCTCCAGCGGTTACACAGACCTGCGAACCCTGGTCGACGGCAATGGACTTCGACAGCGTCGATGTCCGGGTGCTTCACTTCGATCTCCTCGGCGGTCCCGTCTCGGGTCGGCAGCCTTTCGAGGGTCTGACTTCCAGGGCGCTTCGGCGAAGATTCAGCGGTGCTCGATGGTCCCTCGGAGCACGGGAAGAGGGCGCCTTACCAGGTCCTCTCTCGGGTCAGTCCTCGACGATTTCGACAACCTTCAGTTCCGTCGAAGCAAATGCCACAGCAAGTCTTCTTCTTCCAGCTGGACGTCGAGGATCAGCAAATCCAGTTACTCTTGAGTGGAGACTCAGCTTCTGAATGCTTCTGAACAATTTCCAGTGGTGAGAGGTCCCCAGATATACTATTCTGTCTCTCATCCACACTGCTGGCACACACACAGCAGCCAATCACACAGAAGGGCATTCATGCAGTCAGTCAGCCAATCAGGCACACAGTGCATTCAGGCCACACTCCTCCCTTTCAGACACTCACAACAAGGAATGTGGATTGGGACAAGTACCCAGCCATTCAACACTACACACTGCATTCAGGCCAGTTTCGGGCAGGGCTGTCTCAGTCTTTGTCTCTCATGCCAGAAACCAGACAACCACAACAAGGAGTGTATATTGGTCACACACTCCATTCACCCAGGTCCCACCCACAGGAGGTACCCACAACATACAGTCACTGGGAAGGCTCCAGTCAGTCTAGCTGGGCCTTCACAACAACACCATATATGGAACTTCCACCCAACAGCCAGTCAGGGGGAAGGGACAGAGTCAGGGCATCCCAGGACTTTGGGAAAACAAGACAACAGGCAATAGAAAGCAAGAGGCCACAGGGGCCATCTTGTTTCTATCAGGAATCAACTGATCCCAATGGCAGGGCCTGGGTATCCCAAAATGGAGGACACCCAGAGCACCTGTCCAATTCAGCATGGAGCTGCCACCAGCCCATACCCTGCTCTGTGGGCCACCCACAGGTGCCCAAAAACATACACTAGGGGCACAGGGTTGTACCCCCCCCACCCATGGGTGCCATAAGGGTATCCCAGGGGTCTGTTCACCAAACCAAAAGAGAGAGCTGCACTGCCAGGAGTCCCAAATGGATTCCTGGGCAGAAAACATAACAGAACACACGATAAAAGGCAGAAGAGGACAAGGATTCAGAGGCCCTGTCCCTCTGATACATTTCCAGCATCACAGTCGCCCCCCCCAGACTGAGGTGGAGGGTGCCTAATCTCCCACGGGATAGACACCCTCATCCAGACGGTCAACATACCTTCTGGAAAGGCCATCTGCATTATCGTGACTCTTCCCTGGTCTGTGCTCTATGGTGAAGTCTAGCCCTTGTAGGCTAATCGACCACCTGAGCAATTTCGGATTCTCACCCTTCATCTGCATAAGCCACTTCAGGGGCTTATGATCTGTTTGGACCTTGAAGGTGGACCCCGTAAGGTAGGGCCTAAAACGCCTAAGGCTCCAAACTATACTAAAACATTCCTTTTCAACAGTAGCCCACCTAAGTTCTCTACCCTTGAGTTGTCTACTGATGAATATGATAGGATGTTCTCTCCCTTTGTCATCTAACTGGGACAAGACAGCTCCAATTCCGGTGTCGCAGGCATCCGTCTGGACGATAAAGGGTCGGCTGTAGTCAGGCGCACTCAACACAGGTGCCCTACACAGACTTTCTTTCAAGCCATCAAAGGCCCTCTGACAGTCTTCAGTCCAATTAACCTTCCTAGGCTGTTTGGGTGAAGTTAGAGCTGTCAGGGGTGCAGCTATGGTTCCATAGTCTGCCATGAAATTGCGATAGTACCCAGTGAGGCCCAAAAAGGCTCTCACCTGGGTTTGAGTAGTGGGAGTCTCCCAGTTCTGTACGTCCTGTACTTTACTGGAGAGAGGTTGGATTTGACCCCCTCCTACCTCATGACCAAGATAGGTAACTTTCCCCTGAGCTATCTGGCACTTGGTGGCCTTGATAGTGAGGTTAGCCCTTTTCAAGGCCTGCAACACCTTATCCAGATGTGTCAAATGCTCTTCCCAGGTGGAACTGTAGACGGCAATGTCGTCTAAGTAAGCCACACAAAAGGCTTCCAGCCCACTGAGCGCATGGTTGACCAATCTCTGGAAGGTGGCAGGGGCATTCTTCAACCCAAAGGGCATGACCCTAAACTGGTAGAGTCCCTCAGGTGTGGAGAATGCCGTCTTTTCCTTGGCATGGTCCGTCAGAGCTATTTGCCAATAGCCTGAGGTAAGGTCAAAGGTGCTCACAAATTTGGCAGCACCTATAGTGTCCACGAGCTCATCAGCCCTGGGCAATGGGTGCGCGTCAGTTTTGGTGACGGCATTGACTCCTCGGTAGTCCACACAGAACCTCCAATCCTTGGTACCCGCCGGGGAACTTGCCTTGGGGACAAGGACCACTGGACTGGACCAGGGACTGGTGGAGGGTTCAATAACACCCAGATCCAACATCTTGGCGACCTCAGCCTGGATGTGGTTTTTGACGGTATCTGACATACGATAGCTCCTGCTTTTGACAGGCACACTGTCACCAGTGTCAATTTCGTGCTTACACCACGGTGTAAGGCCCGGTGTCAGTGAAAACAGAGGGGCATACTGCTGGAGCAAAGCCCGGCAGGCCCTCTGCTGCTCTGTTGTCAAATCGGGAGAGAGTTGTACTCCCTCCACTGAGCCATCCTGAGGGTTGCTATGCAGCAAATCAGGAGGGGGCTCACTCTCATCCTCTTCTTGCCCTGAAGCTAGCAAGAGACATGAGACTTCTGCTCGCCTGTGGAAAGGCTTGGGCCTGTTGACATGGAATACCTGGGGGGCTACCCCAGAGGCTCCCATGTCCACCAGATAATTGACTTCGCCCATCTTGGAGATGATCCTGAAGGGTCCAGTCCACTTGTCTGCCAAAGCTCTAGGCTTGGTAGGCTCCATCACAAGGATTTCCTGTCCCGGAGTCCAATCCACTTGCGAAGCTTTCAGGTCATGCCAGTACTTATTCAATTCCTGGCTGGCCTTGAGATTTGCTGTTGCCTGACCCATCATTTGTGTCATCCTCCGCCTGAGGCCTAACACATAGTCCCCCACTTGCTTGGCGGGACCTGGAGGGGTGGCTTCCAAGCCTTCTCGGATCAAGGCGAGGGGCCCCCTCACGGGATGTCCAAAGAGTAACTCAAAGGGGCTGAAACCAACACCCTCTTGAGGTACCTCTCTGTAAGCAAACAGCAGGCATGGCAGGAGGAGATCCCATTTCCTCCTTAGGGGCTCTTCCAAAGCACCTAGCATGCCCTTGAGAGTTTTGTTAAATCTCTCAACCAGACCATTGGTCTGGGGGTGGTAAGAGGTGGAGAACTTGTAGGTTACCCCGCACTCTTTCCACATGGTTTTCATGTAACTAGACATGAAGTTGGATCCTCGGTCAGAGACAACCTCCTTGGGGAATCCAACACGGGTGAAAATGCCCAGGAGAGCCCTGGCAACCACCTTGGCAGTAACAGTCCGAAGGGGTATTGCCTCAGGGTACCTGGTGGCATGATCTACCAAGACCAGGATGAACCGATGTCCACCTGAAGTGGGAGGGTCAAGGGGACCGACGATGTCGATGCCCACCCTCTCAAATGGGGTGCCAACCACTGGTAATGGCTGCAGTGGGGCAATGACCCTGCCTCCAGTCTTGCCAGACAACTGACAAGTTGGGCAGGTCCTGCAGTGGGACTCCACCTCTACTCCCATCCGTGGCCAGTAGAAATGGGCAGAGAGCCTCTGCTTAGTCTTCTTGGTCCCAAGATGACCAGCCAAGGGCACCTCATGCGCCAACTGCAGTAGGAAGGGCCTGTAAACCTGGGGTACCACCAACCTCTTGCGGGCACCAGGTTCGGGCTTAGTGGGCTCACTAACAAGGAGCTCACCCTCCCAATAAATCTTGAATGTCCTAGGCACTTCACCTTGTGCCTGGGACAGGGCCTGTTTCCTCAGGCCCTCGAGAGAGTGGCACTCTCTCTGTCCCTTACAGAAGTCTGCCCGGGAGGGTCCCCCTTCAGCTAACAAGCATTGAAGGTCGGGATGATCCTCCGGGTTGAGAACCTCTCCCACAGGAGAGTCTTCTGTCTCTTCTCCCACAGGAGTTGAGTTTGGGTTTTCCGCTGGACCCAGCCCGTCCGGAGCATGGATCCCATTGGGTGCTGTCGGAACAGCAGGAAGAGAAGGTGTTCCCTCCACAGAGGTGGCCTTCTTGGTCTTCCTTCTTCTTGCCTTAGGCCTCGCCTTTGGCTCGGATACCTGACTCACAGCCAGACCCGGTGTCACCTGTGACCTAGTGACTGCAGCAGCAGTCATGGGAAGACCATCCGAGATCAACCCCAACTCTACTAGATCGTTTCCTAACAGAATGTTAGCAGGGACATTGTCCTGAACCAGGACAGGAAGCTTTGCTGTCTTGTCTCCAATCATGAGTGTGACTAGGGTTACAGGCGATAATTTGGGAGGCCCACCAGCTAACCTGGTGGTTCTCAGAGGAGCACCTACATAGTCCTCTGGCTTGAGCAGGGTCCTGTCCACCACTGTCATGCTTGCCCCAGTGTCTCTCAAACCAGTAGAAGGCTGGCCATTCAAGAGGACACTTCTCAAAAACCTACGGGTGTTCTGCGGGATAGTCGCCAGTACTTCTGCGTACTGGTCCCAGGCCCCAAGGGACACTAAGGAAATCTCTACTGGAGCACCAAATGTGATTCCTGTAGAGGAGGGGAGGACAGTGGCCTCCACCTCAGACACGGGGTAAGGGTAGGTCAGGCTGACAGCCTGTACTCCAAGTGCCTTACCTTTACACTTGGGGTCACCCCTTTTGTGATCCAGAGCCCCACAATCCCAACAAGTGCCAGGAGTGCGGGGTACGGTACTGGAACCACTGGGAGCCTGCTTTGCAGCAGGTGGACCACTACTCTTATTCCCACCCACAGAGGACTTATCCCCACTAGATTTTTGGGTCTTAGGAGAGGAAGGTTTTGGTTTACCCGACTGTGACTGCTTTTGGGACTCCTCAGCTTTCTGAGAGGCCCCCTTTTCTTTGTCCTTGTCCTTCCCACTGGAGTCCTTAGGGGACACCCGGTGGGAGACCCACTTGTCAGCCAACCTAGCCAGCTTAAAGGGGTCCAAAATGTTCTGGTCAGCCACATACTGACGTAGCTCTGGTGAACAGGCTTCAGAAAAATGCTCAAAAAACAAGAGGTGGGACAACTCAACAAAAGTTTTCACCTTGTATCCATCAATCCACCCCATCATGTTCATGTGCGCAGTACTCACCCAGTCAACCCAAGACACATTCTCTCTTTTCTTAAATTCCCTGAACCTTTTAAGGTATTGGGCAGGTGTCTTGCCAAACTTGGCAATCAAAGCAGACTTCATACACTCATACTGACCCCTTTCTTCCACACTCAGCTTCAGAATACAGTCATATCCAGTTTGAGGCACTCTGCTTAACAAACACTTAGCCCAATCTCTTTTATCTACATCATGAATTGCACAAGCCATTTCAAACGCTTCAATCCATTGGAGGATATCTGAACCCTCCACAAACACACCAACCAAATCTTTCATAAACTTGGTGGCTGGGGACCTGACACTCTCACTGGATCTAGCTGAAGTCTCCACTCTGGCTTTCTCTAGCTGGATTCTCTGACATTCAGTGTCCTGGCTTTTGAGTTCAAGGTCCTTATTTCTGAGTTCAAGATCCCTATTCTTGAGTTCCACTTGCTGTGCCAGCTCCTCTTTCTTAAGCTCAGCTTCTATTTCCAACTTGCGATATTCAAAGGCTAACTTCATCCTCAATAACTCAAGTTCCATGGAATTGCTGGGGTTTGGAACAGAGGCAGCAGGAATGGTGGCATTCCCAGAAACAGATTCAGCGACAACCCCAGGGGCAGAGTCCTCACTGGTTGCATCCCCCCCTTCCTCAAGAGTTTCACCATCAGTCTGGTAATCCACCAGGGCAGCTATCAGCTCAGCCCTAGACTTATCCACAAAGTCTAACTCCCTGGCTTCACAAGCACTCTGGAGAGCCTCTAAGCTCATCCGAGTCAATTTACCATTTGCAATGGCCTCCATTGCTTGTAATGCAGTTATTTGGTACACACCCAAACCTTAATCTAATAAAAGTGCGGATATTTTGTAAGTGGCACGGTTATACACTGAGTCTTAAAACCATAAGCATCCCACCGCTGCCACCAGCTTTGTAAAGAAGACCGGTGGGGGGGTCTGTACTTCTGCTCTCTATATGGTAGAGGGGAGGCACAGAGGACCCCAGCCAAGATTCTCTAATACGGTAGCGATGGACGAGCAATCAAGGCCTAGCTTCTCAGGAGGTGATGCAGGCTGGTTCTTAAGTACAGTGTATCCCCAAGCCCCCACAAAGGAATGTCCACACACTGTATTACTGAAAACACAGTCTTTATATAATTAATATTCAAGGGTTATGTACACTTATCACAATAACGCACTTTGTGCTCAGGAAAATCAGCAATGGTAAATATCTACAATTCTAAAGTGGTACCACTAATATTAGACCTCATTAAAGTGCATTCACAATACTGTAGAAATGGCACACAGATCAATAAGAAGGAAACCAGCAATAGAGAGAGGAGAGATAACAGAGGGTTGAAACAATAGGCAGAATACTGGCCCTTGCTACTGGACACAGTTCTGTGTGGAGATCCCCCCACCTGGGCAACCTGCAAAATAAAGAGATATAACCCCAGCCCAGTCCAGATATTGTTCAATAGTCTATTTTTCTCCTATAATGTTTTTACCCCCCCAATGTACCTGGTGGAGTCGAGTTCCTCGAAAAGGCGTCGACAAGCGTCGAGGGACTCGCTGTTCGGCGACGGGGAATCGACGGCCCTTCTTGAATGCCTTCCTTTTCAGGCGGGAGGCACGGGGCGTCGAACGTCCGTCGACGAACGAGGCCGAACGTTGTCGAAGAGGCGGCAGCTCCGTCCGAGCGGTGCTCGTCGGCGTCGGGGCGTCGGCGTCCTGCAAGGCGGAGGTGTGCGGGGCACCTCGATGACAATAGTTCTGGACCGCAAAGATTGTAGAGACGGGAGCCCAGCAAGGGCGTCGAGTCGTCCGAGTCTTTGGGGTCGTCGGGTGGCGGGAAACCCACCGGCAGGTTTCTCCTCGGCGCGTTGGTCGTCCTCGACTTTCTCCGGCAGGATAAGCGGTCGACGATGCGGTCGAGAGAGTCCTTCGATTGAATGTTCTTAGGCAATGGAGCGGACGGCTCCGATCGTCGGCGGCACGGCGTCAAGTGGTTCCCACGGCTGGGCAACACAACTTCGACGGGCCTCCAGCGGTTACACAGACCTGCGAACCCTGGTCGACGGCAATGGACTTCGACAGCGTCGATGTCCGGGTGCTTCACTTCGATCTCCTCGGCGGTCCCGTCTCGGGTCGGCAGCCTTTCGAGGGTCTGACTTCCAGGGCGCTTCGGCGAAGATTCAGCGGTGCTCGATGGTCCCTCGGAGCACGGGAAGAGGGCGCCTTACCAGGTCCTCTCTCGGGTCAGTCCTCGACGATTTCGACAACCTTCAGTTCCGTCGAAGCAAATGCCACAGCAAGTCTTCTTCTTCCAGCTGGACGTCGAGGATCAGCAAATCCAGTTACTCTTGAGTGGAGACTCAGCTTCTGAATGCTTCTGAACAATTTCCAGTGGTGAGAGGTCCCCAGATATACTATTCTGTCTCTCATCCACACTGCTGGCACACACACAGCAGCCAATCACACAGAAGGGCATTCATGCAGTCAGTCAGCCAATCAGGCACACAGTGCATTCAGGCCACACTCCTCCCTTTCAGACACTCACAACAAGGAATGTGGATTGGGACAAGTACCCAGCCATTCAACACTACACACTGCATTCAGGCCAGTTTCGGGCAGGGCTGTCTCAGTCTTTGTCTCTCATGCCAGAAACCAGACAACCACAACAAGGAGTGTATATTGGTCACACACTCCATTCACCCAGGTCCCACCCACAGGAGGTACCCACAACATACAGTCACTGGGAAGGCTCCAGTCAGTCTAGCTGGGCCTTCACAACAACACCATATATGGAACTTCCACCCAACAGCCAGTCAGGGGGAAGGGACAGAGTCAGGGCATCCCAGGACTTTGGGAAAACAAGACAACAGGCAATAGAAAGCAAGAGGCCACAGGGGCCATCTTGTTTCTATCAGGAATCAACTGATCCCAATGGCAGGGCCTGGGTATCCCAAAATGGAGGACACCCAGAGCACCTGTCCAATTCAGCATGGAGCTGCCACCAGCCCATACCCTGCTCTGTGGGCCACCCACAGGTGCCCAAAAACATACACTAGGGGCACAGGGTTGTACCCCCCCCACCCATGGGTGCCATAAGGGTATCCCAGGGGTCTGTTCACCAAACCAAAAGAGAGAGCTGCACTGCCAGGAGTCCCAAATGGATTCCTGGGCAGAAAACATAACAGAACACACGATAAAAGGCAGAAGAGGACAAGGATTCAGAGGCCCTGTCCCTCTGATACATTTCCAGCATCACACTATGAATGTGTGAAACTAGCTTTGATAGCTAGGTTTGGGAAGACCCCTTCCCAGTATCTTAAGAGGTTTAGGAGCCTCAAAAAGCATGATGGTACCCCTTGGGCTACCTGGGTGAATGAATGTTTGAAAAACTTAGAGGGATGGATTAAGGGTTACAAGGTGAACACTTATGAAGGTATGAAGAATTTGTTTATGTTGGAGACTATTTATGATGCCTGCTCTCCTGAGCTCAGACAACACTTGGCTGATTCCAGGGAATTAGATTCCCGGAAACTAGCTAAGGCTGCTGACTTGTGGGTTGCCAACAGGGCCACTCACAAGGATTCTGGGGTCACTCAAAAGAAGGATGGGGAGAAACAGCCTAAAAAGGACTCCAAAGAGAATTCTAATACTACAAATTCCAAAGAGGGCCCCAAACAAAACTATAAGGGTAAGCCACCAGGGAAACCAAATCAGGCTAGTATACCTCCTGGTCCCAGACCAGAAGGAGGTCAGAACAAGCCTCCATTCCAGCGAGCCTTTGGCTCATGCTTTGTTTGTAAGGCTACTGACCATGTGAAAGGAGATCCCAGATGTAAGGGTAAACCTTCAGGGGTCCAGCTTGCCTCCTTAGCCTTCGCTCCAGAAGAGGAAGTACATATGGCAAGTGGAAACTTTCTATTACTAGCTGATGAACCCACTGGAGTCTCAGCTAGTGTTTCTTTAGTCTCTCTGGGGTTGTGGGAACAACAGAATTTAGATGTCTATAACTCTATCCCAGATAATACTAAAGAGTATTATAAGGACAGTGTCCAGGTGAATGGTCAGGAGACTCCTGCCATTAGGGATACTGGAGCCAGCATAACTGTGGTGGATGAATCATTTTTCAAGGCAGAGGATGTTGCTAAGGCACCCAAATGCCTCACCAAGTTAGCTGGTGGGCCTGTGCAGATGTGTCCCCAGTTACCAGTTCTCATCCAATGTAATGATATGGCTGTAAAAATACCTGTCAGTGTACAATGTGAAGTGCCAGGTAGGGTTCTGTTGGGTAATGACCTCAAAGCTCTTGGAGTTGTATCTCATACCCCCAGACCACCTAGCAACAGGTTACAGGAACTCACAAAACCTGCAAGAGAGAAAACCCTGAGAGGGTTATCTCAGGAGATGATGACAGAAATCACTCCTCTCCCACTGGAGCAACTTACTGCAGTAACTACCAGATCAGGAGCAAAGGGGCAACCCAAGACTCCTAGGAAAAAGCCAGCAGCAAGCACCCCAGTGCTTCCAACAAGGACTTCCCCTAGGTTGTCCAAAGTTACACCTGTAACTCCACCTCCAGCTGAGGCTGAGAGGGAGGTACAACCCTGTGTGGTTGAACTAGACTCTGAGGAAGAGCTAGAAGGAGGCCCCAACCTTATTGGAGATTTGGACCCTGAGGACCATCCTGAGCTGCAGTCTTTACTGGCAGAAGGTGGGCCTAGCAGGGCAGCTTTTCGTAAGGGGCAAAGAGAATGTCCAACTCTGGAAGGTCTCCGCCACCAGGCAGCTTCTCAAGCTGATGGGCAAGAGCCTGGGAAGTATAGGTTACACTGGGAAGATGGCCTCTTCTACAGTGAACCCACTGAGTCTGAACCTGGAGACTACAAACGCCTTGTAGTCCCACAAGAGAACAGACAACAGTTCTTACAACTAGCCCATGAGATACCTTTGGCTGGTCACTTGAGTTTCAAGAAGACCAAGGAAAGGCTCTCACTCTACTTTTATTGGCCAAAGATGGGGGCTGAAGTAGATAGATATTGTAAGAGCTGCCATACCCGCCAGACTTCTGGTAAGGTTGGTTCCAAGAATGTGGCACCTTTAGTGCCTCTCCCAGTTGTGGGAGTCCCATTTGAGAGGGTAGGGATTGACATTGTTGGTCCCCTTGATCCTCCAACCTCCTCAGGCAACAGGTTTATCCTTGTTGTAGTAGACCATGCTACTAGGTACCCTGAGGCAATTCCTATGAGGACTGTTACAGCTCCGGCTGTGGCTAAGGCCCTTCTCGGTATTTTTACCAGGGTTGGGTTTCCTAAGGAGGTAATCTCTGACAGGGGGTCAAACTTTATGTCCCACTACATGAAAGCCATGTGGAAAACCTGTGGAGTTACCTACAAGTTCTCAACCGCTTACCACCCTCAGACAAACGGGTTGGTTGAAAGGTTTAACAGAACCATGAAGAGCATGATAGGTGCTTTAGAAGAACCCCTTAAGAAAAAGTGGGACCTTCTACTGCCATGCCTTCTCTTTGCTTATAGAGAAGTCCCTCAGGAGGGAGTAGGTTATTCTCCCTTTGAGCTTCTCTATGGCCATCCAGTCAGAGGCCCATTGGCCCTGATTAAGGAGGGATTGGAAGGTGCTCCTCCCCTCAAGCCAGTCAGAGTGACTGACTATGTGATAGGTCTCCGGAGGAGAATGTCACACATGATGGCAGAAGCAAGTGACAACTTGAAAGCTGGTCAAGCTCTGGTCAAACATTGGCACGACCAGAAGGCTAACATGGTTGAGTTTACTCAAGACCAGCTAGTTCTAGTTATGCTCCCAACAAGGCAGAGGGCCTTGCAAGACAAATGGATGGGACCCTTCAAGATTGTGGGAAAACTTGGAGAGGTCAACTATCTGGTGGATCTGGGCAGACCCAGGGAAGCTCCTAGAGTCTTCCACACCAACCGACTAAAAGCATACATCTCCAGACCTGATGTAGGAGCCTTGCTTCTAGCTTCAGCTGCAGAGGAAGAAGAGAGTGAATCTCTCCCTGATCTCCTCCGAGGTGTGCCTTTAGATGAAAAAGTTGAAGGAGTCAATCTCTCTTCAGACCTGACACCTGAGCAACAAGAGGAGTGCAAATCTATGTTAAATCAGTTTGCCTCCCTGTTCTCACTATCACCAGGCTTGACCCCTTGGGGTCAGCATGAGATACTCACTGGTGACTGTCTGCCAGTCAAAAGCAGAGGATACAGAATGTCAGAACATGTCAGAACCCACATCAAAGGAGAGGTCAAGAAGATGCTTGATCTCGGGGTAATAGAGCCCTCTACTAGTCCATGGTCTAGCCCAGTTGTGTTAGTACCAAAGGCAGGATCCAAAGACTTGAGATTCTGTGTGGACTATAGAGCTCTAAATGCAGTCACCAAGACTGATGCCCACCCTTTGCCCAGGACAGATGAGTTGGTGGATAAACTTGGTGCAGCCAAGTACCTCAGCACATTTGACCTGACGTCAGGCTATTGGCAAATAGCCCTGACAGACCATGCCAAGGAGAAAACTGCATTTTCAACCCCAGTTGGCTTGTACCAGTTTAAGGTCATGCCTTTTGGACTAAAAAATGCACCTGCCACATTCCAAAGGATGGTGAACCAGGTTCTGGCTGGGATGGAAGACTTCTGCATGGCATACTTGGATGACATTGCAGTCTTCAGCCACTCCTGGGAAGAACATGTGACCCACCTAGGACATGTGTTGCAGGCTCTGGAACAGGCCCATTTGACAATCAAAGCCAGTAAGTGCCAGATTGGTCAAAGTAAAGTGGTCTACCTTGGACATGAGGTAGGAGGTGGAGAAATAAGGCCTTTGCCCAGCAAGATTGAAGCTGTGCAAAATTGGACAACACCGACTACTCAAACCCAAGTGAGAGCTTTTCTAGGCCTCACTGGATATTACAGGAATTTCATTGAGAACTATGGGACCATAGCTTCTCCACTGAATGTAATCTCCTCTCCCAAATTCCCTAAAAAGGTAAAATGGAATGAGGAGTGCAATCAGGCCTTTGAAAAACTGAAGAGAGCTCTTTGCCAAGCTCCAGTCTTGAGAGCTCCTGACTACCACCAACCTTTCATTGTACAAACTGATGCTTCCAATGTAGGTATAGGTGCAGTTCTAAGCCAACTGGATGAGAAGGGTAGGGAGCACCCCATTTGCTTCATCAGTAGAAAACTGAAGGATCCTGAGACAAGGTGGGCAACTATCGAAAGAGAATGCTTTGCTATTGTGTGGGCACTGAAGAAGTTTAGGCCATACTTGTATGGTTCTACTTTTGTTATTCAGACTGACCACCAACCCTTGAGATGGTTAATGCAAATGAAAGGGGAAAATCCAAAACTATTGAGATGGTCAATCTGCCTGCAAGGGTTTGATTTCACCATTGAGCACAGGTCAGGGTGTCACCATCAAAATGCTGATGGACTCTCTAGGATGTATATCATCGACTAGAGGTATGAGGTTCATCCAGGAGTGGATTAAATCCTCCTGTCCCTTAGTCTGGGGGGGCGAGTGTTAGGGAGAATTCTCTGTTTAGGCTGAATTTCCCTACCTAGTGAGTCCCCCAGCAGCTTTGCTGGATTTCTGGGGTTTCTTTTTTTCTCCTGCCAAGGGTGAGACTCTTTTTCCCTCACTCTTGGACATATTGAAGTGTGTTTTCTTGGTTAAACCTTGTGTTGAATGGGCTATGGGGTCTTTTACTCCATAGGGCCTCATGTATTTTTGTGATGTGGGTTACACAGCACCCTCTGTGCCGTGACCCAGGGGTGTCCTAGGGACTCCCCAACATAGACTCCATACCCTGGGACTGACTACTGTCTCCCAGGGCATGTAAAGTCACCAAAGACTTTGCTAGTCTTGAATCCTGAACAGAACCAGTACAAACCATCATATTGTGGACGTACTGGCTGGGGCAATTCGATTGCCCCAGGGTCTGTTAGTCGAGGGGGCACGTCTCCGTCCCCCCTGATCGAGTTTTGGCTGGTGGCAGTGGAAACTACTTTTTATATTCGACCGCAAATATTTCCCTATGGGATTTCCCATTGTTTTAGGCTAACACATTTAATTATTTATTTACGGTAGCCTTAAACATACCGCCGGTTTATATATTTATTATTATAACTCCGGTTGGGACTTTTTGCCAAAACTTGATTCAAAAATGGCGTTGGCGTTCGCCTCTGTAACTCTGACCCAAAGTGGAGCCCTTTGTTCCACTTTTGGCGGGCTTCTCCACAGAAGCCCTCCAAAGTGGTGCCACTCTGTCTGGGGTACTTAGGAGGGGTGGAGGGGGATTTAGGCACCCTGGACTGAGTTACCTTGGTAACTCAAGTCGCACTCCGTCCTGATTGGCCCAAGTGGTGAGCCGGCCGGCTCACCACTTAGCATGTTTGAGTGACAGCTAGGCTGGGTGAATGGGGGTTTGCTGCATAAAAGCAGGGCTTTGGGGACTGGAACTTCAGAAGTCGCCACAGGACCACGAATCCGACGAGGGAAGAGCTGAGCCGACCTGCTTCGACGACACCACCCGGTGGAGCCCTGCTGAACCGTCTCACCACTTTTCCCGACGACCGAGGAGAACTCTTAACCGAGTGACTCCTTCCCTTGACTGGTGGGGACAACCAGTCTTTCGCCTTCTTTTCGCTTCTCGAGGTATCTCGTGGCCGCCTTGCCAGTGCCAAGCACCCCGGCAACCGGAACTCCACCACCTTTTACCCCAACCACGAAAGTCGGTACAACCCTTTAACCGGAGGACTCCGCGGCTGGTTTCTTCCCGGGCAGTGCAACGACCTTCTTCTTCTGCTCTTCAGCGAGAACTTCTTCTCCCCTGACCGACGTCGAGCCTTGCTGCCACTGCCTGGAACAACTGCCACCGCTGGAGGATCCTTTCCACTTAAGGTACCGTGTTCCGCCTGGCTTCCCTTGCCACCGACTGTACGGGGTAGATTTAGCCCCCGGCTTTCGAACCTGGGAGTGCCTGGGACACCCTGGCTAAACTTTTTAAGCCACTCTAAACTCTTTCTAACTCTTTGCAAGACTTTGAATCCTTAACAACAGTGTGATCTTGGACACATTTTCGCTCCGGCTACTCTAAGAGTGGGCCCTGCCTAGTGACTTTTGCTCACCTGTGACTTTGTGCTTCTTTGAGTCTATTGCAAGTGTTCTGGACCTTAGAGTGGTGTGTTTAACCCATTCCTGTTCTTTTTTACCCCTTTCTTGAACCTACTAGAGTGTCATCTAACGTTAAGCGCTCACCTCTGTTTTAATTATGTGGTGTTAACTTAGAGTTGTCTAGATAGGAGTAAGGGTTGGAACTGCTTTCATTATAACTGTGTTTGAAGTGTTTTTACTATATTTTGCTAGAGTGATTTCAACTTATGTGTGTTTTATAAATAAATAACTATATACTTTTGAAACCAAGCTCTGGTCAGTGTTTGCTTGTGCTATTGTGTCTGAGTACATATTGTGTATACTTTGCATACTGCCTAACTCTTCTGAGGGAAGTCTGACTGCTCAGCCACAGCTACCAGGTAAATCTGGGTGGTGCAGACTGCTACCAAGTGGGTTTACTGCTATACCTGTAGTCTTAAATCTTTTGCAGTGTTCCCCAAGGGAACTGCACAGGTTTCTGCCTAACAGTGGCTTGGACACCCGAGGCCCATATCTGTATGTTGTGCTTGTCTGGAGAAAGTGTCCAATTCAGGTGACGAAACAGACTTGTGGTTACCTGTGATTTAGGCTTTCCCCTTGGTGCCCAGTTAGGTGCACCCACACATGTGAGGTACCGTTTTCATCGGGACACCTGTGGGAACGCTGGATGATAGGCCATGTGTTGTTGACGGCGTGTTTGGATTGGTGCGCAGAGTGAAATGTGCGGAAAATGCGTTTTTTCCCCCCATTTCGGCATCTTCGGGGGTGTCTGGGTAAAAAATTCTGGGCCGAATTGTACAAATCATACCTCTGTGGATTCCCACGGGTGTCCTCCTTTCGGAAATGCATGGGGTTCCCTGTTTTCCTCGGTGGCTTGGACACCCGAGGCCCATATCTGTATGTTGTGCTTGTCTGGAGAAAGTGTCGAATTCTGGTGTCGAAACAGACTTGGGGTTACCTGTGATTTAGGCTTTCCCCTTGGCGCCCAGGTAGGTGCACCCACACATGTGAGGTACCGTTTTCATCGGGACACCTGTGAGAACACGGGATGGTAGGCCATGTGTTGTTGACGGCGTGTTTCGATTGGTGCGCAGAGTGAAATGTGCGGAAAATGCATTTTTCCCCCACATTTTGGCATTTTCGGGGGTGTCTGGGTAAAAAATTCTGGGCTGATTTGTGCAAATCATACCTCTGTGGATTCCCACGGGTGTTCTCTTTTCAGAAATGCATGGGGTTCCCTGTTTTCCTTGATAGATTGGACACCCTGGCCCATATCTGTATGTTGTGCTTGTCTGGAGAAAGTGTCAAATTCAGGTGTCGAAACAGATTTTGGGTTACCTGTGTTTTAGGTTTTCCCCTTGGTGCCCAGGTAGGTGCACCCACACATGTGAGGTACCATATTCATCGGGACAGCTGTGGGAATGCAGAACAGTAGGCCATGTGTTGTTGACGGTGTGTTTCGATGGGTGCGCAGAGTGAAATATGCAGAAAATGCGTTTTTTCCCCCAAATTTCAGAATTTTCGGGTGTGTCTGGGTAATAAATGCTGGGCCGATTTGCGCAAATTATACCTCTGCGGATTCCCACGGGTGTCCTCTTTTCAGAAATGCATCTGGTTCCCTGTTTTCCTCGGTGGCTTGGACATCCGAGGCCCATATCTCTATGTTGTGCTTTTCTGGAGATAGTGTCAAATTTAGGTGTCGAAACAGATTTTGGGTTACCTGTGTTTTAGGTTTTCCCCTTGGCGCCCGTGTAGGGGCACCCACACATGTGAGGTACCGTTTTTATTGGGACACCTGTGGGAACGCAGGACGGTAGGCCATGTGTTGTTGACGGTGTGTTTCCATCGGTGCTCACAGTGAAATATGCGGAAAATGCGTTTTTTCCCCCACATTTCGGAATTTTTTGGGTGTGTCTGGGTAATAAATTCTGGGCCGATATGGGCATTCATACCTCTGCGGATTACCACGGGTGTCCTCTTTTCAGAAATGCATGGGGTTCCCTGTTTTCCTCTGTGGCTTGGACACCCGAGGCCCATATCTGTATGTTGTGCTTGTCTGGAGAAAGTGTCCAATTCAGGTGACGAAACAGACTTGTGGTTACCTGTGATTTAGGCTTTCCCCTTGGTGCCCAGTTAGGTGCACCCACACATGTGAGGTACCGTTTTCATCGGGACACCTGTGGGAACGCGCGACGGTTGGCTATGTGTTGTTGACGCGTGTTTCAATTGGTGCGCATAGTGAAATGTGCGGAAAATGCGTTTTATCCCCCACATTTCCGAATTTTAATGGGTTTCTGGGTAATACATTCTGGGCCGATTTGTGCAAATCATACCTCTGTGGATATCTACGGGTGTCCACTTTTTGGAAATGCATGGGGTTCCCTGTTTTTCTTGGTGGCTTGGACACCCGAGGCCCATATCTGTATGTTGTGCTTGTCTGGAGAAAGTGTCAAATTCAGGTGTTGAAACAGACTTGGGGTAACCTGTGATTTAGGCTTTCGCCTTGGCGCCCAGGTAGGTGCACCCACACATGTGACGTACCATTGTTATTGGGACACCTGTGGGAATGCGGGACGGTAGGCCATCTGTTGTTGGCAGCGTCTTTCGATGGATGTGCCGAGTGAAATGTGCGGAAAATGCATTTTTTTCACCACATTTCGGATTTTGCCGGGGTTTATGGGTAATATCTTCTGGGCCGATTTGAACAAATCATACCTCTGCGGATTCCCACGGGTGTCCTCTTTTCGGAAATACATGGGGTTCCCTGTTTACCTTGGTGGCTTGGACACCCGAGGCCCATATCTGTATGTTGTGCTTGTCTGGAGAAAGTGTCAAATTCAGGTGTCGAAAACAGACTTGGGGTTACATGTGATTTAGGCTTTCCCCTTGGTGCCCAGGTAGGTGCACCCACACATGTGAGGTACCTTTTTCATCGCAACACCTGTGGGAAGGCGCGACGGTAGGCCATGTGTTGTTGACGGCGTGTTTCGATTGGTGCGCAGAGTGAAATGTGCGGAAAATGCTTTTTTTCCCCCACATTTTGGAATTTTCAGGGGTGTCTGGGTAATACATTCTGGGCTGATTTGTGCAAATCATACCTCTGCGGATTCCCACGGGTGTCCTCTTTTCGGAAATGCATGGGTTTCCCTGTTTTCCTTGGTGGGTTGGACACCCGAGGCCCATATCTGTATTATGTGATTGTCTGGAGAAAGTGTCAAATTCAGGTGTCGAAACAGACTTGGGGTTACCTGTGTTTTAGGTTTTCCCCTTGGTGCCCAGGTAGGTGCACCCACACATGTGAGGTACCATACTCATCGGGACAGCTGTGGGAATGCAGGACGGTAGGCCATGTGTTGTTGACGGTGTGTTTCGATGGGTGAGCAGAGTGAAATATGCAGAAAATGCGTTTTTCCCCCAAATTTCTGAATTTTCGGGTGTGTCTGGGTAATAAATTCTGGGACGATTTGCGCAAATCATACCTCTGCGGATTCCCACGTGTATCCTCTTTTCAGAAATACATGGGGTTCTCTGTTTTCCTTGGTGGCTTGGACATCCAAGGCCCATATCTCTATGTTGTGCTTTTCTTTCTGGAGAAAGTGCCAAATTCAGGTGCCGAAACAGATTTTGGGTTACCTGTGTTTTAGGCTTTCCCCTTGGCGCCCATGTAGGGGCACCCACACATGTGAGGTACCGTTTTCATCGGGACACCTTTGGGTACGCAGGACGGTAGGCCATGTGTTGTTGACGGTGTATTTCCATCGGTGTGCACAGTGAAATGTGCGGAAAATGCGTTTTTTACCCCACATTTTGGAATTTTTCGAGTGTGTCTGGGTAATAAATTCTGGGCCGATTTGCGCAAATCATACCTCTCCGGATTACCCCGGGTGTCCTCTTTTCAGAAATGCATGGGGTTCCCTGTTTTCCTTGGTGGCTTGGACACCCGAGGCCCATATCTGTATGTTGTACTTGTCTGGAGAAAGTGTCCAATTCAGGTGACGAAACAGACTTGGGGTTACCTGTGATTCAGGCTTTCCCCTTGGTGCCCAGTTAGGTGCACCCACACATGTGAGGTACCGTTTTCATCGGGACACCTGTAAGAACACGGGATGGTAGGCCATGTGTTGTTAACGGCGTGTTTCGATTGGTGCGCAGAGTGAAATGTGCAGAAAATGCATTTTTCCCCCACATTTTGGCATTTTCGGGGGTGTCTGGGTAAAAAATTCTGGGCTGATTTGTGCAAATCATACCTCTGTGTGTTCCCACAGGTGTTCTCTTTTCAGAAATGCATGGGGTTCCCTGTTACCCTTGATAAATTGGACACCCTGGCCCATATCTGTATGTTGTGCTTGTCTGGAGAAAGTGTCAAATTCAGGTGTCGAAACAGATTTTGGGTTACCTGTGTTTTAGGTTTTCCCCTTGGTGCCCAGGTAGGTGCACCCACACATGTGAGGTACCATATTCATCGGGACAGCTGTGGGAATGCAGAACAGTAGGCCATGTGTTGTTGACGGTGTGTTTCGATGGGTGCGCAGAGTGAAATATGCAGAAAATGCGTTTTTTCCCCCAAATTTCAGAATTTTCGGGTGTGTCTGGGTAATAAATGCTGGGCCGATTTGCGCAAATTATACCTCTGCGGATTCCCACGGGTGTCCTCTTTTCAGAAATGCATCTGGTTCCCTGTTTTCCTTGGTGGCTTGGACATCCGAGGCCCATATCTCTATGTTGTGCTTTTCTGGAGATAGTGTCAAATTTAGGTGTCGAAACAGATGGGGTTACCTGTGTTTTAGGTTTTCCCCTTGGCGCCCATGAAGGGGCACCCACACATGTGAGGTACCGTTTTTATTGGGACACCTGTGGGAACGCAGGACGGTAGGCCATGTGTTGTTGACGGTGTGTTTCCATCGGTGCTCACAGTGAAATGTGCGGAAAATGCGTTTTTTCCCCCACATTTCGGAATTTTTTGGGTGTGTCTGGGTAATAAATTCTGGGCCGATTTGGGCAAATCATACCTCTGCGGATTACTACGGGTGTCCTCTTTTCAGAAATGCATGGGGTTCCCTGTTTTCCTTGGTGGCTTGGACACCCGAGGCCCATATCTGTATGTTGTGCTTGTCTGGAGAAAGTGTCCAATTCAGGTGACGAAACAGACTTGTGGTTACCTGTGATTTAGGCTTTCCCCTTGGTGCCCAGTTAGGTGCACCCACACATGTGAGGTACCGTTTTCATCGGGACACCTGTGGGAACGCTGGATGATAGGCCATGTGTTGTTGACGGCGTGTTTGGATTGGTGCGCAGAGTGAAATGTGCGGAAAATGCGTTTTTTCCCCCCATTTCGGCATCTTCGGGGGTGTCTGGGTAAAAAATTCTGGGCCGAATTGTGCAAATCATACCTCTGTGGATTCCCACGGGTGTCCTCCTTTCGGTAATGCATGGGGTTCCCTGTTTTCCTCGGTGGCTTGGACACCCGAGGCCCATATCTGTATGTTGTGCTTGTCTGGAGAAAGTGTCGAATTCAGGTGTCGAAACAGACTTGGGGTTACCTGTGATTTAGGCTTTCCCCTTGGCGCCCAGGGAGGTGCACCCACACATGTGAGGTACCGTTTTCATCCGGACACCTGTGAGAACACGGGATGGTAGGCCATGTGTTGTTGACGGCGTGTTTCGATTGGTGCGCAGAGTGAAATGTGCGGAAAATGCATTTTTCCCCCACATTTTGGCATTTTCGGGGGTGTCTGGGTAAAAAATTCTGGGCTGATTTGTGCAAATCATACCTCTGTGGATTCCCACGGGTGTTCTCTTTTCAGAAATGCATGGGGTTCCCTGTTTTCCTTGATAGATTGGACACCCTGGCCCATATCTGTATGTTGTGCTTGTCTGGAGAAAGTGTCAAATTCAGGTGTCGAAACAGATTTTGGGTTACCTGTGTTTTAGGTTTTCCCCTTGGTGCCCAGGTAGGTGCACCCACACATGTGAGGTACCATATTCATCGGGACAGCTGTGGGAATGCAGAACAGTAGGCCATGTGTTGTTGACGGTGTGTTTCGATGGGTGCGCAGAGTGAAATATGCAGAAAATGCGTTTTTTCCCCCAAATTTCAGAATTTTCGGGTGTGTCTGGGTAATAAATGCTGGGCCGATTTGCGCAAATTATACCTCTGCGGATTCCCACGGGTGTCCTCTTTTCAGAAATGCATCTGGTTCCCTGTTTTCCTTGGTGGCTTGGACATCCGAAGCCCATATCTCTATGTTGTGCTTTTCTGGAGATAGTGTCAAATTTAGGTGTCGAAACAGATGGGGTTAGCTGTGCTTTAGGTTTTCCCCTTGGCGCCCATGTAGGGGCACCCACACATGTGAGGTACCGTTTTTATTGGGACACCTGTGGGAACGCAGGACGGTAGGCCATGTGTTGTTGACGGTGTGTTTCCATCGGTGCTCACAGTGAAATGTGCGGAAAATGCGTTTTTTCCCCCACATTTCGGAATTTTTTGGGTGTGTCTGGGTAATAAATTCTGGGCCGATATGGGCATTCATACCTCTGCGGATTACCACGGGTGTCCTCTTTTCAGAAATGCATGGGGTTCCCTGTTTTCCTCTGTGGCTTGGACACCCGAGGCCCATATCTGTATGTTGTGCTTGTCTGGAGAAAGTGTCCAATTCAGGTGACGAAACAGACTTGTGGTTACCTGTGATTTAGGCTTTCCCCTTGGTGCCCAGTTAGGTGCATCAACACATGTGAGGTACCGTTTTCATCGGGACACCTGTGGGAACGCGCGACGGTTGGCTATGTGTTGTTGACGGCGTGTTTCAATTGGTGCGCATAGTGAAATGTGCGGAAAATGCGTTTTATCCCCCACATTTCCGAATTTTCAGGGGTGTCTGGGTAATACATTCTGGGCCGATTTGTGCAAATCATACCTCTGTGGATATCTACGGGTGTCCACTTTTTGGAAATGCATGGGGTTCCCTGTTTTTCTTGGTGGCTTGGACACCCGAGGCCCATATCTGTATGTTGTGCTTGTCTGGAGAAAGTGTCAAATTCAGGTGTTGAAACAGACTTGGGGTAACCTGTGATTTAGGCTTTCGCCTTGGCGCCCAGGTAGGTGCACCCACACATGTGACGTACCATTGTTATTGGGACACCTGTGGGAATGCGGGACGGCAGGCCATCTGTTGTTGGCAGCGTCTTTCGATGGATGTGCCGAGTGAAATGTGCGGAAAATGCATTTTTTTCACCACATTTCGGATTTTGCCGGGGTTTATGGGTAATATGTTCTGGGCCGATTTGCACAAATCATACCTCTGCGGAATCCCACGGGTGTCCTCTTTTCGGAAATGCATGGGGTTCCCTGTTTACCTTGGTGGCTTGGACACCCGAGGCCCATATCTGTATGTTGTGCTTGTCTGGAGAAAGTGTCAAATTCAGGTGTCGAAAACAGACTTGGGGTTACATGTGATTTAGGCTTTCCCCTTGGTGGCCAGGTAGGTGCACCCACACATGTGAGGTACCTTTTTCATCGCAACACCTGTGGGAAGGCGCGACGGTAGGCCATGTGTTGTTGACGGCGTGTTTCGATTGGTGCGCAGAGTGAAATGTGCGGAAAATGCTTTTTAACCCACATTTTGGAATTTTCAGGGGTGTCTGGGTAATACATTCTGGGCTGATTTGTGCAAATCATACCTCT
Source organism: Ambystoma mexicanum (assembly GCF_040938575.1). NCBI lineage: Eukaryota > Metazoa > Chordata > Amphibia > Caudata > Ambystomatidae > Ambystoma > Ambystoma mexicanum. The sequence continues at coordinate 1,214,618,672 of NC_090937.1, read as the reverse complement.
GTGGATTCCCACGGGTGTCCTCTTTTCGGAAATGCATGGGTTTCCCTGTTTTCCTTGGTGGGTTGGACACCCGAGGCCCATATCTGTATGTTGTGATTGTCTGGAGAAAGTGTCAAATTCAGGTGTCGAAACAGACTTGGGGTTACCTGTGTTTTAGGTTTTCCCCTTGGTGCCCAGGTAGGTGCACCCACACATGTGAGGTACCATACTCATCGGGACAGCTGTGGGAATGCAGGACGGTAGGCCATGTGTTGTTGACGGTGTGTTTCGATGGGTGAGCAGAGTGAAATATGCAGAAAATTCGTTTTTCCCCCAAATTTCTGAATTTTCGGGTGTGTCTGGGTAATAAATTCTGGGACGATTTGCGCAAATCATACCTCTGCGGATTCCCACGTGTATCCTCTTTTCAGAAATACATGGGGTTCTCTGTTTTCCTTGGTGGCTTGGACATCCAAGGCCCATATCTCTATGTTGTGCTTTTCTTTCTGGAGAAAGTGCCAAATTCAGGTGTCGAAACAGATTTTGGGTTACCTGTGTTTTAGGCTTTCCCCTTGGCGCCCATGTAGGGGCACCCACACATGTGAGGTACCTTTTTCATCGGGACACCTTTGGGTACGCAGGACGGTAGGCCATGTGTTGTTGACGGTGTATTTCCATCGGTGTGCACAGTGAAATGTCCGGAAAATGCGTTTTTTACCCCACATTTTGGAATTTTTCGAGTGTGTCTGGGTAATAAATTCTGGGCCGATTTGCGCAAATCATACCTCTCCGGATTACCCCGGGTGTCCTCTTTTCAGAAATGCATGGGGTTCCCTGTTTTCCTTGGTGGCTTGGACACCCGAGGCTCATATCTGTATGTTGTACTTGTCTGGAGAAAGTGTCCAATTCAGGTGACGAAACAGACTTGGGGTTACCTGTGATTCAGGCTTTCCCCTTGGTGCCCAGTTAGGTGCACCCACACATGTGAGGTACCGTTTTCATCGGGACACCTGTGGGAACGTGCGACAGTAGGCCATATGTTGTTGACAGCGTGTTTCAATTGGTGCGCAGAGTGAAATGTGCGGAAAATGCATTTTATCCCCCACATTTCAGAATTTTCAGGGGTGTCTGGGTAATACATTCTGGGCCGATTTACGCAAATCATACCTCTGCGGATTCCCACACGTGTCCTCTTTTTGGAAATGCATGGGGTTCCCTGTTTTCCTTGGTGGTCTGTACACCCGAGGCCCGTATCTGTATGTTGTGCTTGGAGAAAGTGTCAAATTCAGGTGTTGAAACAGACTTGGGGTTACCTGTGATTTAGGCTTTCCCATGGGTGCCCAGGTAGGTGCACCCACACATGTGAGGTACCTTTTTCATTGTGACACCTGTGGGAACGCGCGACGGTAGGCCATGTATTGTTGACGGCGTGTTTCGATTGGTGCGCAGAGTGAAATGTGCGGAAAATGCTTTTTTTCCCCCACATTTCGGAATTTTCAGGGGTGTCTGGGTAATACATTCTGGGCCGATTTGCGCAAATCATACCTCTGTGGATTCCCACTGGTGTCCTCTTTTCGGAAATGCATGGGGTTCCCTGTTTTCCATGGTGGCTTGGACACCCGAGGCCCATATCTGTATGTTGTGCTTGGAGAAAGTGTCCAATTCAGGTGTTGAAACAGACTTGGGGTTTCCTGTGATTTAGGCTTTCCCGTTGGTGCCCAGTTAGGTGCACCCACACATGTGAGGTACCGTTTTCATCAGTACACCTGTGGGAAACCGTGACGGTAGGCCATGTGTTGTTGACGGTGTGTTTCAATTGGTGCGCAGAGTGAAATGTGCGGAAAATGCGTTTTATCCCCCACATTTCAGAATTTTCAGGGGTGTCTGGGTAATACATTCTAGGCCGATTTGCGCAAATCATACCTCTGCGGATTCCCACATGTGTCCTCTTTTTGGAAATGCATGGGGTTCCCTGTTTTCCTTGGTGGTCTGGACACCCGAGGCCCATATCTGTATGTTGTGCTAGGAGAAAGTGTCAAATTCAGGTGTCGAAACAGACTTGGGATTATCTGTGTTTTAGGCTTTCCCCTTGGCGCCCAGGTAGGTGCACCCAAACATGTGAGGTTCCGTTTTCATCGAGACACCTGTGGAAATGCAGGACGATAGGCCATGTGTTGTTGACAGCGTGTTTCGATCGGTGCGCAGAGTGAAATGTGCGGAAAATGCGTTTTTCCCCCCACATTTTGGAATTTTCATGGGTGTCTGGGTAATAAATTCTGGGCCGATTTGTGCAAATCATACCTCTTCAGATTACCACGGGTGTCCTCTTTTGGGAAATTCATGGGGTTCCCTGTTTTCCTTGGTGGCTTTGACACCCGAGGCCCATATCTGTATGTTGTGCTTGTCTGGAGAAAGTGTCCAATTCAGGTGATGAAACAGACTTGGGGTTTCCTGTGATTTAGGCTTTCCCGTTGGTGCCCAGTTAGGTGCACCCACACATGTGAGGTACCGTTTTCATCAGTACACCTGTGGGAAACCGCGACGGTAGGCCATGTGTTGTTGACGGTGTGTTTCAATGGGTGCACCGAGTGAAATGTGCGGAAAATGCGTTTTTTTTCCACATTTCGGGCTTTGCGGGGGTGTCTGGATAATAAATTCTGGGCCGACTAGCACAAATCATACCTCTGTGGATTCCCACGGGTGTCCACTTTTCATATATGCATGGAGTTCCCTGTTTTCCTTGGTGGCTTGGACACCCTAAGCCCATATCTGTATGTTGTGATTGTCTGGAGAAAGTGTCAAATTCAGGTGTCGAAACAGACTTGGGGTTACCTGTGATTTAGGCTTTCCCCTTGGCGCCCAGGTAGGTGCACCAACACATGTGAGGTAACATTTTCATCGGGATACCTGTGGGAACGCGGGACAGTAGTCCTTGTGTTGTTGGCGGCGTGTTTCAATGGGTGCACCGAGTGAAATGTCCGGAAAATGCGTTTCTTTTTCCACATTTCGGGCTTTGCGGGGGTGTCTGGGTAATACATTCTGGGCCGACTTGCGCAAATCATACCTCTGCGGATTCCCACAGGTGTCCACTTTTCGGAAATACATGGGGTTCCCTGTTTTCCTTGGTGGCTTGGATACCCGAAGCCCATATCTGTATGTTGTGCTTGTCTGGCGAAAGTGTCAAATTCAGGTGTCGAAACAGACTTGGGGTTACCTGTGTTTTAGGTTTTCCCCTTGGCGCCCAAGTAGGTGCACCCACACATGTGAGGTACCGTTTTTATCGGAACACCTGTGGGAACGCAAGACGGTAGGCCATGTGTTGTTGACGGTGTGTTTCAATCAGTGCGCAGAGTGAAATGTGCAGAAAATGCATTTTTTCCACATTTCGGAATTTTCGGGTCTGCCTGGGTAATAAATTCTGGGCCGATTTGCGCAAATCATACATCTGCACATTCCCACGGGTGTCCTCTTTTCAGAAATGCATGGGGTTCCCTGTTTTCCTTGGTGGCTTGGACACCCGAGGCCCATATCTGTATGTTGTGCTTGTCTGGAGAAAGTGTCAAATTCAGTTGTCGAAACAGACTTGGGGTTACCTGTGATTTAGGCTTTCCCCTTGACGCCCAGGTAGGTGCACCCACACATGTGAGGTACCATTTTCATCGGGATACGTGTGGGAACGCGGGACAGTAGGCCATGTGTTGTTGACGGCGTGTTTCAATGGGTGCACCGAGTGAAATGTGCCGAAAATGCGTTTTTTTTTTCCACATTTCGGGCTTTGCGGGGGTGTCTGGATAATAAATTCTGGGCCGACTAGCACAAATCATACCTCTGCGGATTCCCACAGGTGTCCTCTTTTCGGAAATACATGGGGTTCCCTGTTTTCCTTGGTGGCTTGGATACCGGAAGCCCATATCTGTATGTTGTGCTTGTCTGGAGAAAGTGTCAAATTCAGGTGTCGAAACAGACTTGGGGTTACCTATGTTTTAGGTTTTCCCCTTGGCGCCCAAGTAGGTGCACCCACACATGTGAGGTACCGTTTTTATCGGAACACCTGTGGGAACGCAGGACGGTAGGCCTTGTGTTGTTGACGGTGTGTTTCAATCAGTGCGCAGAGTGAAATGTGCAGAAAATGCATTTTTTCCCACATTTCGGAATTTTCGGGTGTGTCTGGGTAATAAATTCTGGGCCGATTTGCGCAAATCATACATCTGCACATTCCCACGGGTGTCCTATTTTCAGAAATGCATGGGGTTCCCTGTTTTCCTTGGTGGCTTGAACACCCGAGGCCCATATCTGTATGTTGTGCTTGTCTGGAGAAAGTGTCAAATTCAGGTGTCGAAACAGACTTGGGGTTACCTGTGATTTAGGCTTTCCCCTTGATGCCCAGGTAGGTGCACCCTCACATGTGAGGTTCCATTTTCATCGCGATACCTGTGGGAACGCGGGACAGTAGGCCATGTGTTGTTGGCGGCGTGTTTCAATGGGTGCGCCGAGTGAAACGTGCGGAAAATGCATTTTTTCCCACATTTCAGAATTTTCGGGTGTGTCTGGGTAATAAATTCTGGGCCGATTTGCGCAAATCATACATCTGCACATTCCCACGGGTGTCCTCTTTTCAGAAATGCATGGGGTTCCCTGTTTTCCTTGGTGGCTTGGACACCCGAGGCCCATATCTGTATGTTGTGCTTGTCTGGAGAAATTGTCAAATTCAGGTGTGGAAACAGACTTGCGGTTACCTGTGATTTAGGCTTTCCCCTTGACGCCCATGTAGGTGCACCCACACATGTGAGGTACCGTTTTCATCGGGACACCTGTGAGAACGCGGGACAGTAGGCCATGTGTTGTTGATGGTGTGTTTCGATAGGTTCGCCAAGTGAAATGTGTAGAAAATGCATTTTTCCCACATTTCGGACTTTGCAGAGGTGTCTCGGTAATAAATTCTGGGCCGACTTGCACAAATCATACCTCTGCGGATTCCCACAGGTGTCCTCTTTTCGGAAATACATGGGGTTCCCTGTTTTCCTTGGTGGCTTGGATACCCGAGGCCCATATCTGTATGTTCTGCTTGTCTGGAGAAAGTGTCAAATTCAGGTGTCAAAACAGACTTGGGGTTACCTGTGTTTTAGGTTTTCGCCTTGGCGCCCAAGTAGGTGCACCCACACATGTGAGGTACCGTTTTTATTGGAACACCTGTGGGAATGCAGGACGGTAGGCCAAGTGTTGTTGACGGTGTGTTTCAATCAGTGCGCAGAGTGAAATGTGCAGAAAATGCATTTTTTCCAAAATTTCGGAATTTTCGGGTGTGTCTGGGTAATAAATTCTGGGCCGATTTGCGCAAATCATACATCTGCACATTCCCACGGGTGTCCTCTTTTCAGAAATGCATGGGGTTCCCTGTTTTCCTTGGTGGCTTGGACACCCAAGGCCCATATCTGTATGTGGTGCTTGTCTGGAGAAAGTGTCAAATTCAGGTGTCGACACATACTTGGGGTTACCTGTGATTTAGGCTTTCCCCTTGGCGCCCAGGTAGGTGCACCCACACATGTGAGGTAACGTTTTCATCGGGACACCTTTAGGAACGCGGGATGGTAGGCCATGTGTTGTTGACGGCGTGTTTCGATTGGTGCGCAGAGTGAAATGTGCAGAAAATGCGTTTTTTCCCTAACATTTTGGCATTTTTGGGGGTGTCTGGGTAATAAATTCTGGGCTGATTAGTGCAAATCATACCTCTGCGGATTTCCACGGGCGTTCTCTTTTCAGAAATGCATGGGGTTCCCTGTTTTCCTTGATGGCTTGGACACCCGAGGCCCATATCTATTTGTTGTGCTTGTCTGGAGAAAGTGTCAAATTCAGTTGTCGAAACAGACTTAGGGTTACCTGTGTTTTAGGTTTTCCCCTTGGTGCCCAGGTAGGTGTACCCACACATGTGAGGTACCGTTTTCATCGGGACAGCTGTGGGAACGCAGGACGGCAGGCCATGTGTTGTTGACGGTGTGTTTCTATGGGTGCGCAGAGTGAAATATGCGGAAAATGCGTTTTTCCCCCATATTTCAGAATTTTTGGGTGTGTCTGGGTAATAACTTCTGGGCCGATTTGCGCAAATCATACCTCTGCGGATTCCCACGGGTGTCCTCTTTTCAGAAATGCATGGGGTTCCCTGTTTCTTTGGTGGCTTGGACACCCGAGGCCCATATATGTATGTTGTGCTTGTCTGGAGAAAGTGTCAAATTCAGGTGTCGAAAACAGACTTAGGGTTGCCTGTGTTTTAGGCTTTTCTTCTGGCGCCAGGTAGGTGCACCCACACATGTGAGGTACCGTTTTCATCGGGACACATGTGGGAATGTGGGACCATAGGCCATGTGTTGTTGGCGGCATGTTTCGATGGGTGGCCAGAGCGAAATGTGTGGAAAATGCGTTTTTTCTCCCACGTTTCAGAACTTGCAGGGGTGTCTGGGTAATACATTCTGGGCCCATTTGTACAAATCATACCTCTGTGGATTCCCACAGGTGTCTTCTTCTAAGAAATGCATGGGTTTCCCTGTTTTCCTTGGTGGCTTGGACACCCAAGGCCCATATCTGTATGTAGTGCTTGTCTGGAGAAAGTGTCACATTCAGGTGTCGAAACAGACTTGAGGTTATCTGTGTTTTAGGTTTTCCCCTTGGCGCCCAGGTAGGTGCACTCACACATGTGAGGTACCGTTTTCATCGAGACACCTGTGGGAACGCGGGACGGTAGGCCATGTGTTGTTGATGGCGTGTTTTGATTGGTGCGCAGAGTAAAATGTGCGGAAAATGTGTTTTTCCCCCATATTTCAGAATTTTTGGGTGTGTCTGGGTAATAACTTCTGGGCCGATTTGCGCAAATCATACCTCTGCGGATTCCCACGGGTGTCCTCTTTTCAGAAATGCATGGGGTTCCCTGTTTTCCTTGGTGGCCTGGACACCCGAGGCCCATATCTGTATGTTGTGCTTTTCTGAAGAAAGTGTCAAATTCAGGTGTCGAAACAGATTTGGGGATACCTGTGTTTTAGGCTTTCCCCTTGGCGCCCAGGTAGGTGCACCCACACATGTGAGGTACCGTTTTCATCAGGACACCTGTTGGAATGGAGGAGGGTAGGCCATGTGTTGTTGACGGTGTGTTTCGATCGGTGCGCAGAGTGAAATGTGCAGAAAATGCATTTTTTTCCCCACATTTCGGAATTTCTCGGGTGTGTCTGGGTAATAAATTCTGGGCCGATTTGCACAAATCATACCTCTGCGGATTACCACCGGTGTCCTCTTTTAAGAAATGCATGGGGTTCCCTGTTTTCCTTGGTGGCTTGGACACCCGAGGCCCATACCTGTATGTTGTGCTTGTCTGGAGAAAGTGTCAAATTCAGGTGTCGAAACAGACTTGGGGTTACCTGTGATTTAGGCTTTCCCCTTGACGCACAGGTAGGTGCACCCACACATGTGAGGTACCATTTTCATCGGGACACCTGTGGGAACGCGGGACAGTAGGCCATGTGTTGTTGATGGCGTGTTTCGATGGGTGCGCCAAGTGAAATGTGAGGAAAATGTATTTTTTCCCACATTTCAGACTTTGTGGGGGTGTCTGGGTAATACATTCTGGGCCGATTTGCGCAAATCATTCCTCTGTGGATTCCCACGGGTGTCCTCTTTTCGCAAATTCATGGGGTTCCCTGTTTTCCTTGGTGGCTTGGACACCCAAGGCCCATATCTGTATGTTGTGCTTGTCAGGAGAAAGTGTCAAATTCAGGTGTCGAAACAGACTAGGGTTTGACTGGGTTTTGGGCTTTCCACTTGGTGCCCAGGTAGGTGCACCCACACATATGAGGTTCCATTTTCATCGGGATACCTGTGGGAACGCAGGACAGTAGGCCATGTTTTGTTGGTGGCGTGTTTCAATGGGTGCGCTGAGTGAAATGTGAGGAAAATGTATTTTTTCCCACATTTCAGACTTTGCGGGGGTGTCTGGGTAATACATTCTGGGCCGACTTGCACAAATCATACCTCTGCGGATTCCCACAGGTGTCCTCTTTTTGGAAATTCATGGGGTTCCCTGTTTTCCTTGGTGGCTTGGATACCCGAGGCCCATATCTGTATGTTGTGCTTGTCTGGAGAAAGTGTCAAATTCAGGTGTTGAAACAGACTTGGGGTTACCTGTGTTTTAGGTTTTCCACTCGGCGCCCAAGTAGGTGCACCCACACATGTGAGGTACGGTTTTTATCGGAACACCTGTGGGAACGCATGATGGTAGGCCATGTGTTGTTGACTGTGTGTTTCAATCAGTGTGCAGAGTGAAATGTGCAGAAAATGCATTTTTTCCCACATTTCAGAATTTTCGGGTGTGTCTGGGTAATAAATTCTGGGCCGATTTGCGCAAATCATACATCTGCACATTCCCACGGGTGTCCTCTTTTCGTAAATGCATGGGGTTCCCTGTTTTCCTTATTGGCTTGGACACCCGAGGCCCATATCTGTATGTTGTACTTGTCTGGAGAAAGTGTCAAATTCAGGTGTCGAAACAGACTTGGGGTTACCTGTGATTTAGGCTTTCCCCTTGACGCACAGGTAGGTGCACCCACACATGTGAGGTACAATTTTCATCGGGACACCTGTGGGAAGGCGGGACAGTAGGCCATGTGTTGTTGATGGCGTGTTTCGATGGGTGCGCCAAGTGAAATGTGAGGAAAATGCATTTTTTCCCACATTTCAGACTTTGCAGGGGTGTCTGGGTAATACATTCTGGGCCGATTTGCGCAAATCATTCCTCTGTGTATTCCCACGGGTGTCCAATTTTCGGAAATGCATAGGGTTCCCTGTTTTCCTTGGTGGCTTGGACACCCGAGGCCCATATCTGTATGTTGTGCTTGTCTGGAGAAGGTGTCAAATTCAGGTGTCGAAACAGACTAGGATTTGCCTGGGTTTTGGGCTTTCCACATGGTGCCCAGGTAGGTGCACCCGCACATGTGAGGTACCCTTTTCATCGGGACACCTGTGGGAATGCAGGATGGTAGGCCATGTGTTGTTGGCATCGTGTTTCGATGGGTGTGCTGAGTAAAATATGCGGAAAATTCATTTTCTTCCCACATTTCGGACTTTGCAGAGGTGTCTCAGTAATACATTCTGGGCCAATTTGCGCAAGTCATACCTCTGCGGATTCCCACGAGTGTCCTCTTTCGGAAATGCATGGGGTTCCCTATTTTCCCTGGTCACTTGGACACCCGAGGCCCATATCTGTATGTTGTGCTTGTCTGGAGAAAGTGTCAAATTCAGGTGTCGAAAACAGACTTGAGGTTATCTGTGTTTTAGGCTTTTCCCTTTGGCGCTCAGGTAGGTGCACTCACACATGTGAGGTACCATTTTCATCGAGACACCTGTTGGAACGCGGGACGGTAGGCCATGTGTTGTTGACGGCATGTTTTGATTGGTGCGCAGAGTGAAATGTGCGGAAAATGTGTTTCTTCCCCCACATTTCAGATTTTTCGGGTGGGTCTGGGTAATAAATTCTGGGCCGATTTGCGCAAATCATACCTCTGCGGATTACCACGGGTGTCCTCTTTTCAGAAATGCATGGGGTTCCCTGTTTTCCTTGGTGGCTTGGACACCCGAGGCCCATATCTGTATGTGGTGCTTGTCTGGAGAAAGTGTCAAATTCAGGTGTCGACACAGACTTGGGGTTACCTGTGATTTAGGCTTTCCCCTTGGCGCCCAGGTAGGTGCACCCACACATGTGAGGTAACATTTTCATCGGGACACCTTTAGGAACGCGGGATGGTAGGCCATGTGTTGTTGACGGCGTGTTTCGATTGGTGCGCAGAGTGAAATGTGCAGAAAATGCGTTTTTTCCCCTACATTTTGGCATTTTCGGGGGTGTCTGGGTAATAAATTCTGGGCTGATTTGTGCAAATCATACCTCTGCGGATTCCCACGGGGGTTCTCTTTTCAGAAATGCATGGGTTTCCCTGTTTTCCTTGGTGGGTTGGACACCCGAGGCCCATATCTGTATGTTGTGCTTGTCTGGAGAAAGTGTCAAATTCAGTTGTCGAAACAGACTTAGGGTTACCTGTGTTTTAGGTTTTCCCCTTGGTGCCCAGGTAGGCGCACCCACACATGTGAGGTACCGTTTTCACCGGGACAGCTGTGGGAACGCAGGACGGCAGGCCATGTGTTGTTGACGGTGTGTTTCTATGGGTGCGCAGAGTGATATGCGGAAAATGCGTTTTTCCCCCATATTTCAGAATTTTTGGGTGTGTCTGGGTAATAACTTCTGGGCCTATTTGCGCAAATAATACCTCTGCGGATTCCCACGGGTGTCCTCTTTTCAGAAATGCACGGGGTTCCCTGTTTTCCTTGGTGGCCTGGACACCCGAGGCCCATATCTGTATGTTGTGCTTTTATGGAGAAAGTGTCAAATTCAGGTGTCGAAACAGATTTGGGGATACCTGTGTTTTAGGCTTTCCCCTTGGCGCCCAGGTAGGTGCACCCACACATGTGAGGTACCCTTTTCATCATGACACCTGTGGGAATGGAGGAGGGTAGGCCATGTGTTGTTGACGGTGTGTTTCGATCGGTGCGCGGAGTGAAATGTGCAGAAAATGCATTTTTTTTCCCCACATTTCGGAATTTTTCGGGTGTGTCTGGGTAATAAATTCTAGGCCGATTTGCACAAATCCTACCTCTGCGGATTACCACGGGTGTCCTCTTTTCAGAAATGCATGGGGTTCCCTGTTTTCCTTGGTGGCTTGGACACCCGAGGCCCATACCTGTATGTTGTGCTTGTTTGGAGAAAGTGTCAAATTCAGGTGTCGACACAGGCATGGGGTTACCTGTGATTTAGGCATTCCCCTTGGTGCCCAGGTAGGTGCACCCACACATGTGAGGTACCGCTTTCATCGGGACACCTGTGGGAACGCTGGAGGGAAGGCCATGTGTTGTTGACGACGTGTTTGGATTGGTGCGCAGAGTGAAATGTGCGGAAAATGCATTTTTTCCCCCCCATTTCGGAATTTTTCGGGTGTGTCTGGGTAATAAATTCTAGGCCGATTTGCACAAATCCTACCTCTGCGGATTACCACGGGTGTCCTCTTTTCAGAAATGCATGGGGTACCTGTTTTCCTTGGTGGCTTGGACACCCGAGGCCCATATCTGTATGTTGTGCTTGTCTGGAGAAAGTGCCAAATTCTGGTGTCGAAACAGACTTGGGGTTCCCTGTGTTTTAGGTTTTCCCCTTGGCGCCCAGGTAGGTGCACCCACACATGTGAGGTTCCGTTTTCATCGGGACACCTGTGGGAACGCAGGACGGTAGGCCATGTGTTGTTGACGGTGTGTTTCAATCAGTGTGCAGAGTGAAATGTGCAGAAAATGCATTTTTTCACACGTTTCAGACATTTCGGGTTTGTATGGGTAATAAATTCTGGGCCGATTTGAGCAAATCATACATCTGCGGATTCCCACGGGTGTCCACTTTTCATATATGCATGGAGTTCCCTGTTTGCCTTGGTGGCTTGGACACCCTAAGCCCATATCTGTATGTTGTGATTGTCTGGAGAAAGTGTCAAATTCAGGTGTCGAAACAGACTTGGGGTTACCTGTGATTTAGGCTTTCCCCTTGGCGCCCAGGTAGGTGCACCCACACATGTGAGGTACCATTTTCATCGGGACACCTGTGAGAACAAGTGATGGTAGGCCATGTGTTGTTGACGGCGTGTTTCGAATGGTGCGCAGAGTGAAATGTGTGGAAAATGCATTTTTTCCCCCACATTTTGGCATTTTCGGGTGTGTCTGGGTAATAAATTCTGGGCTGATTTGTGCAAATCATACCTCTGTGGATTCCCACGGGTGTTCTCTTTTCAGAAATGCATGGGGTTCCCTGTTTTCCTTGATAGATTAGACACCCGAGGCCCATATCTGTATGTTGTGCTTGTCTGGAGAAAGTGTCAAATTCAGGTGTCGAAACAGACTTGGGGTTACCTGTGTTTTAGGTTTTCCCCTTGGTGCCCAGGTAGGTGCACCCACACATGTGAGGTACCATATTCATCGGGACAGCTGTGGGAATTCAGGACGGTAGGCCATGTGTTGATGTCGGTGTGTTTCGATGGGTGCACAGAGTGAAATATGCAGAAAATGCGTTTTTTCCCCCAAATTTCAGAATTTTCGGGTGTGTCTGGGTAATACATTCTGGGCCGATTTGTGCAAATCATACCTCTGCGGATTACGACGGGTGTCCTCTTTTCAGAAATGCATGGGGTTACCTGTTTTTCTTGGTGGCTTGGACACCCGAAGCCCATATCTGTATGTTGTGCTTGTCTGGAGAAAGTGTCCAATTCAGGTGACGAAACAGACTTAGGGTTACCTGTGATTTAGGCTTTCCCCTTGGTGCCCAGTTAGGTGCACCCACACATGTGACATACCATTTTTATTGAGACACCTGTGGGAATGCAGGACGGTAGGCCTTGTGTTGTTGGCAGCGTCTTTCGATGGGTGTGCCGAGTGAAATGTGCAGAAAATGCATTTTTTCCCCACATTTCGGATTTTGCAGGGGTTTCTGGGTAATACATTCTGGGCCGATTTGCGCAAATCATACCTCTGCGGATTCCCACTGGTGTCCTCTTTTCGGAAATGCATGGGGTTCACTGTTTTCCTTGGTGGCTTGGACACCCGAGGCCCATATCTGTATGTTGTGCTTGGCGAAAGTGTCAAATTCAGGTGTCGAAACAGACTTGGGATTACCTGTGTTTTAGGCTTTCCCCTTGGCGCCTAGGTAGGTGCACCCAAACATGTGAGGTTCCGTTTTCATCGAGATACCTGTGGGAATGCAGGACGATAGGCCATGTGTTGTTGACGGCGTGTTTCGATCGGTGCGTAGAGTGAAATGTGCGGAAAATGCGTTTTTCCCCCCACATTTTGGAATTTTCATGGGGTGTCTGGGTAATAAATTCTGGGCCGATTTGTGCAAATCATACCTCTGCGGATTACCACGGGTGTCCTCTTTTCGGAAATACATGGGGTTCCCTGTTTTCCTTGGTGGCTTGGACACCCGAAGCCCATATCTGTATGTTGTGCTTGTCTGGAGAAAGTGTCAAATTCAGGTGTCGAAAACAGACTTGGGGTTACCTGTGATTTAGGCTTTCCCCTTGGCGCCCAGGTAGGTGCACCCACATATGTGAGGTACCATTTTCATCGGTATACCTTTGGGAACACGGGACAGTAGGCCATGTGTTGTTGGCAGCGTGTTCCAATGGTTGCACCGAGTGAAATGTGCGGAAAATGCTTTTTTTTTCCACATTTCGGGCTTTGCGGGGGTGTCTGGGTAATAAATTCTGGGCCGACTTGCACAAATCATACCTCTGCGGATTCCCACAGGTGTCCTCTTTTCGGAAATACATGGGGTTCCCTGTTTTCCTTGGTGGCTTGGACACCCGAAGCCCATATCTGTATGTTGTGCTTGTCTGGAGAAAGTGTCAAATTCAGGTGTCGAAACAGACTTGGGGTAACCTGTGATTTAGGCTTTCCCCTTGGCGCCCAGGTAGGTGCACCCACACATGTGACATACCATTTTTATTGGGACACCTGTGGGAATGCAGGACGGTAGGCCTTGTGTTGTTGGCAGCGTCTTTCGATGGGTGTGCCGAGTGAAATGTGCGGAAAATGCATTTTTTTCCCCACATTTCGGATTTTGCAGGGGTTTCTGGGTAATACATTCTGGGCCGATTTGCACCAATCATACCTCTGCGGATTCCCACTGGTGTCCTATTTTCGGAAATGCATGGGGTTCCCTGTTTTCCTTGGTCGCTTGGACACCCGAGGCCCATATCAGTATGTTGTGCTTGTCTGCAGAATGTGTCAAATTCAGGTGTCGAAAACAGACTTGGGGTACCTGTGATTTAGGCTTTCCCCTTGGTGCCCAGGTAGGTGCACCCACACATGTGGGTTTCTGGGTAATACATTCTGGGCCGATTTGCGCCAATCATACCTCTGCGGATTCCCACTGGTGTCCTATTTTCGGAAATGCATGGGGTTCCCTGTTTTCCTTGGTCGCTTGGACACCCGAGGCCCATATCAGTATGTTGTGCTTGTCTGCAGAATGTGTCAAATTCAGGTGTCGAAAACAGACTTGGGGTACCTGTGATTTAGGCTTTCCCCTTGGTGCCCAGGTAGGTGCACCCACACATGTGAGGTACCTTTTTCATTGCAACACCTGTGGGAACGCGCAACGGTAGGCCATGTGTTGTTGACGGCGTGTTTCAATTGGTGCGCAGAGTGAAATGTGTGGAAAATGCGTTTTATCCCCCACATTTCAGAATTTTCAGGGGTGTCTGGGTAATACATTCTGGGCAGATTTGCGCAAATCATACCTCTGCGGATTCCCACACGTGCCCTCTTTTCAGAAATGCATGGTGTTCCCTGTTTTCCTTGGTGGTCTGGACACCCGAGGCCCATATCTATATGTTGTGCTTGGAGAAAGTGTCAAATTCAGGTGTCGAAACAGACTTGGGATTACCTGTGTTTTAGGCTTTCCCCTTGGCACCCAGGTAGGTGCACCCAAACATGTGAGGTTCCGTTTTCATCGAGACACCTGTGGGAATGCAGGGCGATAGGCCATGTGTTGTTGACGGTGTGTTTCGATCGGTGCGCAGAGTGAAATGTGCGGAAAATGCGTTTTTCCCCCCACATTTTGGAATTTTCATGGGGTGTCTGGGTAATAAATTCTGGGCCGATTTGTGCAAATCATACCTCTGCGGATTCCCACACGTGTCCTCTTTTTGGAAATGCATGGGGTTCCCTGTTTTCCTTGGTGGTCTGTACACCCGAGGCCCATATCTGTATGTTGTGCTTGGAGAAAGTGTCAAATTCAGGTGTTGAAACAGGCTTTGGGTTACCTGTGATTTAGGCTTTCCCCTTGACGCCCAGATAGGTGCACCCACACATGTGAGGTACCGTTTTCATCGGGACACCTGTGGGAACGCGGGACAGTAGGCCATGTGTTGTTGATGGCGTGTTTCGATGGGTGCGCCAAGTGAAATGTGAGGAAAAAGCATTTTTTTCCCACATTTCAGACTTTGCGGGGGTTTCTGGGTAATACATTCTGGGCCGATTTGCGCAAGTCATTCCTCTGTGGATTCCCATGGGTGTTCTCTTTTCGGAAATGCATGGGGTTCCCTGTTTTCCTTGGTGGCTTGGACACCCAAGGCCCATATCTGTATGTTGTGCTTGTCTGGAGAAAGTGTCCAATTCAGGTGACGAAACAGACTTGGGGTTGCCTGGGTTTTGGGCTTTCCACTTGGTGCCCAGGTAGGTGCACCCACACATGTGAGGTTCCATTTTCATCGGGGCACCTGTGGGAACACGTGACAGTAGGCCATGTGTTGTTGACGGCGTGTTTCAATGGGTGGGCCGAGTGAAATGTGCGGAAAATGCGTTTTTTTTCCACATTTCGGGCTTTGAGGGGGTGTCTGGGTAATACATTCTGGGACCATTTTTGCAAATCATACCTCTGCGGATTCCCACAGGTGTCCTCTTTTCGGAAATGCATGGGATTCCCTGTTTTCCTTGGTGGCTTGGACACCCGAGGCCCATATATGTATGTTGTGCTTGTCTAGAGAAAGTGTCAACTTCAGGTGTTGAAACAGACTTGGGGTAACCTGTGATTTAGGCTTTCCCCTTGGCGCCCAGGTAGGTGCACCCACACATGTGATGTACCATTTTTATTGGGACACCTGTGGGAATGCAGGACGGTAGGCCTTGTGTTGTTGGCAGCGTCTTTCGATGGGTGTGCCGAGTGAAATGTGCGGAAAATGCATTTTTTTCCCCACATTTCGGATTTTGCAGGGGTTTCTGGGTAATACATTCTGGTCTGATTTGCGCAAATCATACCTCTGCGGATTCCCACTGGTGTCCTCTTTTCGGAAATGCATGGGGTTCCCTGTTTTCCTTGGTCGCTTGGACACCCGAGGCCCATATCAGTATGTTGTGCTTGTCTGCAGAAAGTGTCAAATTCAGGTGTCGAAAATAGACTTGGGGTTACATGTGATTTAGGCTTTCCCCTTGGTGCCCAGGTAGGTGCACCCACACATGTGAGGTACCTTTTTCATTGCGACACCTGTGGGAACGTGCAACTTTAGGCCATGTGTTGTTGACGGCGTGTTTCTATTGGTGCGCAGAGTGAAATGTGCGGAAAATGCTTTTTTTCCCCCACATTTTGGAATTTTCAGGGGTGTCTGGGTAATACATTCTGGGCTGATTTGTGCAAATCATACCTCTGCGGATTCCCACGGGTGTCCTCTTTTCAGAAATGCATGGGGTTCCCTGTTTTCCTTGGTGGCTTGGACACCCGAGGCCCATATCTGTATGTTGTGCTTGTCTGGAGAAAGTGTCAAATTCAGGTGACGAAACAGACTTGGGGTTGCCTGTGATTTAGGCTTTCCCCTTGGTGCCCAGTTAGGAGCACCCACACATGTGAGGTACCGTTTTCATCGGGACACCTCTGGGAACGCGCAACGGTAGGCCATGTGTTGTTGACGGCGTGTTTCAATTGGTGCGCAGAGTGAAATGTGCGGAAAATGCGTTTTATCCCCCACATTTCAGAATTTTCAGGGGTGTCTGGGTAATACATTCTGGGCCGATTTGCGCAAATCATACCTCTGCGGATTCCCAAACGTGTCCTCTTTTCGGAAATTCATGGGGTTCCATATTTTCCTTATTGGTCTGGACACCCGAGGCCCATATCTGTATGTTGTGCTTGGAGAAAGTGTCCAATTCAGGTGACGAAACAGACTTGGGGTTGCCTGTGATTTAGGCTTTCCCCTTGTTGCCCAGTTAGGTGCACCCACACATGTGATGTACAGTTTTCATCGGGACACCTGTGGGAACGTGGGACAGTAGGCCATGTGTTGTTGGCGGCGTGTTTCAATGGGTGCACCGAGTGAAATGTGCGGAAAATGCGTTTTTTTTCTCCACATTTCGGGTTTTGCGGGGTGTCTGAGTAATAAATTCTGGGCCGACTTGCACAAATCATACCTCTGCGGATTCCCACAGGTGTCCTCTTTTCGGAAATACATGGGGTTCCCTGTTTTCCTTGGTGGCTTGGATACCCGAAGCCCATATCTGTATGTTGTGCTTGTCTGGAGAAAGTGTCAAATTCAGGTGTCGAAACAGACTTGGGGTTACCTGTGTTTTAGGTTTTCCCCTTGGCGCCCAAGTAGGTGCACCCACATATGTGAGGTACCGTTTTTATCGGAACACCTGTGGGAACGCAGGACGGTAGGCCATGTGTTGTTGACGGTGTGTTTCAATCAGTGCGCAGAGTGAAATGTGCAGAAAATGTATTTTTTCCCACATTTTGGAATTTTCGGGTGTGTCTGAGTAATAAATTCTGGGCCGATTTGCGCAAATCATACCTCTGCACATTCCCACGGTGTCCTCTTTTCAGAAATGCATGGGGTTCCCTGTTTTCCTTGGTGGCTTGGAAACCCGAGGCCCATATCTGTATGTTGTGCTTGTGTGGAGAAAGTGTCAAATTCACGTGTTGAAACAGACTTGGGGTTACCTGTGATTTAGGCTTTCCCCTTGACGCCCAGGTAGGTGCACCCACACATGTGAGGTACCGTTTTCATCGGGACACCTGTGGGAACGCGGGACAGTAGGCCAGGTGTTGTTGATGGCGTGTTCCGATGGGTGCGCCAAGTGAAATGTGAGGAAAAAGCATTTTTTTCCCACATTTCATTCTTTGCGGGGGTGTCTGGGTAATACATTCTGGGCCGATTTGCGTAAATCATTCCTCTGTGGATTCCCATGGGTGTCCTCTTTTCGGAAATGCATGGGGTTCCCTGTTTTCTTTGGTGGCTTGGACACCCGAGGCCCATATCTGTATGTTGTGCTTGTCTGGAGAAAGTGTCAAATTCAGGTGTTGAAACAGACTAGGATTTGCCTGGGTTTTGGGCTTTCCACTTGGTGCCCAGATAGGTGCACCCACACATGTGAGGTACCGTTTTCATCGGGACACCTGTGGGAATGCAGGATGGTAGCCCATGTGTTGTTGCCGTCGTGTTTCGATGGGTGCGCCGAGTAGAATGTGCGGAAAATTCATTTTTTTCCCACATTTCGGACTTTGCAGAGGTGTCTCGGTAATACATTCTGGGCCGATTTGCGCAAATCATACCTCTGCGGATTCCCACGAGTGTCCTCTTTCGGAAATGCATGGGGTTCCCTGTTTTCCTTGGTCACTTGGACACCCGAGGCCCATATCTGTATGTTGTGCTTGTCTGGAGAAAGTATCAAATTCAGGTGTCTAAAACAGACTTGGGGTTGCCTGTGTTTTAGGCTTTTCTTCTGGCGCCAGGTAGGTGCACCCACACATGTGAGGTACCGTTTTCATCGGGACCCATGTGGGAATGCGGGACGGAGGCCATGTGTTGTTGGCGGCATGTTTCGATGGGTGGCCAGAGCGAAATGTGTGGAAAATGCGTTTTTTCTCCCACGTTTCCGAACTTGCAGGGGTCTCTGGGTAATACATTCTGGGCCCATTTGTGCAAATCATACCTCTACGGATTCCCACGGGTCTCCTCTTCTCAGAAATGCATGGGGTTCCCTGTTTTCCTTGGTGGCATGGACACCGAAGGCCCATATCTGTATGTGGTGCTTGTCTGGAGAAAGCGTCACATTCAGGTGTCGAAACAGACTTGAGGTTATCTGTGTTTTAGGTTTTCCCCTTGGCGCCCAGGTAGGTGCACCCACACATGTGAGGTACCATTTTCATCGGGACAGCTGTGGGAACGCAGGACGGAAGGCCACGTCTTGTTGACGGTGTGTTTCAATGGGTGCGCAGAGTGAAATATGCGGAAAATGCGTTTTTCCCCCATATTTCAGAATTTTCGGGTGTGTCTGGGTAATAAATTCTGGGCTGATTTGTGCAAATCATACCTCTGCGGATTCCCACGGGTGTCCTCTTTTCAGAAATGCACGGGGTTCCCTGTTTTCCTTGGTGGCCTGGACACCCGAGGCCCATATCTGTATATTGTGCTTTTCTGGAGAAAGTGTCAAATTCAGGTGTCGAAACAGATTTGGGGATACCTGTGTTTTAGGCTTTCCCTTTGGCGCCCAGGTAGGTGCACCCACACATGTGAGGTACCGTTTTCATCGGGAAACCTGTGGGAATGGAGGAGCGTAGGCCATGTGTTGTTAACGGTGTGGTTTGATTGGTGCGCAGAGTGAAATGTGCGGAAAATGCATTTTTTCTCCCCACATTTCGGAATTTTTCGGGTGTGTCTGGGTAATAAATTCTGGGCCGATTTGCACAAATCATACCTCTGCGGATTACCACGGGTGTCCTCTTTTCAGAAATGCATGGGGTTCCCTGTTTTCCTTGGTGGCTTGGACACCCGAGGCTCATACCTGTATGTTGTGCTTGTTTGGAGAAAGTGTCAAATTCAGGTGTCGACACAGGCTTGGGGTTACCTGTGATTTAGGCATTCCCCTTGGTGCCCAGGTAGGTGGACCCACACATATGAGGTACCGTTTTCATCAGGACACCTGTGGCAACGCTGGATGGTAGGCCATGTGTTGTTGACGGCGTGTTTGGATTGGTGCGCAGAGTGAAATGTGCGGAAAATGCGTTTTTTCCCCCACATTTCGGAATTTTCGGGTATGTATGGGTAATAAATTCTGGGCCGATTTGCGCAAATCATACATCTGCGGATTCCCACGGGTGTCCTCTTTTCAGAAATGCATGGGGTTCCCTGTTTTCCTTGGTGGCTTGGACACCCGAGGCCCATATCTGAATGTTGTGCTTTTCTGGAGAAAGTGTCAAATTCAGGTGTCGAAACAGACTTGAGGTTACCTGTGAATTAAGCTTTCCCCTTGGCGCCCAGGTAGGTGCACCCTCACATGTGAGGTACCGTTTTCATCGGGACACCTGTGGGAACGTAGGACAGTAGGCCATGTGTTGTTGACAGTGTGTTTCGATCGGTGTGCAGAGTGAAATGTGCAGAAAATGTGGATTTTCACCCACATTTCGGAATTGTCTGATGTGTCTGGGTAATAAATTCTGGGACGATTTGCACAAATCATACCTCTGCGGATTCCCACTGGTGTCCTCTTTTCGGAAATGCATGGGGTTCCCTGTTTTCCTTGGTCGCTTGGACACCCGAGGCCCATATCTGTATGTTGTGCTTGTCTGGAGAACGTGTCAAATTCAGGTGTCGAAAGCAGACTTGGGGTTACCTGTGATTTAGGCTTTCCCCTTGGTCACCAGGTAGGTGCACCCACACATGTGAGGTACCTTTTTCATCGCGACACCTGTGGGAACACGCAACGGTAGGCCATGTGTTATTGACGGCGTGTTTCGATTGGTGCGCAGAATGAAATGTGCGGTAAATGCGTTTTTTCCCCCACATTTCGGAATTTTCAGGGGTGTCTGGGTAATACATTCTGGGCTGATTTGTGCAAATCATACCTCTGCGGATTCCCACGGGTGTCCTCTTTTTGGAAATGCATGGGGTTCCCTGTTTTCTTTGGTGGCTTGGACACCCGATGCCCATATCTGTATGTTGTGCTTGTGTGGAGAAAGTGTCAAATTCAGGTGTCGAAACAGACTTGGGGTTAGCTGTGTTTTAGGTTTTCCCCTTTGTGCCCAGGTAGGTGCACCCACACATGTGAGGTACCATATTCATCGGGACAGCTGTGGGAATGCAGGACGGTAGGCCATGTGTTTTTGACGGTGTGTTTCGATGGGTGCGCAGAGTGAAATATGCAGAAAATGTGTTTTTTCCCCCAAAATTCAGAATTTTCGGGTTTGTCTGGGTAATAAATTCTGGGCCGATTTGCGCAAATCATACATCTGCGGATTCCCACGGGTGTCCTCTTTTCAGAAATGCATGGGGTTCCCTGTTTTCCTTGGTGGCTTGGACATCCGAGGCCCATATCTCTATGTGGTGCTTTTCTGGAGAAAGTGTCAAATTCAGGTGTCGAAACAGATTTTGGGTTACCTGTGTTTTAGGCTTTCCTCTTGGCGCCCATGTAGGGGCACCCACACATGTGAGGTACTATTTTCATCGGGACACCTGTGGGAATGCAGGACGGTAGGCCATGTGTTGTTGACAGTGTGTTTCCATCAGTGCGCACATTGAAATGTGCGGAAAAAGCGTTTTTTCCCCCACATTCCGGAATTTTTCGGGTGTGTCTGGTTAATACATTCTGGGCTGATTTGCGCAAATCATACCTCTGCGGATTACCACGGGTGTCCTCTTTTCAGAAATGAATGGGGTTCCCTGTTTTCCTTGGTGGCTTGGACACCCGAGGCCCATATCTGTATGTTGTGCTTGTCTGGAGAAAGTGTCAAATTCAGGTGTCGAAAACAGACTTGGGGTTGCCTGTGTTTTAGGCTTTTCTTCTGGCGCCAGGTAGGTGCACCCGCACATGTGAGGTACCGTTTTCATCGGGACAAATGTGGGAATGCGGGACGGTAGGCCATGTGTTGTTGACAGCGTGTTTTGATTGGTGCGCAGAGTGAAATGTGCGGAAAATGTGTTTCTTCCCCCACATTTCAAAATTTTCGGGTGGGTCTGGGTAATAAATTCTGGGCCGATTTGTGCAAATCATGCCTCTGTGGATTCCCACGGGTGTCCTCTTTTCAGAAATGCATGGGGTTCCCTGTTTTCCTTGGTGGCTTGGACACCCAAGGCCCATATCTGTATGTGGTGCTTGTCTGGAGAAAGTGTCACATTCAGGTGTCGAAACAGACATGGGGTTATCTGTGTTTTAGGTTTTCCCCTTGGTCCCCAGGTAGGTGCACTCACACATGTGAGGTACCGTTTTCATTGAGACACCTGTGGGAACACGGGACGGTAGGCCATGTGTTGTTGACCTGCGTGTTTTGATTGGTGCGCAGAGTGAAATGTGTGGAAAATGATTTTCTTCGCCCACATTTCAGAATTTTTGGGTGGGTGTGGGTAATAAATTCTGGGCCGATTTGCGCAAATCATACCTCTGTGGATTCCCACGGGTGTCCTCTATTCAGAAATGCATGGGGTTCCCTTTTTCTTTGGTGGCTTGGACACCCGAGGTCCATATCTGTATGTTGTGCTTGTTTGGAGAAAGTGTCAAATTCAGGTGTCGACACAGACTTGGGGTTACCTGTGATTTAGGCTTTCCCCTTGGCGCCCAGGTAGGTGCACCCACACATGTGAGGTAGCATATTCATCGGGACACCTGTGGGAACCTGGATGGTAGGCCATGTGTTGTTGACGGCGTGTTTGGATTGGTGCGCAGAGTGAAATGTGCGGAAAATGCGTTTTTTCCCCCACATTTTGGCATTTTCGGGGGTGTCTGGGTAATAAATTCTGGGCCGAATTGTGCAAATCATACCTCTGCGGATTCCCACGGGTGTCCTCCTTTCGGTAATGCATGGGGTTCCCTGTTTTCCTTGGTGGCTTGGACACCCGAGGCCCATATCTGTATGTTGTGCTTGTCTGGAGAAAGTGTCAAATTCAGGTGTCGAAACAGACTTGGGGTTACCTATGTTTTAGGTGTTCCCCTTGGCGCCCAGGTAGGTGCACCCACACATGTGAGGTACCGTTTTCATCGGGACACCTGTCGGAATGTAGGACGGTAGGCCTTGTGTTGTTGACGGTGTGTTTCAATCAGTGCGCAGAGTGAAATGTGCAGTAAATGCATTTTTTCACACGTTTTGGAATTTTCTGATGTGTCTGCGTAATAAATTCTGGGCAGATTTGCGCAAAACATACATTGCGGATTCCCACTGGTGTCCTCTTTTCGGAAATGCATGGGGTTCCCTGTTTTCCTTGGTCACTTGGACACCCGAGGCCCATATCTGTATGTTGTGCTTGTCTGGAGAAAGTGTTAAATTCAGGTGTCGAAAACAGACTTGGGGTTACCTTTGATTTAGGCTTTCCCCTTGGTGCCCAGGTAGGTGCACCCACACATGTGAGGTACCTTTTTCATAGCGACACCTGTGGGAACGCGCAACGGTAGGCCATGTGTTGTTGACGGCGTGTTTCGATTGGTGCGCAGAGTGAAATGTGCGGAAAATGCATTTTTTCCCCCACATTTCGGAATTTTCAGGGGTGTCTGGGTAATACATTCTGGGCTGATTTGTGCAAATCATACCTCTGCGGATTCCCACGGGTGTCCTCTTTTCGGAAATGCATGGGGTTCCCTGTTTTCTTTGGTGGCTTGGACACCCGATGCCCATATCTGTATGTTGTGCTTGTGTGGAGAAAGTATCAAATTCAGGTGTCGAAACAGACTTGGGGTTAGCTGTGTTTTAGGTTTTCCCCTTTGTGCCCAGGTAGGTGCACCCACACATGTGAGGTACCATATTCATCGGGACAGCTGTGGGAATGCAGGACGGTAGGCCATGTGTTTTTGACGGTGTGTTTCGATGGGTGCGCAGAGTGAAATATGCAGAAAATGTGTTTTTTCCCCCAAAATTCAGAATTTTCGGGTTTGTCTGGGTAATAAATTCTGGGCCGATTTGCGCAAATCATACATCTGCGGATTCCCACGGGTGTCCTCTTTTCAGAAATGCATGGTGTTCCCTGTTTTCCTTGGTGGCTTGGACATCCGAGGCCCATATCTCTATGTGGTGCTTTTCTGGAGAAAGTGTCAAATTCAGGTGTCGAAACAGATTTTGGGTTACCTGTGTTTTAGGCTTTCCTCTTGGCGCCCATGTAGGGGCACCCACACATGTGAGGTACCGTTTTCATCGGGACACCTGTGGGAACGCAGGACGGTAGGCCATGTGTTGTTGACAGTGTGTTTCCATCAGTGCGCACATTGAAATGTGCGGAAAATGCGTTTTTTCCCCCACATTTCGGAATTTTTCGGGTGTGCCTGGTTAATACATTCTGGGCCGATTTGCGCAAATCATACCTCTGCGGATTACCACGGGTGTCCTCTTTTCAGAAATGCATGGGGTTCCCTGTTTTCCTTGGTGGCTTGGACACCCGAGGCCCATATCTGTATGTTGTGCTTGTCTGGAGAAAGTGTCAAATTCAGGTGTCGAAAACAGACTTGGGGTTACCTGTGATTTAGGGTTTCCCCTTGGTGCCCAGGTAGGTGCACCCACACATGTGAGGTACCTTTTTCATCGCAACACCTGTGGGAACGCGCGACGGTAGGCCATGTGTTGTTGACGGCGTGTTTCGATTGGTGCGCAGAGTGAAATATGCAGAAACTGCGTTTTTTCCCCCACATTTCGGAATTTTCAGGGGTGTCTGTGTAATACATTCTGGGCTGATTTGTGCAAATCATACCTCTACGGATTTCCCCGGGTGTCCTTGGTGGCTTGGACACCCGAGGCCCATATCTGTATGTTGTGCTTGTCTGGAGAAAGTGTCGAATTCAGGTGTTGAAACAGACTTGAGGTTACCTGTGATTTAGGCTTTCCCCTTGGCGCCCAGGTAGGTGCACCCACACATGTGACGTACCATTTTTATTGGGACACCTGTGGGAATGCACGACGGTAGGCCATGTGTTGTTGGCGGCATCTTTCGATGGGTGTGCCGAGTGAAATGTGCGGAAAATGCATTTTTTCCCCACATTTCAGACTTTGCAGAGACTTCTGGGTAATACATTCTGGGCCGATTTGCACAAATCATACCTCTGGGGATTCCCACTGGTGTCCTCTTTTCGGAAATGCATTGGGTTCCCTGTTTTCCTTGGTGGCTTGCACACCTGAGGCCCATATCTGTATGTTGCGCTTGATGGAGAAAATGTCAAATTCAGGTGTCGAAAACAGACTAGGGTTTGCCTGTGTTTTAGGCTTTCCCCTTGGCGCCCAGGTAGGTGCACCCACACATGTGAGGTGCCGTTTTCATCGGGACACCTGTGGGAATGTGGGACGGTAGGCCATGTTTTGTTGGCAGCGTGTTTCGATGGGTGGCCAAAGCCAATTGTGCGGAAAATGTGTTTTTTCTCCCACATTTCAGAAATTCGGGAGTGTCTGGGTAATAAATTCTGGGCCCATTTGCGCAAATCATACCTCTGTGGATTCCCATGGGTGTCTTCTTCTCAGAAATGCATGGGGTTCCCTGTTTTCCTTGGTGGCTTGGACACCCAAGGCCCAAATCTGTATGTTGTGCTTGTCTGGAGAAAGTGTCAAATTCAGTTGTCGAAACAGACTTGGGGTTACCTGTGTTTTAGATTTTCCCCTTGGCACCCAGGTAGGTACACCCATACATGTGAGGTACCATTTTCATCAGGACACTGGTGGGAACGTGGGACGGTAGGCCATGTGTTGTTGGCGGCGTGTTTCAATGGGTGCGCCGAGTGAAATGTGCAGAAAATGCGTTTTTTTCCCACATTTCGGAATTTGCGGGGTGTCTGGGTAATACATTCTGGGCCGATTTGCGCAAATCATACCTCTGCGGATTCTCACGGGTGTCCTCTTTTCAGAAGTACATGGGGTTCCCTGTTTTCCTTGGTGGCTTGGACACACGAGGCCCAAATCTATATGTTCTGCTTGTCTGGAGAAAGTGTCAAATTCAGTTGTCGAAACAGTCTTGGGGTTATCTGTGATTTAGGCTTTCCCCTTGACGCCCAGGTAGGTGCACCCACACATGTGAGGTACCGTTTTCATCGGGACACCTGTGGGAACGCGGGACAGTAGGCCATGTGTTGTTGATGGTGTGTTCGTTGGGTGCGCCAAGTGAAATGTGAGGAAAATGCATTTTTTTCCTACATTTCAGACTTTGCAGGGGTGTCTGGGTAATACATTCTGGGCCGATTTGCGCAAATCATTCCTCTGTGGATTTCCACATGTGTCCTCTTTTTGGAAAATACATGGGGTTCCCTGTTTTCCTTGGTGGCTTGGACACCCGAGGCCCATATCTGTATGTTGTGCTTGTCTGGAGAAAGTGTCAAATTCAGGTGTCGAAACAGACTAGGTTTTGCCTGGGTTTTGGGCTTTCCACTTGGTGCCCAGGTAGGTGCACCCACACATGTGAGGTACCGTTTTCATCGAGACACCTGTGGGAATGCAGGATGGTAGGCCATGTGTTATTGGCGTCGTGTTTCGATGGGTGCGCTGAGTAAAATGTGCGGAAAATTAATTTTTTTCCCACATTTCGGACTTTGCAGAGGTGTCTCGGTAATACATTCTGGACCGATTTGCGCAAATCATACCTCTCCGGATTCCCAGGAGTGTCCTCTTTCGGAAATGCATGGGGTTCCCTATTTTCCTTGGTCACTTGGACACCCGAGGCCCATATATGTATGTTGTGCTTGTCTGGAGAAAGTGTCAAATTCAGGTGTCGAAAACAGACTTGGGGTTGCCTGTGTTTTAGGCTTTTCTTCTGGCGCCAGGTAGGTGCACCCGCACATGTGAGGTACCGTTTTCATCGGGACAAATGTGGGAATGCGGGACGGTAGGCCATGTGTTGTTGACAGCGTGTTTTGATTGGTGCGCAGAGTGAAATGTGCGGAAAATATGTTTCTTCCCCCACATTTCAAAATTTTCGGGTGGGTCTGGGTAATAAATTCTGGGCCGATTTGTGCAAATCATGCCTCTGTGGATTCCCACGGGTGTCCTCTTTTCAGAAATGCATGGGGTTCCCTGTTTTCCTTGGTGGCTTGGACACCCAAGGCCCATATCTGTATGTGGTGCTTGTCTGGAGAAAGTGTCACATTCAGGTGTCGAAACAGACATGGGGTTATCTGTGTTTTAGGTTTTCCCCTTGGTCCCCAGGTAGGTGCACTCACACATGTGAGGTACCGTTTTCATTGAGACACCTGTGGGAACGCGGGACGGTAGGCCATGTGTTGTTGACCTGCGTGTTTTGATTGGTGCGCAGAGTGAAATGTGTGGAAAATGTGTTTCTTCCCCCACATTTCAGAATTTTTGGGTGGGTGTGGGTAATAAATTCTGGGCCGATTTGCGCAAATCATACCTCTGTGGATTCCCACGGGTGTCCTCTATTCAGAAATGCATGGGGTTCCCTTTTTCTTTGGTGGCTTGGACACCCGAGGTCCATATCTGTATGTTGTGCTTGTTTGGAGAAAGTGTCAAATTCAGGTGTCGACACAGACTTGGGGTTACCTGTGATTTAGGCTTTTCCCTTGGCGCCCAGGTAGGTGCACCCACACATATGAGGTACCGTTTTCATTGGGACACCTGTGGGAACGCGGGATGGTAGGCCATGTGTTGTTGACGGCATGTTTCGATTGGTACGCAGAGTGAAATATGCGGAAAATGCGTTTTTTCCCCCACATTTCAGAATTTTCGGGTGTGTCTGGGTAATACATTCTGGGCCGATTTGCGCAAATCATACCTCTGCGGATTCTCACGGGTGTCCTCTTTTCGGAAATGCATGGGGTTCCCTCTTTTCCTTGGTGGCTTGGACACCTGAGGCCCATATCTGTATGTTCTGCTTGTCTGGAGAAAGTGTCAAATTCAGGTGTCGAAACAGAGTTGGGGCTACCTGTGATTTAGGCTTTCCCCTTGACGCCCAAGTAGGTGCACCCACACATGTGAGGTACCGTTTTCATCGAGACACCTGTGGGAACCCGGGAAAGTAGGCCATGTGTTGTTGATGGCGTGTTTCGATGGTTGCGCCAAGTGAAATGTGCGGAAAATGCATTTTTTCCCCACATTTCAGACTTTGCAGAGACTTCTGGGTAATACATTCTGGGCCGATTTGCGCAAATCATACCTCTGCGGATTCCCACTGGTGTCCTCTTTTCGGAAATGCATTGGGTTCCCTGTTTTCCTTGGTGTCTTGCACACCCTAGGCCCATATCTGTATGTTGTGCTTGATGGAGAAAATGTCAAATTCAGGTGTCGAAAACAGACTTGGGTTTTCCTGTGTTTTAGGCTTTCTCCTTGGCGCCAGGTAGGTGCACCCATACATGTGAGGTGCCGTTTTCATCGGGACACCTGTGGGAATGTGGGACGGTAGGCCATGTTTTGTTGGCAGCGTGTTTCAATGGGTGCGCCGAGTGAAATGTGCAGAAAATGCGTTTTTTTCCCACATTTCGGAATTTGCGGGGTGTCTGGGTAATACATTCTGGGCCGATTTGCGCAAATCATACCTCTGCGGATTCTCACGGGTGTCCTCTTTTCAGAAGTAAATGGGGTTCCCTGTTTTCCTTGGTGGCTTGGACACACGAGGCCCAAATCTATATGTTCTGCTTGTCTGGAGAAAGTGTCAAATTCAGTTGTCGAAACAGTCTTGGGGTTACCTGTGATTTAGGCTTTCCCCTTGACGCCCAGGTAGGTGCACCCACACATGTGAG
Source organism: Ambystoma mexicanum (assembly GCF_040938575.1). Taxonomy (NCBI): domain Eukaryota; kingdom Metazoa; phylum Chordata; class Amphibia; order Caudata; family Ambystomatidae; genus Ambystoma; species Ambystoma mexicanum. Next base: position 1,214,590,439 of record NC_090937.1, on the reverse strand, counting down.
GTACCGTTTTCATCGGGACACCTGTGGGAACGCGGGACAGTAGGCCATGTGTTGTTGATGGTGTGTTTCGTTGGGTGCGCCAAGTGAAATGTGAGGAAAATGCATTTTTTTCCTACATTTCAGACTTTGCGGGGTGTCTGGGTAATACATTCTGGGCCGATTTGCGCAAATCATTCCTCTGTGGATTTCCACGGGTGTCCTCTTTTTGGAAATGCATGGGGTTCCCTGTTTTCCTTGGTGGCTTGCACACCCTAGGCCCATATCTGTATGTTGTGCTTGATGGAGAAAATGTCAAATTCAGGTGTCGAAAACAGACTTGGGTTTTCCTGTGTTTTAGGCTTTCTCCTTGGCGCCAGGTAGGTGCACCCACACATGTGAGGTGCCGTTTTCATCGGGACACCTGTGGGAATGTGGGACGGTAGGCCATGTTTGGTTGGCAGCGTGTTTCGATGGGTGGCCACAGCCAATTGTGCGGAAAATGTGTTTTTTCTCCCACATTTCATAAATTCGGGGGTGTCTGGGTAATACATTCTGGGCCGATTTGCACAAATCATTTCTCTGTGGATTCCCATGGGTGACTTCTTATCAGAAATGCATTGGGTTCCCTGTTTTCCTTGGTGGCTTGGACACCCATGGCCCATATCTGTATGTGGTGATTGTCTGGAGAAAGTTTCACATTCAGGTGCTGAAACAGACTTGGGGTTACCTGTGATTTAGGCTTTCCCCTTGGTGCCCAGGTAGGTGCACCCACACATGTGAGGTACCGTTTTCATCGAGACACCTGTGGGAATGCAGGATGGTAGGCCATGTGTTGTTGACGGCGTGTTTCGATTGGTACGCAGAGTGAAATATGCGGAAAATGCATTTTTTCCCCCACATTTCGGAATTTTCGGGTGGGTCTGGGTAATAAATTCTGTGCCGATTTGCACAAATCATACCTCAGTGGATTCCCACGGGTGTCCTCTTTTCAGAAATGCATGGGGTTCCCTGTTTCTTTGGTGGCTTGGACACCCGAGGTCCATATCTGTATGTTGTGCTTGTTTGGAGAAAGTGTCAAATTGAGGTGTCGACACAGACTTGGGGTTACCTGTGATTTAGGCTTTCCCCTTGGTGCCCAGGTAGGTGCACCCACACATGTGAGGTACCGTTTTCATCGAGACACCTGTGGGAATGCAGGATGGTAGGCCATGTGTTGTTGACGGCGTGTTTCGATTGGTACGCAGAGTGAAATATGCGGAAAATGCGTTTTTTCCCCCACATTTCGGAATTTTCGGGTGTGTCTGGGTAATACATTCTGGGCCGATTTGCGCAAATCATTCCTCTGTGGATTCTCACGGGTGTCATCTTTTCGGAAATGCATGGGGTTCCCTGTTTTCCTTGGTGGCTTGGACACCCGAGGCCCATATCTGTATGTTGTGTTTCTCTGGAGAAAGTGTCAAATTCAGGTGTCGAAACAGACTGGGGTTTGCCTGGGTTTTGGGCTTTCCACTTGGTGCCCAGGTAGGTGCACCCACACATGTGAGGTACCGTTTTCATCGGGACACCTGTGGGAATGCAGGATGGTAGGCCATGTGTTATTGGCGTCGTGTTTCGATGGGTGCGCGGAGTAAAATGTGCGGAAAATTCTTTTTTTTCCCACATTTCGGACTTTGCAGAGGTGTCTCGGTAATACATTCTGGGCCGATTTGCGCAAATCATACCTCTGCGGATTCCCACGAGTGTCCTCTTTCGGAAATGCATGGGGTTCCCTATTTTCCTTGGTCACTTGGACACCCGAGGCCCATATATGTATGTTGTGCTTGTCTGGAGAAAGTGTCACATTCAGGTGTCGAAACAGACTTGGGGGTTATCTGTGTTTTAGGTTTTCCCCTTGGCGCCCAGGTAGGTGCACTCACACATGTGAGGTACCATTTTCATTGAGACACCTGTGGGAACGCGGGACGGTAGGCCATGTGTTGTTGACCTGCATGTTTTGATTGGTGCGCAGAGTGAAATGTGCGGAAAATGTGTTTCTTCCCCCACATTTCAGAATTTTTGGGTGGGTCTGGGTAATAAATTCTGGGCCGATTTGCGCAAATCATACCTCTGTGGATTCCCATGGGTGTCCTCTTTTCAGAAATGCATGGGGTTCCTGTTTCTTTGGTGGCTTGGACACCCGAGGTCCATATCTGTATGTTGTGCTTGTTTGGAGAAAATGTCAAATTCAGGTGTCGACACAAACTTGGGGTTACCTGTGATTTAGGCTATCCCCTTGGCACCCAGGTAGGTGCACCCACACATGTGAGGTACCGTTTTCATCGGGACACCTGTGGGAACGCGGGATGGTAGGCCATGTGTTGTTGACGGCGTGTTTCGATTGGTGCGCAGAGTGAAATGTGCAGAAAATGCGTTTTTTCCCCCACATTTCAGAATTTTCGGATTTGTCTGGGTAATAAATTCTGGGCCGATTTGCGCAAATCATACCTCTGCGGATTCCCATGGGTGTCCTCTTTTCAGAAATGCACGGGGTTCCCTGTTTTCCTTGGTGGCTTGGACACCCGAGGCCCATATCTGTATGTTGTGCTTGTCTGGAGAAAGTGTCAAATTCAGGTGTCAAAACAGACTTGGGGTTACCTGTAATTTAGGCTTTCCTCTTCAGGCCCAGGTAGGTGCACCCACACATGTGAGGTACCGTTTTCATCGGGACACCTGTGGGAACGCGGGACAGTAGGCCATGTGTTGTTGATGGCGTGTTTCGATGGGTGCGCCGAGTGAAATGTGAGGAAAATGCATTTTTTTCCAACATTTCAGACTTTGCGGGGGTGTCTGGCTAATACATTCTGGGCCGATTTGCGCAAATCATACCTCTGTGGATTCCCACGGGTGTCCTCTTTTCGGAAATGCATGGGGTTCCCTGTTTTCCTTGGTGGCTTGGACACCCGAGGCCCATATCTGTATGTTGTGCTTGTCTGGAGAAAGTGTCAAATTCAGGTGTCGAAACAGACTAGGGTTTGCTTGGGTTTTGGGCTTTCCACTTGGTGCCCAGGAAGGTGCACCCACACATGTGAGGTTCCATTTTCATCAGGATACCTGTGGGAATGCAGGATGGTAGGCCATGTGTTATTGGCGTCGTGTTTCGATGGGTGCGCCAAGTAAAATGTGCGGAAAATTCATTTTTTTCCCACATTTCAGACTTTGCATTGGTGTCTCGTTAATACATTCTGGGCCGATTTGCGTAAATCATACCTCTGCGGATTCCCACTGGTGTCCTCTTTTCGGAAATGCATGGGGTTCCCTGTTTTCCTTGGTCGCTTGGACACCCGAGGCCCATATCTGTATGTTGTGCTTGTCTGGAGAAAGTGTCAAATTCAGGTGTCGAAAACAGACTTGGGGTTACCTGTGATTTAGGCTTTCCCCTTGGCGACCAGGTAGTGCACCCACACATGTGAGGCATCGTTTTCATCGGGACATCTTTGGGAACGCGGGATGGTAGGCCATGTGTTGTTGACGGCATGTTTTGATTGGTGCGCAGAGTGAAATGTGTAGAAAATGCATTTTTCCCCATACATTTTGGCATTTTCGGGGGTGTCTGGGTAATAAATTCTGGGCTGATTTGTGCAAATCATACCTCTGCGGATTCCCACGGGTGTCCTCTTTTCGGAAATGCATGGGGTTCCCTGTTTTCCTTGATAGATGGGACACCCTGGCCCATATCTGTATGTTGTGCTTGTCTGGAGAAAGTGTCAAATTCAGGTGTCGAAACAGATTTTGGGTTACCTGTGTTTTAGGTTTTCCCCTTGGTGCCCAGGTAGGTGCACCCACACATGTGAGGTATCTTTTTCATCGCGACACCTGTGGGAACGCGCGACGGTAGGCCATGTGTTGTTGACGGCGTGTTTCGATTGGTGCGCAGAGTGAAATGTGCGATAAATGGATTTTTTCCCCCACATTTCGGAATTTTCAGGGGTGTCTGGGTAATACATTCTGGGCTGATTTGTGCAAATCATACCTCTGCGGATTCCCACGGGTGTCCTCTTTTCGGAAATGCATGGGGTTCCCTGTTTTCTTTGGTGGCTTGGACACCCGATGCCCATATCGGTATGTTGTGCTTGTGTGGAGAAAGTGTCAAATTCAGGTGTCGAAACAGACTTGGGGTTAGCTGTGTTTTAGGTTTTCCCCTTTGTGCCCAGGTAGGTGAACCCACACATGTGAGGTACCATATTCATCGGGACAGCTGTGGAAATGCAGGACGGTAGGCCATGTGTTTTTGACGGTGTGTTTCGATCGGTGCGCAGATTGAAATATGCAGAAAATGTGTTTTTTCCCCCAAAATTCAGAATTTTCAGGTGTGTCTGGGTAATAAATTCTGGGCCGATTTGCGCAAATCATACATCTGCGGATTCCCACGGGTGTCCTCTTTTCAGAAATGCATGGGGTACCTTGTTTTCCTTGGTGGCTTGGACATCCGAGGCCCATATCTCTATGTGGTGCTTTTCTGGATAAAGTGTCAAATTCAGGTGTCGAAACAGATTTTGGGTTACCTGTGTTTTAGGCTTTCCTCTTGGCGCCCATGTGGGGGCACCCACACATGTGAGGTACCGTTTTCATCGGGACACCTGTGGGAACGCAGGACGGTAGGCCATGTGTTGTTGACAGTGTGTTTCGATTGGTGCGCAGAGTGAAATGTGCGATAAATGGATTTTTTCCCCCACATTTCGGAATTTTCAGGGGTGTCTGGGTAATACATTCTGGGCTGATTTGTGCAAATCATACCTCTGCGGATTCCCACGGGTGTCCTCTTTTCGGAAATGCATGGGGTTCCCTGTTTTCTTTGGTGGCTTGGACACCCGATGCCCATATCGGTATGTTGTGCTTGTGTGGAGAAAGTGTCAAATTCAGGTGTCGAAACAGACTTGGGGTTAGCTGTGTTTTAGGTTTTCCCCTTTGTGCCCAGGTAGGTGAACCCACACATGTGAGGTACCATATTCATCGGGACAGCTGTGGAAATGCAGGACGGTAGGCCATGTGTTTTTGACGGTGTGTTTCGATGGGTGCGCAGAGTGAAATATGCAGAAAATGTGTTTTTTCCCCCAAAATTCAGAATTTTCAGGTGTGTCTGGGTAATAAATTCTGGGCCGATTTGCGCAAATCATACATCTGCGGATTCCCACGGGTGTCCTCTTTTCAGAAATGCATGGGGTACCTTGTTTTCCTTGGTGGCTTGGACATCCGAGGCCCATATCTCTATGTGGTGCTTTTCTGGAGAAAGTGTCAAATTCAGGTGTCGAAACAGATTTTGGGTTACCTGTGTTTTAGGTTTTCCCCTTGGTGTCCAGGTAGGTGCACCCACACATGTGAGGTATCTTTTTCATCGCGACACCTGTGGGAACGCACGACGGTAGGCCATGTGTTGTTGACGGCGTGTTTCGATTGGTGCGCAGAGTGAAATGTGCGATAAATGGATTTTTTCCCCCACATTTCGGAATTTTCAGGGGTGTCTGGGTAATACATTCTGGGCTGATTTGTGCAAATCATACCTCTGCGGATTCCCACGGGTGTCCTCTTTTCGGAAATGCATGGGGTTCCCTGTTTTCTTTGGTGGCTTGGACACCCGATGCCCATATCGGTATGTTGTGCTTGTGTGGAGAAAGTGTCAAATTCAGGTGTCGAAACAGACTTGGGGTTAGCTGTGTTTTAGGTTTTCCCCTTTGTGCCCAGGTAGGTGAACCCACACATGTGAGGTACCATATTCATCGGGACAGCTGTGGAAATGCAGGACGGTAGGCCATGTGTTTTTGACGGTGTGTTTCGATGGGTGCGCAGAGTGAAATATGCAGAAAATGTGTTTTTTCCCCCAAAATTCAGAATTTTCAGGTGTGTCTGGGTAATAAATTCTGGGCCGATTTGCGCAAATCATACATCTGCGGATTCCCCCGGGTGTCCTCTTTTCAGAAATGCATGGGGTACCTTGTTTTCCTTGGTGGCTTGGACATCCGAGGCCCATATCTCTATGTGGTGCTTTTCTGGAGAAAGTGTCAAATTCAGGTGTCGAAACAGATTTTGGGTTACCTGTGTTTTAGGCTTTCCTCTTGGCGCCCATGTGGGGGCACCCACACATGTGAGGTACCGTTTTCATCGGGACACCTGTGGGAACGCAGGACGGTAGGCCATGTGTTGTTGACAGTGTGTTTCCATCAGTGCGCACATTGAAATGTGCTGAAAATGCGTTTTTCCCCCACATTTCGGAATTTTTCGGGTGTGTCTGGGTAATACATTCTGGGCCGATTTGCGCAAATCATACCTCTGCGGATTACCAGGGGTGTCCTCTTTTCAGAAATGCATGGGGTTCCCTGTTTTCCTTGGTGGCTTGGACACCCGAGGCCCATATCTGTATGTTGTGCTTGTCTGGAGAAAGTGTCAAATTCAGGTGTCGAAAACAGACTTGGGGTTACCTGTGATTTAGGCTTTCCCCTTGGTGCCCAGGTAGGTGCACCCACACATGTGAGGTACCTTTTTCATCGCAACACCTGTGGGAACGCGTGACGGTAGGCCATGTGTTGTTGACGGCGTGTTTCTATTGGTGCGCAGAGTGAAATATGCAGAAAATGTGTTTTTTCCCCCACATTTCGGAATTTTCAGGGGTGTCTGTGTAATACATTCTGGGCTGATTTGTGCAAATCATACCTCTAACGATTTCCCCGGGTGTCCTTGGTGGCTTGGACACCCGAGGCCCATATCTGTATGTTGTGCTTGTCTGGAGAAAGTGTCAAATTCAGGTGTTGAAACAGACTTGAGGTTACCTGTGATTTAGGCTTTCCCCTTGGCGCCCAGGTAGGTGCACCCACACATGTGACGTACCATTTTTATTGGGACACCTGTGGGAATGCACGACGGTAGGCCATGTGTTGTTGGCGGCATCTTTCGATGGGTGTGCCGAGTGAAATGTGCGGAAAATGCATTTTTTCCCCACATTTCAGACTTTGCAGAGACTTCTGGGTAATACATTCTGGGCCGATTTGCACAAATCATACCTCTGGGGATTCCCACTGGTGTCCTGTTTTCGGAAATGCATTGGGTTCCCTGTTTTCCTTGGTGGCTTGCACACCCGAGGCCCATATCTGTATGTTGTGCTTGATGGAGAAAATGTCAAATTCAGGTGTCGAAAACAGACTAGGGTTTGCCTGTGTTTTAGGCTTTCCCCTTGGCGCCAGGTAGGTGCACCCACACATGTGAGGTGCCGTTTTCATCGGGACACCTGTGGGAATGTGGGACGGTAGGCCATGTTTTGTTGGCAGCGTGTTTCCATGGGTGGCCAGAGCCAATTGTGCGGAAAATGTGTTTTTCTCCCACATTTCAGAAATTCGGGGGTGTCTGGGTAATAAATTCTGGGCCCATTTGCGCAAATCATACCTCTGTGGATTCCCATGGGTGTCCTCTTTTCAGAAATACATGGGGTTCCCTGTTTTCCTTGGTGGCTTGGACACCCAAGGCCCATATCTGTATGTTGTGCGTGCCTGGAGAAAGTGTCAAATTCAGGTGTCGAAACAGACTTGGGGTTACCTGTGTTTTAGATTTTCCCCTTGGCACCCAGGTAGGTACACCCATACATGTGAGGTACCATTTTCATCAGGACACCTGTGGGAACGTGGGACGGTAGGCCATGTGTTGTTGGCGGCGTGTTTCAATGGGTGCGCCGAGTGAAATGTGCGGAAAATGCGTTTTTTTTCCCACATTTCGGAATTTGCGGGGGTGTCTGGGTAATACATTCTGGGCCGATTTGCGCAAATCATACCTCTGCGGATTCTCACGGGTGTCCTCTTTTCGGAAGTACATGGGGTTCCCTGTTTTCCTTGGTGGCTTGGACACCCAAGGCCCATATCTATATGTTCTGCTTGTCTGGAGAAAGTGTCAAATTCAGTTGTCGAAACAGTCTTGGGGTTACCTGTGATTTAGGCTTTCCCCTTGACGCCCAGGTAGGTGCACCCACACCTGTGAGGTACCGTTTTCATCGGGACACCTGTGGGAACGCGGGACAGTAGGCCATGTGTTGTTGATGGTGTGTTTCGTTGGGTGCGCCAAGTGAAATTTGAGGAAAATGCATTTTTTTCCTACATTTCAGACTTTGCGGGGGTGTCTGGGTAATACATTCTGGGCCGATTTGCGCAAATCATTCCTCTGTGGATTTCCACGGGTGTCCTCTTTTTGGAAAATACATGAGGTTCCCTGTTTTCCTTGGTGGCTTGGACACCCGAGGCCCATATCTGTATGTTGTGCTTGTCTGGAGAAAGTGTCAAATTCAGGTGTCGAAACAGATTAGGTTTTGCCTGGGTTTTGGGCTTTCCACTTGGTGCCCAGGTAGGTGCACCCACACATGTGAGGTACCGTTTTCATCGAGACGCAAGTGGGAATGCAGGATGGTAGGCCATGTGTTATTGGCGTCGTGTTTCGATGGGTGCGCCGAGTAAAATGTGCGGAAAATTAATTTTTTTCCCACATTTCGGACTTTGCAGAGGTGTCTCGGTAATACATTCTGGGAAGATTTGCGCAAATCATACCTCTCCGGATTCCCAGGAGTGTCCTCTTTCGGAAATGCAAGGGGTTCCCTATTTTCCTTGGTCCCTTGGACACCCGAGGCCCATATATGTATGTTGTGCTTGTCTGGAGAAAGTGTCAAATTCAGGTGTCGAAAACAGACTTGGGGTTGCCTGTGTTTTAGGCTTTCCCCTTGGTGCCCAGGTAGGTGCACCCACACATGTGAGGTACCTTTTTCATCGCAACACCTGTGGGAACGCGCGACGGTAGGCCATTTGTTGTTGACGGCGTGTTTCGATTGGTGCGCAGAGTGAAATATGCAGAAAATGCGTTTTTCCCCCACATTTCGGAATTTTCAGGGGTGTCTGTGTAATACATTCTGGGCTGATTTGTGCAAATCATACCTCTACGGATTTCCCCGGGTGTCCTTGGTGGCTTGGACACCCGAGGCCCATATCTGTATGTTGTGCTTGTCTGGAGAAAGTGTCAAATTCAGGTGTTGAAACAGACTTGAGGTTACCTGTGATTTAGGCTTTCCCCTTGGCGCCCAGGTAGGTGCACCCACACATGTGAGGTACCATTTTTATTGGGACACCTGTGGGAATGCACGACGATAGGCCATGTGTTGTTGGCGGCATCTTTCGATGGGTGTGCCGAGTGAAATGTGCGGAAAATGCATTTTTTCCCCACATTTCAGACTTTGCAGAGACTTCTGGCTAATACATTCTGGGCCGATTTGCACAAATCATACCTCTGGGGATTCCCACTGGTGTCCTCTTTTCGGAAATGCATTGGGTTCCCTGTTTTCCTTGGTGGCTTGCACACCCGAGGCCCATATCTGTATGTTGTGCTTGATGGAGAAAATGTCAAATTCAGGTGTCGAAAACAGACTAGGGTTTGCCTGTGTTTTAGGCTTTCCCCTTGGCGCCAGGTAGGTGCACCCACACATGTAAGGTGCCGTTTTCATCGGGACACCTGTGGGAATGTGGGACGGTAGGCCATGTTTTGTTGGCAGCGTGTTTCCATGGGTGGCCAGAGCCAATTGTGCGGAAAATGTGTTTTTTCTCCCACATTTCAGAAATTCGGGTGTGTCTGGGTAATAAATTCTGGGCCCATTTGCGCAAATCATACCTCTGTGGATTCCCATGGGTGTCCTCTTTTCAGAAATGCATGGGGTTCCCTGTTTTCCTTGGTGGCTTGGACACCCAAGGCCCATATCTGTATGTTGTGCGTGTCTGGAGAAAGTGTCAAATTCAGGTGTCGAAACAGACTTGGGGTTACCTGTGTTTTAGATTTTCCCCTGAGCACCCAGGTAGGTACACCCATACATGTGAGGTACCATTTTCATCAGGACACCTGTGGGAACGTGGGACGGTAGGCCATGTGTTGTTGGCGGCGTGTTTCAATGGGTGCGCCGAGTGAAATGTGCGGAAAATGCGTTTTTTTTCCCACATTTCGGAATTTGCGGGGGTGCCTGGGTAATACATTCTGGGCCGATTTGCGCAAATCATACCTCTGCGGATTCTCACGGGTGTCCTCTTTTCGGAAGTACATGGGGTTCCCTGTTTTCCTTGGTGGCTTGGACACCCGAGGCCCATATCTATATGTTCTGCTTGTCTGGAGAAAGTGTCAAATTCAGTTGTCGAAACAGTCTTGGGGTTACCTGTGATTTAGGCTTTCCCCTTGACGCCCAGGTAGGTGCACCCACACATGTGAGGTACCGTTTTCATCGGGACACCTGTGGGAACGCGGGACAGTAGGCCATGTGTTGTTGATGGTGTGTTTCGTTGGGTGCGCCAAGTGAAATGTGAGGAAAATGCATTTTTTTCCTACATTTCAGACTTTGCGGGGGTGTCTGGGTAATACATTCTGGGCCGATTTGCGCAAATCATTCCTCTGTGGATTTCCACGGGTGTCCTCTTTTTGGAAAATACATGGGGTTCCCTGTTTTCCTTGGTGGCTTGGACACCCGAGGCCCATATCTGTATGTTGTGCTTGTCTGGAGAAAGTGTCAAATTCAGGTGTCGAAACAGATTAGGTTTTGCCTGGGTTTTGGGCTTTCCACTTGGTGCCCAGGTAGGTGCACCCACACATGTGAGGTACCGTTTTCATCGAGACACAAGTGGGAATGCAGGATGGTAGACCATGTGTTATTGGCGTCGTGTTTCGATGGGTGCGCCGAGTAAAATTTGCGGAAAATTAATTTTTTTCCCACATTTCGGACTTTGCAGAGGTGTCTCGGTAATACATTCTGGGCCGATTTGCGCAAATCATACCTCTCCGGATTCCCAGGAGTGTCCTCTTTCGGAAATGCAAGGGGTTCCCTATTTTCCTTGGTCACTTGGACACCCGAGGCCCATATATGTATGTTGTGCTTGTCTGGAGAAAGTGTCAAATTCAGGTGTCGAAAACAGACTTGGGGTTGCCTGTGTTTTAGGCTTTTCTTCTGGCGCCAGGTAGGTGCACCCACACATGTGAGGTACCGTTTTCATCGGGACAAATGTGGGAATGTGGGACGGTAGGCCATGTGTTGTTGACAGCGTGTTTTGATTGGTGCGCAGAGTGAAATGTGCAGAAAATATGTTTCTTCCCCCACATTTCAAAATTTTCGGGTGGGTCTGGGTAATAAATTCTGGGCCGATTTGTGCAAATCATGCCTCTGTGGATTCCCACGGGTGTATTCTTTTCAGAAATGCATGGGGTTCCCTGTTTTCCTTGGTGGCTTGGACACCCAAGGCCCATATCTGTATGTGGTGCTTCTTTGGAGAAAGTGTCACATTCAGGTGTCGAAACAGACATGGGGTTATCTGTGTTTTAGGTTTTCCCCTTGACCCCCAGGTAGGTGCACTCACACATGTGAGGTACCGTTTTCATTGAGACACCTGTGGGAACGCGGGACGGTAGGCCATGTGTTGTTGACCTGCGTGTTTTGATTGGTGCGCAGAGTGAAATGTGCGGAAAACGCATTTTCACCCCACATTTCAGAATTTTCATGGGGTGTCTGGGTAATAAATTCTGGGCCGATTTGCGCAAATCATACCTCTGCGGATTCCCACGGGTGTACTCTTTTCGGAAATGCATGGGGATCCCTGTTTTCCTTGGTGGCTTAGACACCAGAGTCCCATATCTGTATGTTGCACTTGTCTGGAGAAAGTGTGAAATTCAGGTGTTAAAACAGTCTTGGGGTTACTTGTGTTTTAGGCTTTCCCCTTGACACCCAGGTAGGTGCACCCCCACATATGAGGTACAATTTTCATCGGGACAGCTGTGTAAACGCGGGATGGTAGGCCATGTGTTATTGGCAGCATGTTTCTATGGGTGTGCCGAGTGAAATGTGCAGGGAATGCTTTTTTTTCTCCACATTTCGGACTTTGCGGGGGTGTCTGGGTAGTAAATTCGTGGCCGATGTGCACAAATCATACCTCTGCGGATACCCATCGGTGTCCTCTATTCGGAAATGTATGGGGTGACCTATTTTCCTTGGTGGCTTGAGCACCCAAGGCCCATATCTGTATGGTGTGCTTGTCTGGAAAAAGTTTCAAATTAAGGTGTCGAAACAGACTTGGGGTTACCTGTGTTTTAGGCTTTCCCCTTGGTGCCCAGGTAGGTGCACCCACACATGTGGGGTACCGTTTTCATCGGGACACCTCTGGGAACGCGGGATGGTAGGCCATATGTTGTTGGTGGCGTGTTTCGATGGGTGCGCCGAGTGAAATGTGCGGAAAATGTGTTTTTTTCCTCCACATTTCCGACTTTGCGGGGGTGTCCGGGTAATACATTCTGGGCCGATTTGCACAAATAATACCTCCGCGGATTCCCACAGGTGTCCTCTTTTCGGAAATGCATGGGGTTCCCTGTTTTCCTTGGTGGCTTAGACACCAAAGGCCCATATCTGTATGTTGCGCTTGTCTGGAGAAAGTGTGAAATTCAGGTGTGAAAACAGTCTTGGGGTTACTTGTGTTTTAGGCTTTCCCCTTGACACCCAGGTAGGTGCACCCACACATATGAGGTACCATTTTCATCGGGACAGCTGTGGGACTGCTGGATGGTAGGCCATGTGTTGTTGGTGGCGTGTTTCGATGGGTGCGCCGAGTGAAATGTGCAGAAAATGTGTTTTTTTCCTCCACATTTCTGACTTTGCGGGGGTGTCCGGGTAATACATTCTGGGCCGATTTGCGCAAATAATACCTATATCTGTATGTTGTGCTTGTCTGGAGAAAGTGTCAAGTTCAGGTGTCGAAACAGACTTGGGGTTACCTCTTTTTTAGGCTTTCCCCTTGGCGCCCAGGTAGTTGCACCCACACATGTGAGGTAACGTTTTCATCGGGACACCAGTGGGAATGTGGGACGGTAGGCCATTTGTTGTTGGCGGCGTATTTCGATGGGTGCGCCGAGTGAAATGTGCGGAATATGCATTCTTTTCCCCACATTTCGGACTTTGCAGGGGTTGTCTGGGTAATAAATTCTGGGCCGATTTGCGCAAATCATACCTCTGCGGATTTCCACGGGTGTCCTCTTTTCAGAAATGCATGGGGTTCCCTGTTTTCCTTGGTGGCTTGGACACCCGAGGCCCATATCTGTATGCTGTGCTTGTCTGGAGAAAGTGTCTAATTCAGGTGTCGAAACAGACTTGGTATTACCTGTGTTTTAGGCTTTTCCCCTTGGCGCCCAGGTAAGTGCACCCACACATGTGAGGTACCGTTTTCATCGGGACACCTGTGGAAATGCGGGACGGTAGGCCATGTGTTGTTGGTGGTGTGTTTCGATGCGGCGCAGAGTGAAATGTGAGGAAAATGCATTTTTTTCCCACATTTCGGACTTTGCAGGGGTTGTCTGGGTAATAAATTCTGGGCCGATTTGCGCAAATCATACCTCTGCGGATTTCCACGGGTGTCCTCTTTTCAGAAATGCATGGGGTTCCCTGTTTTCCTTGGTGGCTTGGACACCCGAGGCCCATATCTGTATGTTGCGCTTGTCTGGAGGAAGTGTGAAATTCAGGTGTGAAAACAGACTTGGGGTGACTTGTGTTTTAGGCTTTCCCCTTGGCACCCAGGTAGGTGCACCCACACATGTGAGGTACCGTTTTCATCGGGACACCTGTGGGAACGCAGGAAGATCTAACATTTGTTGTGTTTGTGTGGTTTTCATAACGTTTTGATCCATTTGCTGGTTCCCTTTGTTACACAACCCTTTCATTTCCCAAATGTGACCTACATTTAGTCGCTGCTTTAGGCATAATACACTTTTGTAACCTGCACAAGTCGCCTACCCTTGAAAAGGTCTGCCTGTGCTCTTTCAAAAAATGGATGCTTGCCATTCCTCACCACATTCGTTTTCCTGATTTACACATGCTAAGTGTGTCTGTTCAGGCCGTGAGCATAAAACTCCTGTGAACAATGGCTCAGTGTTTGGCTTGTGGTTTTGATTGTTTTGTAAAACACTACAAACAATGTGTTCTTTCCTAACTGCAAGAGTCTGGGCAATGTAGCGGAGCATTGCTTTTCTCAAAATTCATAGAAGCCATTGCCGTACCAAGCAAACCATATCCAACACATAACTTTTTTCCAATCATTTTCCCACTTTTCTCCCAATCTATGGCATTTTCCCCTACCTCTTTGTTGCCTGATCTATGCAAATCACCCCTTCCTAAACTTGGAATTTTGTCTACTTTTCAGAAATATATGCCTTTCTGTCCTCCAATTCGGCTTTCCTACCCTTTTCTTCCATTCCGTCCATGCATGTCCAATTGGCAAAAATGGCCAAAATCACCTACCTCTCACAAAACAGTTTATAACCACATCAAAATAATTGTTTTTTGTTTCCACTCAACCTGTTCTTGAAAGCCAGGAAATTGGGGAACTCAGCACAGCAAACCATTTGTTCCTAGCTCTTACAAGGAAAAAAACACAGGCTTCTTTGTACATCATTTTATTGGCATTTTTTGAAATTGCTTATTTTTTCTCACCCCTCTACAGCAACCTACGATTCCTGGGTAGAGTTACGACCGCCTATATGTGGGAAAAAAAGGAGCCAAATTTGGCTTAGATATCTCATGTAACAAAAAAGTTAAAAGGCATTGAATGGCCACATGCCGAAATCACCAAAAAAGGCCCTGGCACTGGGGGGAAATACCAAAGGCACTTAAAGGGTTAAACTCTTTCTCGTGTTTTTCTCTGCATGCCAAACCGGGGATGATTCCTTTGTTCACTGTCTTTTCACAGGCTTCTGCACAGAAGTCCTCCTTAAGGCACCTGAAAGTCTATGTAGGCAGGATGTGAGGGAGGGATCTTCGGACCCCTGCCATGGGTTCCCTTGGTAACCAAAGTCGCACTTTTGTCTGATTGGCAAAGTGGACTGACCTTGCCAGGCCAGCCACCCTGCTGTGTGTTTCACAGCCAGGATGTATGAATGGGGGAAACTGCATAAAAAGCACGTGTCTGGGACTGGAAAGGCAGAGTCGCCACTGGAACAAAAGAACCAATGAGGAACTCGAAGAAGAGGACCCCTACAACGACTGAACTGCCCGGTGAAGCCCTGCTGCAGGTCCAAATCTTCAGTCGTCCGATGACAGAGAACATCCTCCAGGAAACCTCTTCCCTTGAGCTGGTGGGACCAACCAGTTCACCCACACTGCTAGCCAGGACCCCTCCTCTGGTCAAATTCGCTGTACAGAGCTACAGTCGGCCGGATAGCCAGGAAGGTCGGATCCTGCTTGGGTTTTAAGGAGCACACCTTTTATTCATTGTTTGGCTCTGCTGATGGCTTCTTACCTGGGGCGCGCAGGACCCTCCAGTCTTCCTACTTCGTGTCAGTACAACAGTCGCTTCAGGAACCATGCGCCTGCAGGAACCACCAGGAACTTCCACCGCAGCTACAGCTCCCTCTCTGTTTTAAGGTACTGCGCAAACCCGGTTGTCCATTTCGTTCAACCGCGGTGAAAGTGTTTAAAATGTTTTGCAAATCCGAGGGCTTGTCCTTCTCGTCTCTTTGAACTAACTTTTCTACCAACCAACATCGTCCGGAATCCATGCCACAAACTTTGCGCAAACTACCCTGAACTGTGTGATCTTGAGCAAAAGACTTTTGACCAATTGACTTTGGCCCTAAGCCTTTTCTAGCTGATCTCCTCACTGTAGCTTCTCTTGTTCAATTGCCCCGAGTACTTACCTGTTGGTTTGGTTTAATTTCTGATAGCTTTGACTTTCCCTCCCTTTAAGATTGCTTGAGTGCCATTTTGCTCCCACTTCATTTTGTTATCTTAACCTGTCTGGAATTTAACGGAAGTGTTTGCCTGAATCATAGTAATTGCTGTCATTTGTGTAACTATTTGATACTGCTCACTTACTCTTGAGATTAGTCTGGCTGCTCTGCTACTGCTACTACTTTAACTGTGTGGTACAGGCTTGTACCAAAGGTGAAATTGTACTGTCACTTGTAGTCTTAATTGCGTTTGGTTTTCCCAAAGAGTACTGCATATAGTTCTCCCTAACAGTCGCAAGACCCTGCAGCATACAGAGGAACCCAGTGCCGACGACCTGTCCTAGTAGGTCGACGTGCCCAAACAGGTATTCAAAATAATGTGCCTTGTCCTGACGAGAACACTGCACGTCATCCTGAATACCATGTGCGCGCAACGCCAACCCAGCTAGGACAGGCTCAAGCTGGTCACGGATTGCAATGTCTGCAGGGAGAGGAAGGCCAGTTGTTGTTCGCACATCCCCTCCCTGAAAACGGGTCTTGAGTAAGGCATCCCTGCTGGTGCAGGATGATGCACACACAGGATCGGTGACAGGATTACACACAGGCACCTCCGTGGTGGCCTGTGCTGCCTCCTGTCCCTGCCCCTGGACTGCACCACTAGCACCAGTGGAATCCCCCCTTTCAGGTCCCGTGTGTGGGGCTGTCATGGCCTCCTCCTCAACCAAACCTCCGACCACAACCTGTCACAGTGCAATCATCGGCAACTATGTCACATCTGCCAATCAGGTACCTAGATGTCCGGGACACATGCATCCATGGCATCTCACATTCACACACATGCCAAACAGACACACACACATGCACACTGTACACGTACATGAAGGTGGAACCAGCATCCATTTGTCACACCCCAACCATGGCATAGTAAATACACAGAAATGCAAACATGTGTGCATCTCCACATGCAGTTGTGCATCATGCATTGTAACACATACACCATTGATGTGCATCACACATGACTGGACTCACATGCAGCACAGCCATGTCCCTACACACACACATCCATACATGGGCCATGTTAGACATATGTTCACGCTGCACATTCCTGCTACACCTCAACATGCACTGTGTGGAATGGGACAGCCCAGATACTCACCGCTCCACTCCAGATGGGTCTACCTTTCTAGGACCTGATGGTGAAGCATTGGGTTGATGCGTTCCAGGACCCTCATCTGGTCAATGGTAAGTTGGACTTGGCGCCCCCCTGCATCCAGTGCATGCAAGAAGTGCCAGGTCTTCATGAGTGTCCTGGATCTGAAGTCCTCCCCGTGCTTCTGGATGTGTTTCAAGTCATGGGTTGCCACCCCCTCTGCGTTCATGGCAACAATGATGTCCGAACAGGTCCTCTTCCGTCTATCCTTGTTGGTGCATGGTCATCTGAAGAGGGCATCATAATGGCCCAGGACTTGCTCCACCAGGATGCCAACTTCAGTGGCTGAAAAGCTGACAGCCCTCTGCCGCTCTGGCTGGGGGTTGCCAGTGGTCTCAGATGATGTTTGCCCCGACATGACAAGCCCTGAGGCAAGTGTGGGTGGGCAACTGGGTCCTGGGCCTGGGGTGTGGAGTGACGGAACAGCAGTTGGGAGTCTTCTGTTCCATCAGCGGTGGTCACAGCAACTGGACCCCTGCAGATGACTGATGTGCAGGCACCAAATAGCAGGGCACGTTCAGGCAGCAGCAGATCGCTGGTGGGAGGCTGCTCATGGCTCGGGGGGCAGGGAAATGGCCTTCTGGGCAGGAGCGTGGTCTTACGTGTTGTTGGGTGGCCATCTTGATGCAGAGTGAATCCGCACGTGAAAATCAGTATGTTTGCGTGAAAATCGAGGAAAGGCCCTTAGCACGTATGCGCGTAAGTGACGTGGAACGCATATGCATTGCTATGCGCAGGGGTTAAAGGTCCGCGTAGGACACCATTTTCTTGTATGTGCTTTTGTGGAGAGCAAGCATTTGATTCTTTTACTTCTTGTGGGTTGACACGCCTTTACTTCACAACGGTTGCAGTGCGTACTCCTTGTTTACTGTGGCAGAGCTCCATTCTTCTTTTGGCAGGGGTGTTGCCAATGCGCACACGTGCATGTTTTTTCCATTCATTTTCCAGGCAGACGGTGAGTCACGCACATATTTTTCCACTGTGGTTGCCCCTGTGTGTCGCGTACCCATTCAGAGGTCATTGTAGCCTGCATGTACCACACATGCACATTTTTTGTGTTTCTGTGAGCCACAGCATACTGCGGGTCCTTCATTCTACACACGTGGGCTACCGAGGGGTGGCGGGCACATTTGTTCTTGTTTTTGGGGTGCCTGAGCATTGCGTGACCCATAATTTTTCCCCAGGGGTCACAGACAGCCTTGCAAGAGCACAGGGGTACCTATTCCAACTAGGACCCTGCACCCTTCACTCCAATTTCCCAGGACAATTGTTTTCTGCCGCTCCCATTCGCGCAAGCACATCAGTGCCATGGTTTTGAGGTGGCCAAGTGGTAAAGGACACAAAGGTGGCCGACCTCCAAGAGGTGTCCGCATTAGGGGATGTGGCCAGGATAAGCAGGGTGGCCAGGGTGGCCAAGGTGGCAGTGGTGGGCAACGTGGGCAGTGTGTCCAGGACCATTCAGGGACACCTATGCCCCCCCCAGTGGGTCAGGGAGATGCAGCTGACACCATCCCAGCTCAGGCTGTGCTAGCCTGGCCAAGATTGGTCAGTGAACAGGCATGAGATGACTCACAGGCCAACTTCCGTGTCACAAAGTCCAAGCCTCGTGTGGCGGTGAAAGTTGCTGTGACCAGGCCACATGGATCTGATGCAGCAATGTCATCTGCTGCCCCGAATAGCCAGGGTGAAGAGGCTGCAGGGGCAGCTTCAGCTCACTCCACCCCGGCTCTGAGTCACCCAACCGGGACAGTGTTGGTCCCGGTACCTCACACCAAGGCAGTTGTGCTGCTTGGTCCTGGCAACAGCACCCAGCAGCCAATGCCTGCAGTGAGACCTTTGGTCATCGTGCCATTGCCTGCTTCCAGTGGCCAGTCCACCTGCGCTTCAGCCCCTACAGACCGGAGTGGCGTAAGCCACTTAGGGTCCGGACCACCTCTCAAGAGGAAGAAGTGTGCTCTTGCGGAACAGGCTGGGACCACAGACACGGCTCACCCCTCGGCACGTCAAGGAAGCAAAGTTTCAATAATGTGGTACTAGACACACTTGTGGGCTACGTGTCGGTACATTGCCGCAACATGCTGGTGATGGCAGGGTGCAAGACTACAGGTGCTCAGCATAGGGCCCACTGGCACTGCATAGCGGACCACTTTAGTTCCTTGGGATTTGTGAAGCGCACAGCTGATGATTGCTCAAAGCGTTGGGATGGCCTCAAACGCCGAGCAACAAACAAGCTGGCTTCTAACTATGCCTCTACTCTGGTGACTGGCAGTGGTTCAACACCAGAGGAGGATGAACTCACAGAACATGAGGGAATCGCTGGTGGGTTCATCGCAGAGAATCATATCCAAGGCGTGGGAGACCTACCAGATCTTGAGACAATCTCTGGTGAGTGCCCATGCGTGTGTGTCCAAACCATGTGTATGTTGCATGGGTAATGTGTTGTGATTGAGT
Source organism: Ambystoma mexicanum (assembly GCF_040938575.1). NCBI lineage: Eukaryota > Metazoa > Chordata > Amphibia > Caudata > Ambystomatidae > Ambystoma > Ambystoma mexicanum. Next base: position 1,214,571,067 of record NC_090937.1, on the reverse strand, counting down.
GCCAGGTCAGGCTGTGTAGTCAAAACTGCCATATGTGACCCATGTAGTGTCTCCAAGCCATCCCCCAACCTTTAGTTAGGGGGTCACTGTATCCCCACTGACCACTTCAAACACTTTGCACATGATGACTGCACTTGCCCTTAAACTGCCATCATGCCACGACAATGTTATTACAGTTTTTTCTCTTTATTCTGCCTGATTGATGGAATCATTTGCATGAAAAATGCAGATTTGTGTGTCTTTGTGCCCGAAAATTACCATACTTCAGACAGGGATTTTCGCCGAGAAAGGTGCACAAATGTGCGCTTTTCACAAACATTATTCCATCAATCAGGCAGATTGACTGGTGCGCACCTACACATTTACTGCACCTGCTCACTTCTGAGCCGTGTTTGAACCTTCAGCATGACAATTGAATTGTGTCATGTCCAAGTGACCTACCATTGATCTATATCCATGTGCCTCCCATTACTGTATTTGAACACACTGGCATTGTTGCAGTCTGTGACACATGTGTTTTGTCCCACTCTTTTGCATGTTCTGTTTGATGATATGTGTTTTACATGTATGGGGGACAGTAGTGATTAACTACTAAAACCAGGCGTTAAGGGAGGACCCTCAAAGGGAACGCGTAATAGGGCGGTAAGGGATTACTGGTATTGGTGCCCTTACCGGTACCGGTAATCCCTTACCGCCCGGGTCATAATGAGGCCCCTGGTCAGTTATGCCATGGCTATGCTATGTGCCATCTGTGTGCTGGCATGTGCCATGTTTGTGGATGGTCCACGCCACTCACAGGCGTATGTGTGATGCAGGTGCTATGCACCATGCAGCACATGTGTTGCTTTTCCATTTTGGAGTCATCAGTGTCTGCTTTCAGGGTCTCCTTCCACTTCATTGCCACTTGTTATGGAGAATTCTCATGTTATGGCTAATTTCCCTTACCTATAGAGTCCCCCAGCAGCTTTGCTGGATTTGAAGGGTTTGTTTCTTTTTCCTGCTAAGAGTGAGGCTCTTTTTCCCACTCTTAGTCACTTTTGCTATGTGTGTTCTAGGCTATTTTTGTGTTTAATGTCTATGGGATTTTCTCACCCCCATTGAAACCATCTTTACTCACATGTGTTACACAGCACACTCAGTGACACAGGGGTGTCGTAGCGACCCCCAAACATAGACTCCATACCCTGGGACTGACTACTGTCTCCCAGGGCATGTAAAGTCCCAATTGACTTTACTAGTCAATTGTTATGAACTAAACCATTACAAACCATCTTACTATGGAAGTACTGAAAAGGGCTAATGGTTTTTCCCTTATGTTCATTTTTGAGAGGGTACCGTACAGTGCCTCTCTCAGAGTTTCTGGCTGGTGGCAGTGGTTACTACCCTAAATATTCAACCGCAAATATTTCCCTATGGAATTTTCCCATTGTTCGAGGCTTCCACTTTTTCTGACAGCCTCTAACATACCGCCGGTGTATTTTAATATTAACTTCACTCTGGTATTGCCAGAACTTTAATATAACTTCTTTCTCGTGTCTTTCTCTAAACTCCTAACCCAGGTCGGTGATCCTTTGTTTGTCCTTTCGGCCGGCTTCTGCCGAGAAGCCCTCCTTTCAGCGCCACTTAGTCTGGGGATGGTCCATTGTGTGGGAGTGGGACCCCTAGACAGGGTTGCCTCAGCAACCCATGTCGCACTCTACCCTGATAGGCTGGAGGGTCTCCCGCCAAGATGACCACTCCACTGTGTGAGTGACAGCTAGGCTGTATGAATGGGGATCATTTTGCATAAAAGTAGGGTCCTGAGGACGTCGCCACTGGAACTAAGAAGCCGAAGAGGAGAGAAGCAAAAGACATCTGCAATGACTGAACCACCGGTAAAGCCCTGATGCAGCGTCTCACCACTTTTCTCCACTTGATGAGAGAAGATCTTCCTCTGCAAGAGCCTTCTTCCCTTGAGCTGGTGGGACCAACCAGCTTGCCAATCGCCTTCCCGGATCTGCCTTGGTCTAATCTTGCACTCGGAGGCCGGATAGCCAGGCACCAGTCCACCCGGACCGCGATTTAAACGAGCGTACCTTTTATTCATCGGGCAGCACTGCAGCTGTTTTCATCCCTGGGTAGTGCAGTAACTCGAACCTTCCTCCATGATGAGAGCCTCTCTTCCTCTGCTGGAACACCCGAACTGCAGGAACTACCAGGAACAACCACCACCACAGGAGCCACTTCTTCATTTAAAGGTACATTGTTCCGCCAGGCCGCCCTTTCTTCGCGGTAGCACTAAAGGTGTTTTAAATCCTTTACCTACCTGTTGGGTTGGCTGCCCCCCTCTCTTAACATTGCCTTTTCAACTTCTGCATCCACGTCTTCAAAATCATTAACCAAAGACCTGACTGCAGCTAAGAGAACATTTTGTTCCAGGGCCCTTGCCCTGTACCAACTGACTTTGGCACAGGCCTACTGACGCTGGTTACATTTGTTAGACCTGACTTCTTTTGACTGATTTTAATCTAGAACTGTGTGGTGCACCTAATTCTTACAACTACCCTTTCCTTCCCATTTTTAAACCTTGCATAATGCCATTTTGCTCAGTTTTCAGTTAAGTATTGCCTATACTGATGCACTGTCTTTCTTAAACTGGTCCTCAAACTTATGGGAGGTGTTGCTAGGGTGTGTAGGAAACTATTTCTAAATAACTTGTGCTTTCCCTCACTTGTAAGGAATTGTTAGAGTATCCCTTGTGTGTAGTTTTCACTGTGCCATTTTGGTCAGTTTTCACTCTGGTTCATTTGGTCTACAATTTAACTTGGGAGTGTGTATATTTTTCCCTAGAATTAATTTAACTTGCTTGATGACTGTGATACATGTGTTTTAGTAGAAGTGTAAAAAATAAATATCTAACTACTTTTTAATACAAAGCATTGGTCAGTGTTTCCTTGTGCCATAGTATTGTAGACTTATTGTGGAAATCCTGAATACTGCTCATCTCTCTCTTGAGATAAGTCTGACTGCTCAGCCACAGCTACCAACTAAATCTTTGTGGTACAGACTGATCTCACCTGTAGTCTTAATCTTGTGTAGTGCTCCCTAAGGGAACTGCCCAGGATTCTGCCTAACACCACTGCATGGATGGCTGAGTTTGTGTCATGTGTGACATGTCTGATTAATGAATTGGATGTGTACTTTGTAATGCCTATGTGTGTTGGCTACGCTGTTCATGCGTGTCTTCATGACTTCTCTTTTCATTTTGTGCACGTGATGAGGCACTAGATGCTGTGGAGGAGAAGGAGATGGCGAAGGGGCAGGAGTACTCAGAGCCCCAACCAAGCGCCACTGGAGGACGTGGGGTGGTTCTGCAGGAAAACCTATTGGTCGTACAGACCATCCTGTCATTGGGTGTCTCTGGGTACACCTCTGAGGATCTCTATGGCTCATGTGCTGAATCAGACATTGACACAAATATCACGTCGCAGGTGAGTTTTTCTGGCAGGGATGCTGTTCTGTCCAATGCACCTGAACTGGCGGTAGACCCTTCAATGGCCCATTCAGTGTTGGAATGTCCGCCTGTGGCAGTTACGGATCCAGGGTCACACTGTGCAATATTTTCTTCTGTTCCTGGGGCAGCAGATCAAAGGAGGAATGCAGTCCTGTAGCCTCAGGCAGCGCCGTACAGCAAGGTGCACATCACCTTGGGGCCGACAGGTGTCATGTCCAACAACGCAGTGGCCGTGCGCCTCGAAACACTTGTGTATAGGTGCGTTATAAATGCCATATCATATCATATCACCAGGCAATACTGTGTGGGAGAAGTCCATGTATGCAATTGTACAACAACAGGGGGCATCATGTGAGATGATGGCTCAGGCCGTGGATAGGGTGGCCACTTCCATTCTCCCCCCCCGAAAGGCAGGTGCAGCTCCACCAGCAGGCAATGCGGTCCACATGCTGCTCACACAGGCAGGACATGTTGGCCGCCAACAGGGACCGACAGGCTGAACTGGGGGCTCTGCACACAGCCATATCTGCAGAGGCACGGGCCCACAGGGATGCCCTGAGGGAAGATAACACGTCTCTCAGAGCTATTCTGGGTGCACTTGTGGTGTCCCAGAGTAGAAGGTCAGAACAGCAGCTGGAGCAGCTAACACGCACAATCTCAGCTGAGCTCTAGGTAACCCGTGAGGAGATCCATGCATCAAGTGAGGCCTTGCAGGCAGAACTCCTTGCTACCCATGACATGCTGCATGGGGACCTCCGGACCATCATCCTGCAGAACCAAACCTTTCAAACCTGCATGCTTGCTGCCATGGAGGAGCATGCCAGGGCTTTGCATGGTCTTCCTCCCATACCATGCACACATTCTAATGTAGCACCTAGGGTGACGACAGTGACGGCAGTTCTCCTACTATCGGGTAGCCGTGCAGGCCATGAGACCATGGAGGGATTTTTTTTTCTCAACATCCATGCATGTGGGAGTTGGGGTACACCCTGCACCTCCTCCCTCCTGGGTGGTCGCCCCCCACCAGTCGAATCATGGCCATTTTTGATTTTTTTTTCTTTTTAATTTGTTTTTTCCACTTTTTTTGTCTATTGTGCATTCATGTTACAGTGTGTTGCTTGTTATGGCACCCGTAGGCATCCACTGTTTGTTCCAACTTGTCCCATACAGGCTTGTCTTTTGTTTGTGTTTGAGGCTTGGGGTCCAGACACATATGCCACTCCTGCTTCCCCTTTCCATGGGCTCTCAAGGGTGGCATCGTGTGACAGTAACTTACACAGAGGCATTGGGCTTCCATCACTTGTGTGGCCAGTCTGTAAACCAAACTGTGTGTACACCCCCAGTGGGGATTAGTGATGATTTCTCCACTGCATGGTTGATTAGTATATTGTATTCAATATTGCTCATTATGCATATTTACATGTAGCTTCTTCATGTCTTACCTTGCCTGTCTCCATTGCAGATGCAGTTCCTGTTGTATGCAGTACCCTTCCACATTTACCTACCAGCAACACGCTGAAGATGGGAGAGGTCAATGTGCTGGCTTTGTCAGGTTGTCACACTTGAACACTGTCAGACGTTGCCACTGTTGGGTCCTGTATTCATGTTTTGTCATGCTGGTAGGTATATGTTCATGTGTGCATTTTGTTTTTAATATGTGAGAGGCAATTGTCTGTGGCCTGTTTCCATTTGTGATGGTGCACTTTGTGACAGTTGTGTCATGTGTTGTGCATTCATTTGGTTGCTTTCACATTGCATGCCATGCCATGGTGTCTCGGGCGGGTGCCATAGGGTTTGGAAGGGGTTGGGTGACATACCAGTATTTGGGTGTGCTGTTTTGCAAGGGGTGAATCCTTTATGCAGAATGATTCTGTACCTTTTACTGACACAGCATTGGCTCTGTTTAAGTAGCTAGGGATGCACACAATGTGGGAAACAATCTCAGGGTGGTATAGTTGTGACAGTTCACTCTCCCTTTGTCATCATCGATTATCACCTGGTATGTGCCAGGTCTGTGTGCACTCCGCAGGGGTGGGATTTTAGGTGAAAAATGTTGCCACAAGCTAGGTACGGGCTGCCTCGTTACATGCCCTTTCCCCTCCCGTGCAGCTGCCGTGCATGTGGTTGGGGATTTGGGGGCAGCACCATGTCCACCTGCATGCCCTGTCGGGTTGCAACGTTGTGTAGGACACATGCTGCCACAATGATTCTGCACACTACTGGGGGCGCATATAGCAGCTGTCCGCCAGAGCGGTCAAGGGAGCGGAAACGTGACTTCAGCACTCCGAATGTGTGCTCCACTATTCCACTATGCCCCGTGTTGCAATATGGGCGCTGTATCTTACCTTGGGGGGGGTGCGATGGGGTTCCGTACTGGTGTCATAATGTAGGTGCTCAGAGGGTAGGCACTGTTCCCTGTGGAGGTGATAATGGTTGTGATTGTTTGGGTTTTGCCATTTCTCTGTGTGTGACATGCATGCATGTGCATAGGTATTTGCACTCACCAATGAGTCATGTGTCACCATACCTTCCAGCTTCCAGGTCCCGGTTTAGGGGTGACATTCTGAATATGAAACTATCATGGGTGGACCCCGGATAGTTGGCATATACAGAGGTGATGATTCCCTTGGTATCACATACAACCTGCATGTTGATGGAATGCCAGTGCTTGCGGTTGCTATAGATGTGGTCAGTGGCCCTAGGAGGACATAGAGCCACACGGGTGCAATCAATGTCACCTAGCACTTTGGGGAAGTGTGCCACCCCGTAAAAGTCCTAGACCACGGCCCGCCTTTCTGCGGGTGTTCTGGGCAAGTGTATGTGCTTGTGGACTGAGGGGCGTGCAGTCATGATCGCCAACACCTGGTGTAGGCAGCGTGTCTGCGTGAGCTGTGAGATGCCCCCCACTATGGCACTTGTCCGCTGAAATGACCCAGTGGCCAAGAAATAAAGTAAATTGAGCACCTTTTCCAAGGGGCCCAGTGCTTGGGAGCACAGGGTAGGTGATGTGAGGTCATCCTCCCACTCAGCGACCAGGTCTAGATGATATGGGGGAAACCTGTACCTGCCATATGCATGGTTATCAGGCATCCCAAAAAGGCTGGTCCCGGGTAAAATAAATGCGGGGCCTGGCTATCCTCTTCCTCTGCAGTGTCCCACGACCAATGCTGAGAGGAACGGTATATTCATCGTAGCGGTATGAGCTTATTTGTTGTTTGCGTGTACTTTTATGCTGCACAGGGGGGCTTATGCCAGTTTCTGCCTGGCATACGTGTTTCCGGATTAGCACGTCTTTTGTGGTACGCAGGTTTCCCCTGTTCGATTTCATGAATATGTGTTGTTAGCGCGTGTGTTCGCGTTGCGGGGATTTGGCAGTGGTACTTCCCCCGTAACGCCCACATTTTCACGTGCTGATCCCCATTGAACATGTTCCGCCCCCTTTTTAGGTGTGTGCGCTGGCCTGTGTGTGCCTTCACTGGCCGTCTCGCTCACAGCCATCGGGATGTCGCAATGATGTGTCCGCCACATGCAGGTTCAGCGCAGATCACTGGTAAGCCATGCGCACAGCCTTCCACGAATCGACAAACGGGTACTTGCATGGCCTTTGCACGCGTGCGCTGCAATTTTTACGCTTGCGCCCCCGTTTTCAGCACACATTAATTCCATGAACTACCTTGTAAATGAGTTCATTCTATCTCCCTTGCACGAGAAGCCTGGCACCCAGGCACTGAATTCCTTCCTTTTTGTCATAATTTCAGAAGCACAAGTTTCTGCTTGGCAAAAGATCAATAAGGAGGGAGAAGGGTAGAGCTGTTTCTGTTCATAAAGCATGGAGAACATAATGAGCGTGGACGGCCACTGCTTTCTTTGACCTTCAAGCACACTTGTGCCAATGTTGCGGAACACCATAAAACAAATGTTCTTCGTAGAGCATGAAATAAAGAGAAATAACTTAAATGAAAGTTGTAAAGCATGGCATTACGGCAGCATGGCATAGCAAAGTCTAACTCATCCTACTACAGCTTAGAGCTCAGTGATGAAACTGATATAGCGCCAAATGCAGGTAGTACTACTAGAAGACACGTCAGAATGTATAGACCATGAGCAACTCATTCCCTCACAGAAATACTTTACCCCTGCCAGTATAACCTGTCCATACGAGTGGGTAGTGTACGTGAGCATAATCATGTGTACATCCTTCGTACATGAACATCTGATTGCATTGTGTGTGCACAAACACGTAAGTTAACGATTTGTAATTAATCAAAGCTACATGTAGTATACAAGCATATATATCTGTTGCTTACTGAATATCTATTGAACATATGAAGCCCTGAAGTATGGAATTCACGATCTAGTCCTGTGGAGCAGCTGAACCTGTTTGTCAAAGATCAGACGCCATTAAGGTACAGATAGCACTATGGATTAAGCGCTCACTGCTGCATTAAAACAGACTAGAAAGTGACACCTCATATCATAAATTAACAAGTGGGACCAGAGCTGCCGGGCACAAGGGACTGCAGCTGGTCAGCATTGTAACCACACCTGTTTGGGTGACTTGAGGGGTTGCAGGAGACTGATGCCACACCATCACTGACTGAAGACCAGGAAGCACAGAAGTCCCAGAACTATGATCCTGTGTCCAAACGATCTGGGGGTCACAGCAATCCTGCGTTTTTCATTTATCCAGGGATCTGTTGCTCTTCTTATGGGCTCCGTCCAGTATAGCCTCAAATTCCTTTTCTTCCGCCATCACTGAAGCTTTTCGAGTGACAAAAACCTGCTCCTAAATCAAGTCATCATGTTAGGAAGAATGTACTCAATCACGTGAACCCTGAAGCTGAAACTCAGCAATAACCTTGAGAGGAATCTTTTAACTATGGCACCCATCTTGAAATGGATGTCTTTGGATTTTATCAGCAGACCAAAATTAATGGAATGCATAGACTTTTGAAGCAAATTAAGTTTTTCCTCTAAAATAATGTATATAATATTTAGCTAGAACATTTGTATTTATTTAATATTCAGTAAATAAAAAAAACTTTGTTAAAGGGACGTTATGGTTAAGTTGTGCTACTATAAACCTTTGAAATTCAGTGAAAAAACTTTGTTATCATCACTGATGACATCACATGTGCATTTACCTTTCATGAAAAGTCTGTAAATGGGATTCTTATTGTAATGTTAAAAGTAGTGTCAAGGATCATTGGAATAATGAGGTACGTAGTGCATTAAGCAATGAATTAATCCAAATAGCATTGTATTATGAATTTTGTTCCAAATATTAAGGTACACATATAGGCATAGTTTGCAGGAGACATGATGGAGATGCAATATTAATTATCTTGCCATGTTAAATACTAAAATTATAAATGCTTTCTTATTAGAGTTTTACATGCTGTGAAACATTTAATAAGTACCTAATAAAACCCACTTACTACATTATTGCATTACAGCACACAAAACACAGACAACTACGCATACAAATATGAGTATATACAGGAAAAGTGAAGTAACCTAACTAATTATCTTCATGCACAGAAATGATTGCTCTGCTTCAAAGCTACTACTACCCTATGTATAACTATCACATATTGTGACTAGGCCCTAAGTAAAGTAGTGTAAGTGCAATGTGTACAAATATGAGCATATCCAGGGAAAGTACAATAATAAAAACACAACAGAACTATAAGACAGTGTTGATAACCTTACTAATCATCTTCATACATAGAAAGCATTGCTTTCTTCCAAGACTGTGTTTCCCCCTTTGTATATGTTTCATATGCTGTGAGTGGACCTTAAGTGAATTATTGTAAGAACATATTTGAAGTATAAATCTACAAATATAGTACTTTTTGAATTTTTAGTTCCTGATTGTTACTGGGCTAGATATATCAGTAAAGGAAAAAAGAGTGAGCCAGACATGTGATGTCATTAGTGATGTCATCAATGACATTTGTGATGTCAACTTTGATTTCCTGGGTGTTAGTCTTAGCAGTGCACCGTGGTAGCGCAAGTTATGGTTGCTTAGCTTACCATAACTGGCGAATTTCAGGGTTTTTTTGGTTTTACTTGGAACCATAACGTCCCTTTAACACATTTTTTTCCCTGAATTTCATAGGTTTTTAGTAGCACAACTTAACCATAACGTCCCTTTAACAACGTTTTTTACTGAATTTCATAGGTTTTTAGTAGCGCAACTTAACCATAACATCCCTTTAACAACGTTTTTTTTACTGAATTTCAAAGGTTTTTAGTAGCGCAACATAGCCAAAATGTCCCTTTAACAAAGTTTTTTTTACTGAATTTCATAGGTTTTTAGGAGGGCAACATAACCATAATGTCCGTTTAACAACGTTTTTTTACTGAATTGTATATGTTTTTAGTAGCACGGCTTAACAATAATATTCCTGACTTTATGTACATGTAACATAGAACATACTGAGCCACTACTACTGTATTTGATGTCCGCAAACTTTTACTATGTCCGCGGACAGGCGCGGACCATAGCAGCACTACTCAAAAAGTCTTGAGGGTATCTTAAATTGTTATATCATAACATATGAACACTGCACAAGTTCACAAACCAGCACACATACACATTATATGTAGTCATAAATAAGAAGTGTAAACCATATATGTAACACATCAACCATTCCTTTAAATACAATATGTTCTAAAATGGAATACACCAAAAGAAGAAAGATAGGCTTCCAAAATGATTACCTCACAGAAACTGAACAACTAGGAACAACAGCAGAGCTACAAAACAGTAAGAACACACCTTACCAGAAGCTAGTAAGTGTACTTCATTTTACTCATATATTTCTACAATTTTTGTAAAAGATACAAAAAAAGTGATATATATATTTTTTTCTCTCAGAAATGTCTAGTACTCTGGAGTGGCTAGAAGAGAATTTCCCACGTGAGGAAATGTCTGAAGATAGTGAACATAATGGTAGACATTTTTCTATATAAACCAATTAATAAATATTATTGTATATACATTTAACATACACATTTATTTTTTGTACAGACCATACAAATATTGAAAATAGTACACAAAAAGAAATGTTGGATAAGACCCTCCAGTGCCTGGAAGAAAAAATTGACATACTCATGGCAAATTTCAACAATTTGAAAAACTTTGTGGAGGATCACTTGAAAGAAAAACTAGATACCATTGCCCCACATGTACCTGTCCCCCCTCACCATATCCCAGTCAATTATCCCCACACCCTCTCCATGAATAAACATGTTTTGATGAGACTTCCATCCCTTCTTCACCTCATATGAATCCTCTTGAAACCCCCAATTCTCCTGTGTTTGTCTCAGTTTCTGCTTCACCTTCTCTGTCATAAATTTAACATTCATATATAATAAAGTGAAATTATTATATTGTGTCCTAATTCATTTCTTTTTTTTTTCTTTTTTAAAGCAGTTGAGGTGTCCCCGGACAGTGCAGGTGTCCGGAATGTTCGTTAGCAAACGAAAATGGGGGCGTCCTAAGGTCACTATACCTGCCCGTACTGTTTGCAGGCAAGTTGTAACTGTTCTAAGAACAAACCTGGTGTTCGGGATGTCTGTAATGAATCAAAATCAAGGTGTCCTAAGGACACTATGCCTGTCCGCATTGTTCGCAGGCAAATTGAAACTGTTCTAAGAACAGAAGAGGTGTCCGCGATGTCTGTAATTAATCAAAATGGAGGTGTCTTAAGGACACTATACATGTCTGTACTGTTCGCTTGCAAGTTGAAACTGTTCTAAAAACAAAAGAGATGTCCGGAATGTCCGCAATTAACCAAAATGGAGGTGTTCTAAGAACATTATGCCTGTCCATAATCTTTGTAAACAAGTCCAATCTGTTCTAAGAAAATATTCGGTGTCCAGGATGTCCGCAATCAAACTAAAATGGCGGGGTCCTAAGGACCTATACCTGCTCGTACTGTTCGTAAGCAAGTTGAAACTGTTCTAAGAACACCCGAGGTGTCAGCTTATCTGCAATTAACCAAAATGGAGGTGTTCTGAGGACACTATTCCTGTTCGTGATGTTCGCAAGCAAGTTGAAACTGTTCTAAGAACAGAACTGGTGTTCGGGATATCCGTAATTAATCAAAATGGAGGTGTCCTAAGTACACTATACTTGTCTGTACTGTTCGCTGGCAAGTAGAAACTGTTCTAAGAACATACAAGATGCCTGGGATATCCGCAATTAATCAAAAGGGAGGTGTCCTAAGGACACTACACCTGTCCGTACTGTTCGCGGGCAAGTTGAAACTGTTCTGAGAACACACTAGGTGTCTGGGATGTCCAATTAACCAAAATGTAGATGTTCTAAGAACACTATTCCTGTCCTTACTGCCTAAACAACATCTATGCACTTGCGTACCACAACCGTAGGTTCTACGAACATTGCGACTGTCTGTTACTGTTCTCATCGCTTGTGTCGCACTTTTAATGAATTTAATTAATTAATTTCAAGACCTGAACTTTGTCCGTAGAACACCCGCGCGCATGCACACAACTGTTCCCGTGCAGCTGATGTCCTGCGAACACCTCTTAAGTTCGCGGACATGTTCGCGGCACCATCATGTGACCGCACCCACACTGAGCGTGTGTCCTCAATTGCGGACACTGTCCAGGTCCCCGAACATTTTAAAAGTACCTTTTTTGGGCAATCCACAGTATTTTATACTAAAAATGCACCATAGCACATGTCCCAGACAATAACCCTGACTTTCCACATATTTTTTAGAACTTTTTTAGCCCTTTTGGGGTGTTCGTTCTGTCCACGGACAGTGCGGCTGTGCGCGAACCGCGCTCCAGCACCCCTATAAAAGGCCACACCCCAGAGCTCATCCTCATTGTGTTTTGGGCTACTTTACAGAACACAGTGCATTTTGGTGCCAATTTTTGAAGATTTTCTTCTGAATCCTGATGGCATCCATGGCTCCTCTACTGCCACCTGGTGCTACATCTGCCTCAGCACCACCCCCGCCCCCTCCACCACTGAAAAGAGCCTTTTTTGGTATTTTTTGTATTAAAAAAAAACTTAAAACATCAACACCTACTGCAAAAAAGCTGGCTGTAATTTTACAAAAGGACACAATGCATCATTAACATTTTTCAGAAAAATCTGAATACCTGCATAAGTAAGATGGACTACATCTCTACCAAAAATGTTTGTGCTACGAAACAGAATATTTTCATTGTGAAGAGAGGATGTCGGTCTAGGAAAAATGGACACCTCTCACAATGGACGGCAAATGCATTTTGGTGGCCGAAGGCCAACCGTCTCATGTACGTAACGATAGAAATACAGGTTTCCGAGTTTGACCATTGAACGGCCATTTTGATGTAACAAGGATCGTCATTTTCTAATGATTGCTCATTGCTTTCTGTTCAAATTGCTTCGCAGCACATTTCTGCTTACACTGCTCGACTGTTAACATTGTTGTCTGAACGTGAAAGGACAAGGCCGCAAGGCCGCGAGGCTAATAAGAGTTTGTTGAAACACAACGTAGGCAGCTCTGGAGAGGAATGCCCGGCTCCCTCCCGAATGCAGCCTTGAAGCAGAGCCGCAGGGCATTTAATCATTTCACAGCTGCCAGCCAGTCTCGTTATATGGTAGAATATGTTAGAATAAAGCAGCTAAAGGCTTGAATTATGCTCTTCTTTTTACGGCCCCCCTTTTCCGAGCCCTGTAGAGCGTGTCGGCTTCCAGGACACGAATAGAACCTCATAGATAGCAAGGTCTGGAATGTGACTCTTCCCCCGTATGTAGCTCGTTTACAAGAACAGAAGCACTGTGTTCTTTTAGACAAAGAAAAGATGTCTCCACACTTGGAAGGTTGCATACTGTTGCTAGAATAGATATTTGAAGGTGTCATATTCGTCAAAATTGTCCATCATCAAATCGAGTTCAAAGAAACCCAATAAAGGGGGGTGTTAAACATGTCACAGCTGATTGTATGGTATGCATTTTGTATATATGTAACTGATGTACGTAATTCACTCTCTTGTGTCCCTCGAGGTCTAGAGATACACGTTGCGGGGCGTGAGACCGAGTTGGCCAACTGAGACTATTTGCTTTACAATAAACCCTAGCTTTGGGAATACAACCTTGTGTCTGGCATATCTATCGTGTGTGGTGGCTTGCCTTGTTTCCATAACGCGAGGGACCCCTAGGGGCCCCTTTCAAGGACATGCCAACATCTCTTAGAAAGGCACAAACAGCCTTATTGACATTACGCCTCGCTTTCTCCATTTGTGGACCAAATGAAGAAGAATGCAGCCACATTTGTCTTTGTGCAATACAAGAAAAAATCACTTAGGAATTTGGAAACATATCCATCACCTTCGCAAGTCCTTCTTTCATCGCAAATTGCAAAGAAATTCCTGACACATGTCCCAAACTGTTCCCTCCACAATGAATTATAATTATGCCTGGATGATGCTCTGTCTGCAAACTAGCACAGAGAGGTAGCAAGTCTGGCCACTTCATTCCGCGTACTCCATGCCAATGCACTTCCATATAAGGGAATCCAAGATCTGCAGTTACTCCACAGCATTGTGCGTGTACCTCCAACCGATGTATCCATGAGTCTCCCAAAATCCAGACAATCTGTTTTCTGAAACACACAGCCATAGCTAACTGTTATTCTCTCAGGAAAAAGAACTTCTGTCAAACTGTCTTCTTACACAACACACCCACCAAACTTTACTGACCGATCAATTCCTCTGCTCATTCCCATTTGCATGCCTCTCCACCCCAAAATCCCCATATGTAATTTGCGGTGTCCGCGGCTTCCGTTATGTCCGTGGACATATCGTAACCTAGACAGTCCTTCTACCATTTCCACTTCACTCTCTGTGCAATTCCCTCATTGGATACAGGTAAACAGTCACACAGCCATCCACCAATCACATTCAAGGCCTCTATATCTAACTGCATCATCAGAGTTCATCACTTCAAATGTACTGTAGATTACTCTGAGTACAAGTTTCATATCATTGGAAACACCTACTACAAAAACTACTGCAAAAGCCTCCAAGATTTCTACTTGGAGCTGTATGCATATCCACATGCATGAATACAAACAACAAGTATGCATGTGTTCTGCCTAGTACAAATACAAATCTTATGAATGCATATAAACAGAGTAACTGTCACTTAATCTGTATAACCTACAAAATAAATGTACTGTCATTTTCCCATCTACTATAATCAACTGTCACTTCCAAACCTGTCTGCTATCTACATACACAGCTATCGAATAAATAACACACAGTCAGTATAAGTTCAAGCACCTTCAAACTTTCACAAACATAAACACTAACATTGAAAAACTCCAACTCCAATAACACCACTACCTGTACATCATATCCTTCTGATTTATTACCCACACCTTCACAAATGCATACATTCCATGCTTTTCTATAAACTATCTGTCATTTACCTTATAAAAATTGCAAAATAAGTATATCATTATTTCTTCTATCTCCTAACATCCAATAACACAGTCTTAAAAAATCAAGCATATTTCACACACTTTCTATTCTATTTATTTGCATAGCATGTTCAACTAACATAATGTAAATAAAATATGAAGGCTGTACATAGTCAAAGGAAACTACCTACTATATACACACAAAATTACTAACTTCTTTGCTTTACAATTACAGTGAAGAACACACTCCTGAAAAGCAGCAGAATCCAAAGTACAAACAACAACTCAGAAGAAACCTAATCTTTCCACACAAGATAAGTAAGTACAATACTCAATACTGCCATAATATACTTACTGTTACTCAAACACACTGTGTGGTTGATTCATGGTATTTGTGCACCAAAAAAAAGGATAATAGCACCATTCTGTCCACAAATAGCCATTTGTTAAACAGGAATTTGCAGACAGAATTCTGCACAAATCCCTGTTTTTTCGGCGCACAAATGACATAACTCAGCCTCTAGAATGTTATTATTGCAGAACAATGTACTTTTTTTAATCCTGCACCGTTAGATTTAGTATTTGTGATTCTCCTCACCACTAGTTTACTTTCTACTGTCATCTGAACCCCAGTAAAGTAACACGCAAATAGAAGAATAGCCTCCACACACCATCTCATACATCTCTACCATCATACTCAGACACTCAAGCACACAGCACACAAGCATTGCAGAACAACCCAACCCATACCTTCTTTATTTTTTTCAACAGACCCCAAAGAATGCCTACCAAAAAGCAAGTCCATACAAAACAACATAGAAGTAGAGCAAATGAAAAAAGAAGTATCCAAAATAAGCATCCATCTCTAGCAGAATGTGTACAAAAAGTTCAAACAAAATAGCTAATATAGTCATTTAGCAAAACTAAACATGTTTCCAGTAGAGAAAAAGTGCCTCCTCTATCAAAATGTAAAAGGAAACAGAAAACAATGTTCAAGAATTCAGCTACCACTACTGATAAAACTGCTCCTATAAATCTTGATATAATGGCAAGTAAAAATAAACCAAAACATATGTTTGCAAAAATGTTTGACCACAGATTCCTTAAAATCTTATAAAAACAGGAAAAAAATCAAACACAATCCTTAAAACCTACTGTAGAAAATTTATATTAGAAGCCTTGATAGACAGTGCAATCCTACTCAAAATAAAACTATTTATTTTATTGTTAAAAAGAATGAAATCACTAACAAAACTAATTAGTAAATTACAAAAAAGACTTCTCAATAAATGGAATGTCAACAAAAATAACTTCTTAAATATCTGTGGAGGTGAATGGAGTCACACCACAAACACAGAACCATATTTTAATGAAGAAGTATACAAACAAAAGCAAACAAATACGATTGCTATACATAGCAGTGGACAAGGTTATGAAAAAATTAATAATACCATAATGGAACAAGAAATACTGCTTACAAAAATATCCCCTGAAAACTCAGAATTACCTCTCCAGTCGTCTGGATGAAAACATCCAGTATACAAATGGCCATGCACGTCAATGTGTAACATTCCCAAAAAATAGTAGAACACCAACACAAATTAGATTAATACAAACTTTCTACAGAAGCTGCAATGGAACTACGCAGAGTTTTGAAACAAATGAAAATGCTACTAATAGATGAAGTGAGCATGGTCTCCAACTTAATGTTGGCTTTGAGTCATCTCAGATTGCAAGAAGTACTTAAAACAAAGTACGAAGAACTCTTTGGAGGAAAACACATTATTGTTTTTGAAGATCTTCTTCAATTGACACCAGTGAAAGGTGAACCTATTTGTAAAACCTTAGGACACAAACTCTGCCATAAAACTATTGGCAGCATGGGAAATGTCAACCTTTGGCAACATTTCCAATACAGAATATTAACAGACAACAGGCGCCAATCTACAGACCTCACCTATGCCAACATTTTAAAAAGTATTAGAGTTGGTGTACTATCTCAAGAAGCACAAACAATATTAAAAACCCAGCACATCCATCACTTTATGGCGATAACTCATGTGCTACTGATGTTATGGAACAATTAGCACAAAAAAAATTCAATTGTATGGCCTTAATGCCAACTCTTGCAAGCTGTTCCAAATTCAATGAAACAATGTTAAAAAAAGAAATGCAACCAATAATTGAAATTTGCTCCACAGACAAACTGGATGTACATGGTATTACACTACCTATGTGTCAACAAGCCACAACAAGACTAAATACCTTAGAAAATTCAATCTCAAACACAGCTGGCTTGGAAAAAATATTAAAATTATCCTTAAAATGTAGAGTAATGCTTAACCATAACCTGGACGTGGAAAAAGGACTAGTTAATGGAGCACTGGGTACAGTTGTTAGCTTTCAAACATACCCACGTGACAACAGCATTCAGTTTTTCAATATACTCTTTGACAAACTTTCAGAAGTAAAAAGGATAGGGTGCTCAGCAGCTCGATTCCTTCTCTTCAAAGACATGTATGTACATAGAGAACAATTTTCTCTAACTCTAGCTTATGCAGTCACCATTCATAAATCCCAAGGTCTTACCCTAGACAAAGCATTAATAGATATTGGTAACACTGTCTTTAAAGAAGGCATGAGCTACGTAGCACTATCACGCTTACGTACACTTGAAGGTCTATTTCTAATCAACTTTGATGCAAGTAAAGTCAATGCTGATATTCCTTTCATTCTAGAATACAATAGACTACATTTACTATACACCCCCAATCTAAAAGCATATCCTGTTCCACAAAAAATAAAACGTAAAAGAAAACTAATTCAAACAGAGATGCAACAGAATCTGGAAATCCTCCAAAGAAGCTAATACTTCATCATTCACAATAAGTAAAGAAGAACCTATTAGTCAAAGTAACTTAGGTACTTCTTCAGAAAGGCAACATACACTCCGAAAAAATGACTTGGACACAGAACTACCTGGTCCATTCAAATTTTCAAAAGTAACTAGTGTAAGTTGTTACACAAATGTAGCAATTCATATTCTATTTCAATTGCCACCAATTGTTGACAACATTTACTTACACAGTACAGACCAACTGTGTTTGCAAATGTTAGTCCTTCATAGAAATGCAAAAAACAATCCTGACAACACATGTAGTGTTCAGAGAATAAGACAAAAGTTGGACTACTGTGCTGGAATGGTAAAATTCACTATAAACTCACAAGAAGATCCACAAGAATTCTAATGTACGTACTTCAAGTATTGGAAAACAAAAACATACCTATAAATGATATCTTCCAGATTTCATACATGTGGAAACATACCTGCACTCTCTGCAACAATGTTACACAAGAAGAAATCCCTAACGAGCGCTTCGTGTATGCATCCATACCAAATTGTGAATCCATTCCATGTCAGCAACTTGTACAACATGCAAACCATGGCAGATTATGTACTAACTGCAATTCAGATAATCTCTCCTCTTTACTAATACAAACACATAGTAACTACGTACTACTACGTAATACTAATGCTTCTACGTTACAATGCAGATGGTACCAAAAACAACTGCCAGCTGACTGGATTCACACATGATCAAGTATCACTTGGTAGAAAAACCTTCACAACAATAGGTATAACCTACTACGCAGGAGCCACAACCAATGCAGGTCACTACATTGCATATATAAAAAAGAAATGTGGATGGTTCAAATGTAATGATAGTACCATTACTCTAAAGCAGAGATTACCAGCAAATCTTACAAATGCTTATTAAATCTTCTAAAACCGAAATTTAATAACTAATCTGTACTTAAACATTAACACAACTTCAATTAGAAAACTATAAACTCTGCAACAATCCAACAGATTGAACATTAACCAAAAACAAGAAGTAAACACTGAAAGGAAACAAACAAACAGACTATAGCAAAACAAAAAAGGTTTTTTTAATCCGACAAGGATTTTTTTTTCCCCACAGATTTCAAAAACAAACACAGAAACTGAGCAAAATGCACAGTACACTGGTTTGTAAACCAAATATGAGGGTAACAAAAAAATGAATATGTGTTATGAAATGTAATAAGTCTTTATAGAATACATACACTAACATTCTCTTTTCTTTTATCACAGAACTTGAAAAAGAATACTTCCTCCAGGTACCAAACTCATATAAAAAATGTATTGAATGTCAACAAATCATGCAGTAAGTATAATTGAAACCATTTGAAAGATAATCAAATCTATAGGTATGATCTATGGCTGTGATATGGTGCAATGTTTGTGGTCAGGACCTAGAATATACAGCCTACAGCCTACAACTTTCACCCATGCACCCTGCCACAACCACCACAACATATCACACCAATAGTAGCTTATAACTTCAGTACTTATGACTTCAGTCTTCGGTACATTCTGGCCACAACTCCAAAACATATCACACCCATACATCACAACCATGACCATGCACCCAAGACTCTAGGCCCTGGCAGCAACCACCGCAGCATATCACACCCATAGATCACACCCATAGAATCAAACATTTTTAATTATGAGCACACCCATACAATCAAACATTTTTAACTAGGCCTCATGGCATTTTTTAATGTCCGCGGACACCTTGGATGTCCTTAGAACAGTTTCTACTTGCCTGTGAACAGTACGGACAAGTATAGTGTCCTCAGGACACTTCCATTTTCATTTATTTGAGGACATCCCGAACACCACGTGTGTACTTAGAACAGTTTCAACTTGCCTACGAACAGTTCGACATGCCGAACACCACGTGTGTTCTTAGAACAATTTCAACTTGCCTGCAAACAGTACGGGCAGGTATAGTGTCCTTAGGACACCTCCTTTTTGATTATTGGCGGACATACCAAACACCAGGGGGGTCATTCCGAGGTTGGAGGTAAGGGATTACCGGCACCGGTAACGGTGCCTATGCCGGTAATTCCTTACCTCCGTATTCCGAGGTCCCTTTGCGGGTCCTTCTTTACCTCCTGCTTTTAGCAGGAGTAAAGTACGGGACCCGCAAAGGGACCTTGGAGGTAATTACGGCACCGTAATTTACGGTGCCGTAATTTACTCCTTCCCCATTCCCATTGAGCCCTATGGGGCTGAAATGGGAATGGGGAAGGGCAAAAGGTGAATGGGGAATTACCGGTCCCTCCAACCCTGGAATGGACCGGAAATTACTCCATTCACCATGGAGGAGTCGGAGCGGTATTGGAGGCAACCATGGAGTAATTTACTCCATGGTTACCTCCAAACCCGGAATGAGGCCCCAGGTGTGTTCTTAGAACAATTTCAACTTGCCTCCGAATAGTAGGACAGGTATAGTGTCCTTAGAACACCTCCATTTTCATTAATGGCGGACATCCCGAACACAGCGTGTGTTCTTAGAACAGTCTCTACTTGTCTGCAAACAGTACGGACAGGTATAGTGTCGTCAGAACACCTCAATTTTCATTTATTTGTGGACATCCCAGACACCACGTGTGTTCTTAGAACAGTTTTAACTTGCCTGCGAACAGCACGGACAGGTATAGTGTCCTTAGGACATTCCCATATGGAACGATTACGGACACCAAGGACAGCGCTGCTGCCGTGGACACAACAAACACAACAGCGGTGCCTACAACCTAAATAGATACAATATTTGAACCATCTCTTACCCCCCCACCATCCCCAAACAGTCTTACAAAACAACACTCTTGCCAAAATTGTATTTCCCCACCATTTGACACTGCACTGACCGCGGACGTCCGCGGATACAAGATGGCGGGTGTTTTAAAAAATCTGACGCACTTCACGCTCTTCACCATCCAATCAGCGAACACGTCGCATGTCCGCGGACATGACGCAAGCCGATTAGCCAATCAGGACACTGTCCGCGGACCGAACATAGATATCACAAATTTTTGTTGACCTACTTTTGGTCATTTTTAAAGAAACTACTGGATGGATTTTCACCAAATGTAGAAAAGCACGCTTTTGAGACCAAGCCGCTGCTCCTGGTCCAAATTTGGTGAAAATCCATCCAGCGGTTTGGGCTGTAGGCGTGAGCAAAGTTTTTTCCCCGTTCAGTCTATGGGGAAAAAAAGGCATTTTGGGACCCCCCCTATAACTTTGCCCCACCCTGGACCAAACCTCACCAAACTTTGCAAAAAAAATCTAAGTGGGCTATATACTTTTTTTTTGCAAAGTTTGGTGAGGATTCGTCCAGGGAGCGCAAAGTTATAAGCTGCCCAAAAAGTGCTCTTCCTATGGAAACAGCAACTTAACCATAACTACACGGCCACTACCGTGGGCCGTGTAATGATGACACACAAAATATTGGTATCGCTCAAAAATATTAGTAACTGCCAGTCTCACAATATTACTTTCTGGATTGTTTTCTGGATGTTTGCTTCATGCATCGTTCGGAAAGGTTGTTGGTATGATTGCATCATAGACATAGAAAAGGATGTTGCACTTCTGACAATCAAAATCATTGATTAAAGCAGCTCAAAGAAGTCACATGAGGCAGAAATGGGTGGGAATAGCCATAGGGAATAGCACGGCTATGGGAAGGTAATAGAAGGGCTCATAACCAAACAACACTATCTCCCTCCTCAAATGTCATTCATCTGTGCCCCTGTCTTATGCCATTCCTCCCTATGTACATTAATACAATAGTTTGAGCTTTATAGGTGTCGCAACCAACACCTAATAGCCCAAAATAAAAATTAGTAGCAAAGGGCAGGCCCTGCTCAGATAGATGCAGCTCAACCCCTCATGCAAATAAACTACATATGTGGACTGTGCTGTTTGGATTCTATGTTATTTGCTAGAGAATAATCCATCAAATTCAATTTAATTGAATTTCATTTTTTGGGGTACATTTTGCTGCAAATATATGCGGGGGAACTTCCACCCCCAGCAGCCTGTCACAATATCCCCCCACACTAATTATTACCATAAGCCGACCCCCCATACATATATTTGTAGAAAAATGGGCTTTAAAACATTTGATAAAATCGAATATGATTAATTCTCCCATTGCACAACCTCCCTATCCTCTGCCTGCCACTTAGGCAAGGGGATGGCACCCCCTTCAATCCTCACCCCTTCCCATAGTGATGATCCATCACTTTTATATGGCAGACTGTTTCTGAAAAATGCCAATGTTAGGGCAATGTGTTTTTTTCAAACACCACTGTCCAACAACCCTACTATTTTCAGCCCACCTATGTAGTCTTTTCTGTATTAATATATGACATTGTTTACAGGAAGGAAGGTGCACTTCTTCCCGTTTCTCTACCTCCCTATTCCTCTATTACTTCTTCTTTACTCTCAATCTCATTACTTTGATTTGAATCTCACCTTTTGTAACATTTTCTCTTGATTGTTTTTAAGTTTACCCATGGCCTGGCTCCTCCTCTATCTTTCCTCTTTACTTTTGTTCTGTGTTCCCTCACGCACCTTGCGATCTCAGAACCTACTTCTTTCAACTGTTCCTAAACCACCATGCGGCTCGTCTCCTTTTCGTTCTTTTTCCCTTTTAGCTCCTAAGCATTGGAAGGCCTTCCCCCTTTCACTTCTTTCTTCTCCATCTCTTTCTATTTTCCAAACTAATCTTCAACTTTATCTCCTGTCATCTTTAGTTTCTTTCTTAAAAGTATAAACAAAATTATTTACTTTTCTCTGTTGATGTAAATTTGCATTCATCTGTTTCATTTACGATTGCACTATTTCTCTGATTCTTTATGGTATGCCGCCTTTTGTTAAAGGCGCTCTATAAATCTAATACAATGCAAAATACACAATATAAATACTGTCAGATCCAAAAAATTGGCTTCTTGGGTATGCTAATGAGACATGGCTGCTTTCTAGAGTATGCTTGATACGTGATGATCTGTGAAATTAAAACACAAACAATGCTGTAGAGCAAATAGAGAGGTTAACTAAATGACAACATAATGAGGAGAAAGCAATTGGGTTCTCTTCTTGGCCTTAAAAACAATTAGTAGAGCAGGTCTAGGGAAATAAATTCAACCATCTTCATTTACAAAGCCAAGCGTTTTGGCTTTACCAATGATTCCCTATTTTGATGCTTTCAATCAAAAGAGACCCGAGCATATGAAATGTTTAAAGGTTAGAAGACACTCCCAATAAAGGTACCTTTATAATCCTTTATGATAAAACGTATTAGATAATAAACACCATAGACGCGGAATGAACAAAATCAAGTAACAAATCAACAGGCAAAGTCCTACTGAAATGAACTTCATATTCTCTGTAGTAGGACCATGCTACAGTACTACGAAACTGTCATAGCCCATCACGCGGTGCATGCCAATTTAATGTTAATGTTCTAAATTCATTTGTTTTTTTCAATATATTCAAGAGACATAGAATATACAATTAAATGTATACTTTGCAATTATTTAATGTCAGGGAATAATTAATATGTATGACAGACTCTTTGCTTCCAAGTTTATCCCCTCTAGATGAAATTTGATTGAATAATTTATTTCAAAATATAAACAATTATTTCGTTCTGTTCTACTTTGCATCTTTGACCAATACTAGCAATGACTGAATACAAGGAATCCAATAGGAATAACCACAGTATTGTTTGCCACATAAAAACATTGAAGAATTGAGTTATGTTTAGTCACAATGATACTTTGTCAGACAAAATGTACATTTTTTTTAAGCAACTTACATTCTTGTTTAACATTTTAATTTTAGTGATTGTTTGAATCTTTTCTGAAGAATCAATTTCTTAATATTTACTGTGTGCTATTGTTCAATGCATGCCTGCCTGTTTCAAACAAGAAGAGTCAAAAGGTAAATAATCACTCCAACATACATACCTGAACTGATTTTGGCAATACCATTCCTTTTGGATTTGGTATAACGTTGGGATGAACATACAGGGGGTAATCCATAGAATTCAGCGCACAAGTGGCGCACGCGGCTGGCGCATAGTGTGCGCATGCGAATCCCTGCGCCATCCGCGTGCGCCAAAATACATTTCCGCGCACTGCGTATTCATGGATTCCAGCCACCAAAACCAGCCGTGGCGCACAGTGGCGCAGCGACCTTGCAGCAGCGCCAGTTACGCCCCCAAGAACGCCCCTTGCACAGGGAAAAGCCATCAAAATCCCCAATCCAGCGCAAAGGGTTGCGCTAACCCTGTACCAGCACGGCAAGCGGGCTACGTGTATCACTGGGGTGCGCGGGAAGTACCTCACGTCATTTCAGCTGGGTACGTGTATTTCAGGGGTGCGCTGGAAGTTCCACACGCGATTCCATCAGGGTACATGTACATCAGGGGTGCGCGGGAAGTTCCACACGCGAATGTCCTGGGTACGTGTATTTCGGGGTGCGCGGGAAGTTTCACACGCGATATCAGCAGGGTACGTGTATTACTGGGGTGCGCTGGAAGTTCCACACGCGAATGTCCTTGCTACGTGTATCTTGGGGTGCGCGGGAAGTTTCACATGCGATATCAGCAGGGTACGTGTATTCCAGGGGTGCGCTGGAAGTTCCACACGCGAATGTCCTGCTACGTGTATTTTGGGGTGCGCGGGAAGTTTCACACGCGATATCAGCAGGGTACGTGTATTCCAGGGGTGCGCTGGAAGTTCCACACGCAAATGTCCTGGGTACGTGTATCTTGGGGTGCGCGGGAGGTTTCACATGCAATATCAGCAGGGTACGTGTATTTCAGGGGTGTGCTGGAAGTTCCACACGCGAATGTCCTGGGTACGTGTATCTTGGGGTGCGTGGGAAGTTTCACACGCAACATCAGCAGGGTACGTGTATTTCAGGGGTTCCGTGGAGTACTACACGTGAATTGGCCGTGTGGGTCCTCCCAGGTGTTCGCTCCACAACCTCCACGGCCCCTGCAGCCAGCCCACACCACGGGGGACTAGCCTGCACCCCCACTCATGTCCCGCTGCACTCCCACCCCCCAGCACTGTGGTGAACCCTCCACCAAGCTCCCACTCATGTCTCCCATCACCCCCACCCCACAGCACTGTGGTGCACCCTCCACCAGGCCCCAACTCATGTTCCCCTGCACCCCCACCCCCCAGCACTGTGGTGCACCCTCCACCAGGCCCCAACTCATGTTCCCCTGCACCCCCACCCCCCAGCACTGTGGGGCACCTGCCAGCAGGCCCCCACTCATGTCCAACTCATGTTCCCCTGCACCCCACCCCCCAGCACTGTGGGGCACCTGCCAGCAGGCCGCCACTCATGTCCAACTCATGTTCTCCTGACCCCCACCCCCCAGCACTGTGGTGCACCCTCCACCAGGCCCCAACTCATGTTCCCCTGCACCCCCACCCCCAGCACTGTGGTGCACCCTCCAACACGCTTGCACTCATGTCTCCCATCACCCCACCCCCCAGCACTGTGGTGCACCCTCCACCAGGCCCCAACTCATGTTCCCCTGCACCCCCACCCCCCAGCACTGTGGTGCACCATCCACCAGGCCCCAACTCATGTTCCCCTGCACCCCCACCCCCCAGCACTGTGGGGCACCTGCCAGCAGGCCCCCACTCATGTCCAACTCATGTTCCCCTGCACCCCCACCCCCCAGCACTGTGGTGCACCCTCCACCCGGCTCCCACTCATGTCTCCCATCACCCACACCACCCAGCACTGTGGTGCACCCTCCACCAGGCCCCAACTCATGTTCCCCTGTACCCCCACCCCCCAGCACTGTGGTGCACCCTCCACCAGGCCCCAACTCATGTTCCCCTGCACCCCCACCCCCCAGCACTGTGGGGCACCTGCCAGCAGGCCCCCACTCATGTCCAACTCATGTTCCCCTGCACCTCCACCCCCCAGCACTGTGGGGCACCTGCCAGCAGGCCCCCACTCATGTCCAACTCATGTTCCCCTGCACCCCCACCCCCCAGCACTGTGGTGCATCCCTCCACCAGGCTCCCACTCATGTCTCCCATCGCCCCCACCCCCCAGCACTGTGGTGCACCCTCCACCAGGCCCCCACTCATGTCTCCCATCACCCCCACCCGCCAGCACTGTGGTGCACCCTCCACCAGGCCCCAACTCATGTTCCCCTGCACCCCCACCCCCCCAGCACTGTGGTGCACCCTCCACCAGGCCCCAACTCATGTTCCCCTGCACCCCCACCCCCCAGCACTGTGGTGCACCCTCCACCAGGCTCCCACTCATGTCTCCCATCACCACCACCCCCCAGCACTGTGGTGCACCCTCCACCAGGCCCCAACTCATGTTCCCCTGCACCCCCACCCCCCAGCACTGTGGTGCACCATCCACCAGGCCCCAACTCATGTTCCCCAGCCAACATGTCATCACAATCTAGATACCTGGTCCCTATGGTCAGCCTCCAAATGCAAAACACCCACCCGAGTATTGCATCCATCCACTTAGAAATGGCAATAACATGATAGAACACCAATTGTAAGTTTGGAAATGAACACATGTCCCTCACATACACCCAATGGGTGTCAGTGAATCTCAAAACCCATATCATGATATGCATGAAACCAATGAGATGATACTACACATTGAAGTTTGAACAAAAAATATGTATTAAAGGAAACATAAATTGAATCAAAAATAAACAAACAGAAATGGATATGTAAAAAAATAAAAAGAAGCATGTCTGTGAAAAAATGCAAAACCAAAAATAATAATCCAAAGGAATGGTGTCCAAAGTCACAGTCCACAAAAGAAAATCCAATGGAAAATTATAATTGAAAGCCATTGCTCCATGGGTAAATTGTAAAATAAAAATAAACATCCAACAGTCAACTATGTACAGATGAACAAGCCAGGGTCCATGATCCCAACAAAAGAAATGAAACCTATCTAATAACACTACCTAATAAAAAAAAACTATATACAAAAATGTGGCCCATTGTCCAAAAGGTCCCAAAAAAATGCAAAAACAAAGGAAACCTAACACTAACTACAGAACTATGTACAAGGGCAGCGGGCTAGTCCGACGGCTCACTTTTGGATGTCCCGGGCCAGGGCATCATCGAACTCCTGCTCAATGTCCCGGAGGCGATCCTCCTCCATGGCCCCGAGGGTCCGCAGGGCCGTCGACGTGTCCACCTCCAACCCCCTGCGGATTGCTTCGAGGAACTCGGCCCGTCTCAGGGCCCTCGGCATGGAGTTCTCCGCCCTGACCATCATGAGCCGTGCCTCTTCCGCCCGCTGCCGCTTCGCATCTATGGCGTGGCCCAACCGCTGCCACACAGAAGACACTTTCTGTCCTCGGTCCTCCTGCCCTCCGGCCGATGCCTGCCCCTCCAATGTCGAAGGCCCTGAGCCTTCTTGTCTCCCACCACGTTGCTGCTGCTGCTGTGCCTCTGCCCGTGCACTGCCTTCTGCTGCCTGCACATCCTCCGCTGGCTGGGGTGCAGTCGTTGATGTGGCCACCCCTGCTGGACGTCCGACTCCCGACTGTGGCAGGGATGCCTCCTCCACCAGCCTGGCCGCACCATCAGAGGCAGCTCCACAGGGCACCCAGGTGACTGATGGGTGGGAAGATGGCACGGAGGATGACTGGCGCATAGGGGGTTCAGTTGAGGAGGGGGTCGCAGCAAGCCCCATCAAACGGAGGAATCCGGCCTGGGTGACCTGTCCCAGTAGGCCAACGCGGTCAACGAGCCATTCGAGATGACGTGCAGTTTCTTCATGAAAAGACTGCAGGTCACCTCACATGGCCCATTGACGCAACGCCACACCAGTCAGGACAGGCTCAACCCGGACCCGGATAGCCACGTCCGCAGGCAGAGGAAGGCCAGTTGTCGTGAGCAAATCCCCTGCCTGAAAACAGGTCTGGACGTAGGCATCCCTGCTGGTGCAAGGTGATGCAGGGACAGGATCAGGGACAGGATTGCACACAGGCACCTCCGCGGCAACCTGTGCTGCCTCCTGTCCCTGGTCCTGCACTGCACCCCTAGCACCAGTGGAATCCCCACCTCCAGACTCCGTCTCTGTTGCTTGCACGGCCTCCTCCTCCACCAAACCCCCCACCAACCTGGATGACTCCATGCCATCTTCCCCCGTTGGGCCCTGTAGGGTCCCAGCTGCCCCTTCTGCTGCCGAGGAGTCCAACTCCAACCTCCGCCTCTTGGACCTCCCCCCGGCAACTGCGGCCTGGGACGCGGCACCGGACTCCTCACTCCCCGACGAGATCACAACCTGGGAGGGGAGCCGGGCCTTGCGTCTCCGGCTGGCGGTCGGATCCCCGCCGCTGTGCTCCACAGCACCTTCTCCGCCCTCTTCATCAGTTGACGCTGCAGACAGGGAGAAATAAAAGACAGGCATCAGGGCACTGTACAATGGACACATACACACATGACAGTTGTACATGAGTGGCATTGGCAAACCTCAGACATGCCATCACAATCCCCAACACACATGTCATTTCAACTCGCACACATGAGCCATACCACAAACCATATTGCAACTGCCAGCACCATCCATACACATACAACAGCATGAGCAGGCAAAGCTGAGCCAGACATCACATGCACCACAGGAAGTGCACTACACATGTACACACACCACCACACTTGCATGCATGTGTACACCTCTGCCAAGTGTCGCAGTGTTCAGATGGGCATCCATGTCACATCTGCCAATCAGGCTTCCACATCCCGCTGTCACATGCATCCATGTTGCATCACTGTACACCCTTGTCAAATACACACATATGCACATGTACACAGTGCTGATACATGCAGCTGAAAACAACATACATGCGTGACATCACGAACATGTCTACTTACATACACATTCATCCAAACATGTGTGCCTACACAACTGCATTTGGCATGCCAGCCTACACACACAAGCACCATCCATGTCTCACACATTACAGCCCTCGCATGTGTTAGCCTCACGGCCCTGTACACCCCCACCCATAGTAGACCCCATACAAACAGATGTGCAAGCTGCACACTACTGAAACATCACCACACGCACAGCTCACAATCAGGATGCATGTACACTTATCGCTCGACTCCAGACGGGTCTGCCTCTCAAGGACCTGGACGTGGAGCGCTGGGGATATGCGTTCCAGGACCCTCATCTGATCTTCTGACAAGTGGCCCCGGCGCCCCTTAGCATCCGCTGCCTTCAAGAGGCGCCGGGCCTTGCTGAGGGTCCTGGACCTGAAGTCCTCCCAGCGCTTCTTGACATGTTGTAAGTCGCGGACTGCCACCACCTCCGCGTTGATGGCAGTCACGATGTCAGTCCAGATCCGAGTCCGTCCTTCCTTGTCGGCGCGGGAACTTCCGAAGAGGGCATCATACTGCCCCAGGACTTGCTCCACCAGGACACCAACTTCGGTGGCACTGAAGCTGGTGCCCCTCTGCCTCTCTGGCCGGGGGTTGTCAGTGGTCCCAGATGGTGTTTGCCCCGACATGACAACCCCAGAGGCAGGAGTGGGTGGGCAACTGGGTCCTGGCGCTGGGCTGTGGAGCGATGGAATCCCAGTCGGGAGTCTTCGGTTCCAGCAGGGGTGGTCACAGCAACAGCACCCCTGGCTGATGTGCAGGCAGCAAATGGCAGGGCACGTGGGCAGCAGGCAGTCAGGCAGCAGCAGATGGCAGGTGGGAGCGTGCTCGGGGCTCTGGGGGGGGCAGTAGTTCGGCCTTCTGGGCAGGAGCGTGGTCTTCCGTGTGCTTACGCGTGGCCAGCTTGATACGGAGTGATTTGGCACGTGAAAAATCTGCACGTCAGCATGTAATTCGAGGAAAGGCCCTTAGCGCGTAAGCGCGTCTGCACGCATACGCATTTTCATTGGACAGAAGGCCCCTCAAGCACAAGCGCCCCTGTGACGTGACGCGTACAGACGTGCATGGGCATTTCAGCGCGTGTGAAAAACTGCATGTCCGCGTGTAATACGAGGAAAGGGCCCATGCGCGTAAGCGCGCGTGGAAAACTGCACGTCCGCGTGTAATACGAGGAAAGGGCCCATGCGCATAAGCGTGCGTGGAATACTGCATGTCCGCGTGTAATACAAGGAAAGGGCCCAGGCGCGTAAGCGCGCGTGAAAAACTGCACGTCCGCATGTAATACGAGGAAAGGGCTCATGCGCGTAAGTGACGTGACGCGCGCGTGCGTTTCCCTCAGCACGGGTTAAAGGTGAGCGGGCCCAGCAGTTCGCTGTACGTGCCTTTCGTGGAGACCGACGTGTGTTGCTGCTTCCTGTTGTTTCGCGCGCCATCACAACTTCACAGCTATCAAGGACGTATCTCTTCTTTTGGCGGGGGTATTGGCTACGCGTGTTTTTCTGCATCGCGCTAGTCAGACGGTGAGTCGCACACGCTCTTTTTCCCACTGCAGGTGCCCCTGTGTATCGCACCCATTTTCGATGTCATAGTAGCCTGCGTGTCCCACGCGTACGCGTTATTCGTGTTACTCGGTGCCACCGCGTACTGAGGGAGGTTGAATCCACGTACGTAGGCTGCAGGGTTGCATGCACGGTTTTACTGCAGTTTTGGGGTGCCTGAGCGTTGCGTGACCCGTCACTACATCACCGGGGTCACATACAGCCTTGCAGGTTCAGGGGGGCTGTTAACATCTTGCTTCCCACCCCCTTCACCCCAATTGCCCAGGTCAATTGTGTTGTACACCTCCCATTGGCACCACTCCATCTGTGCCGGAACTACTACATCTGTGCCATGGTTGGGAGGCCACCTAAGGTGAGGGGCGCCTCAGCTGGGTGTACTCCTCGTGGCGGGCGTGGTCGGGGACGTGGCCGTGGTGACCACGGAGTAGGGGGACTCAAGGGTGTCCAGTGCGGCCACAGAGGGGGAAGAGGCAGGGGTGCGCCACTTGAGCACAATGTTGTGCCATGTGTCGGTGCAGTCATGCCACCACCCCCTGTGGTTCCGGGGGATGCAGCTTCTGCATCTGACACTGGCACCCGTGTGACCCGGCAGTCTGTTCCATCGACTGCGACGGGCCCAAGGGTAGTGGTAGCTGCAGGTGCAGCTGTGGACACCGCCACCCAGGCTCAGGGTCTGCCAGCGCAGGCTGCGTTGGCACTTGAGGAGCCCTTGGTAGATCTCCAACAGGCCAGGAGGGAAACCATAGGGGCAGGCCAGGCTGCTCAGACCAAGACACGTGTCCCTGGGGCAGTCATGCCATCTGCTGCCCCGAACCGCCGGGTGTTGGCAAGTGCAGGGGCAGATGCACCCAACAACACCCCGGTTGTGAGTCTGCCAACCAGGACCGTTGCGGTCAATGACCCTGCCACAGCTGATGTTGCTGCGCAGGGTCCATTAGAGGGCACCCAGCTGCCACTGACACAAGTCAGGCCTTTGGTCGTCCCTCCACCTGCCACTCCCTTGGCTCAATCCACCGAACCCACTGGCCATACTGGTCAGGGCGGCATTAGCCAGCCAGGGTCTGCGCCACAGTCCAAGAGGAGGAAGGTTGCACCTGCAGCACAGGCTGGGACCCCACACACAGCCACGACCTCCTGCACGTCGAGGAAGAAGCCTTTCTGCAAGCAGGAACTGGACTTCCTCGTGGACTACGTGCGGGCCACAGCCGTGACATGCTAGTGGGTGCCAATAGTCAGACTACGGCTGCCCAACGTGACACCCACTGGAAGCATGTTGCGGAACATGTCAGTTCATTCGGCCATGAGGTGCGCACGGCGCAAGAGTGCAAAAAGCGTTGGAATGACATCAAACGCAGCACTAAGGCTAAGCGTGCCTCTAATTACAACTTGACTTTGGTGACTGGCGGTGGGCCTGCACCAGAGGAGGAAGTGCTCACTCCGCATGAGGCACTCGTTGCGGAGTTCATAGCACCTGAATTGGTCGAAGGAGTGGGAGAGATGCTGGATTTTTGATGCCCAGTCCAGTGAGTGTTGATGCGTGTTTGTTGAGGACGTGTGTGTTTCACTTGTGGGATGTGTTGTGCATGATTGCCACTACATGTGACGTGTACATGGTTCTGATGTGTAAGTAATGCAATGCTTCCATGATGCATGTCTCCTCTGCCTGCATGCGGGGACTCCATGTAGGCATGTTCCCTTGCCCCTCCTCCGCCACTCTGCACCCCAGTTCCACCTTTGCACTGGTCTTCTTCAATCTTGCAAATGTGTACTTTCTTGTTCATGCGTCCTGTGTAGATGCTAACTTCCAGTGTAGAATCTGCCAGACATATGCCGTGTGGTACAGCCTTAGTACTTGATGCAGGGTATCTCACTTGTATTGTGCATAGGTCAGATGTCCCGCATGGACATGAGTGCCCATTCATGCTCCATGTGCATTGCACGCATGCCCCTTTGTGTCCTTGACTGGATGATCACTGTAATACAAGTCCTTGGTTATATACATTGCCTGGCATCCCATCAGCCTTCCCATGTCAACTGTGGCTCAGTCCTGCGTTGCACACATGTTTAGGGTCTGACAATCTGTGTGGCTCACAGGCCTCAGCCTGTTCAATGGCAAATGACTCTGTCCAACTGTTGTTGTGTCTTCTTCACACATGGGCGGCATCCAGAGTTTTCATCATGTGCCCTGCTTACTGTCCCAGCATCATTTGCAGTGTTGTCACTTGAATCACATTAAGCTGTTGATGCCAGTCAACACTGCCTGTCAATACACAGGTGTATGGTCAGCCTTTTGATACCATGCTAGGCATCCCTGCTTTGGTACTGGGGTGGAGGGGTGCTTGGCTTCTAGATATGATACACATTGAATGCACAATGCACGTGATGTCTGAATTTGACATTGCACTGCCTTCACATTTCCTGGCACACACCATGGAGTCCTTGTACATGTAGGTAGTGAGTGGCGTACACATTTTCTGCACTGCATAGACCCACTTCCATGGAAACTGCCACCTTTCAACAGGTCTGATCACAGAAGCAATTCAAAGTTGACCCAGCATGCATGCCAATTTATATGTTGTGTGTCACATGTCTGCCTGATGCGTTTGCTGTCGGTGTGTGTGTTGTGTGCTTCTGACATGTGTAGTGACCTTTTTTCTCTCTATTTTTCAGGTGATGACGCAATGGAGGCAGAGGATGGTGTTGTCATGCCAGACACAGGGTTGTTACCACTACATCAACCCGGCACCAGTGGGGGTTGTGGGGTGGTAGGCCACGAAAACCCCCAAGTGCTACCGTCCATCTTGTCTCTGGCTGCCTATGAGTCCAGCCTTGATGACGACTCTGACGTCCATGTTGAGTTGGATGAGCATCAAGTCCATGTGTCAGGGGTGAGTGATTCTGATGTGGACACTCCTCTGTCCGCGACACCTGCACTGAGGGATCAGACAGTCTTGGTTCCTCCGCCCGTGGTGGATCGGGACGCAGGGTCACCTTCCACACCAGTCACTGATGTGCCTGGGACATCATGTCGACGGGGGCATGTAGTCGTGCAGCCGCGGGCGGTGCCAACACAGCGAGGACCTCCGGTCCTTGGGTCCCGCAGGGGTCAAGCCCGGCAACGCGGTCGCCGCACGCAACCGCAGTATACTGAGTGGGAGCAAGACATGACTGCCAATTCAGAACGGCAGGGGGCAGCAATGGAGAACATCGCTGAGAGCATGGAGCGTGTGGCCCGATCTGTGCTCCCCCCTGCTAGGCAGGTGCTTCTCCAGCAGCAGGCGGCACGGTCCACGGCCGCTCGCTCAGGCTGGGCATGGCCGCCTCAGACAGGGCACGCCAGGCTGAAATGTTGTCTCTGCGTCAAGCAATTGCTGCTCACGCAGAGGCACACATGGATGCCCTGAGGGAGGAGTATGCATCCCTCAAATCCACTCTGGGTGTCCTTATGATGTCCCAGAGGCAGCGGGCAGAGGAGAGGTTTGCACAGCTTGAGCGTACCATCTCGGCTGAGCTACAGGCTTGCCGGGAGGTGCAGCGGTTGTCCAGCCAGGCCTTGCAGGAGGAACTCTGTGTTACACGTGCTACCTTGCAAGATGAAGCACGTGTATCACATGAGGTTCTGCATGCAGACCTATGTCACATCGCCACACAGAACCAGGCTCACCCGACCGGCAGACTTGCTGCCGACGAGGGGCAAGCTGCGGCGAGGTGTTGCCAGGCTACTGTGCCACATCCTCCTTTCCAGGATGAGCCAGACTCGGACGACCATCTATCTCCCACATAGGTCGGGCTTGCAGGTGTTGAGCCCATGGAGGTTTTTTTTTTGGCTCAGCATCATCGCATGTGGATGTTGAGCAGCACCCTGTACCTCCCCCCTCCTGGGTGCCTCCCCTCCCCCCCGGGTCGTATGTGGTCATTTTTGATTTTTCTTTTAGTTTAGTTAGTTAAGTTTCTGTTTGATAGTTAGTTTAATTAGGTAATGTAGGTTTTCCATAGTTAGTGTAATTAGTTAATATAGTTTAAAATTGCTTGTCTATTGTGCTTTCATGTGACGGTTCGGTGCTTTGTGGCTTTTGAAGGCATCCACTGTCTGTTCCAGCTGGGCCCTTCAGGCTTGTCTTGTGTTTGCTGCTTGGGGTCCTTGACTCACATATGCCACTCCTGCCTCCCTTATCCATGTGCTCGCAAGGATGGTTCGGTGTCACAACCTTTTACACAAGGGCTTTGGACTGTCATATCTGTGGCATGTCTGGTGCTGTGTGACTTGTATTTACACCCCTAGTGGGGATGATTTTGGTGTTATTGTCCACTGTTCAGCTTTTGCTAGATGGGGTGTTTCATGATTAATGTGTACATTCATTGCTATGCATTGTGTAGTATGTTTCTTATCTTTACTGTACACGTGCTTGTTGCAATTCATGCCGTAGATAGTGTTCCACACTTTGGATGTGAAAGACGGACTGATGGTGTGATTTCTGATGTGACTCTCTGACATGGTCAAGTAATGGAATGCCTGAAGAGACACACATAGATGACTTTGAAGCATTAATCATGTGTTTCATGCCCTTTCTGCAGGAGGATAAGCCTCCAGAGCACCTTTGCCAGCAGACATGGCCCATTGGACGACGGAATTCTGGACACGTTTGTTGGTGCCCACATGCAAATGTGTGCACAAGCAGAGGCACAGGGATTGCAGACCTACATCCTAGAACTGCTGACGTGTTCCAAGGAACTCCAGGCAGCACATGGGGGCCACAACACAGCAAAGCTTGCACCAGGCGAGTTGCACATGCAGGCTTAGTCACAGCACTGAGGGTGAGCTTGGACGAATATTGGTGTTAAAGCACACAATGCAACTCAGATGTGTTGGTGGACTGATGGCTGTTGATTGTAAGGTTGTCTGGGACACCTGCAGGGGCAGTAGCACATACCCTCCGGTACACCAAGGTCCATCGAGGCACTTGTATCAACCATGTAGCCTTCCGAGACATGGAAAGGGGCAGCTTACAGGGACATACAGCAAGGGACATACTCTGGTGCAGTGCATTTCATTTCCATGTACATTTTGATTAATGCACTGCCAACTTTGTTTCGGTCATGGTGGTACACAACTTGCTCTGAAGTCATGGCTTGCTATATGGGTATGTCTGCTTACCCAGGGAACATTGCATGTTGTGTGAATTGTGACACATTGGTGTTCCATTTGCCACGCACCCACCAGCGGGTGACTTACTGCATTGATTGTGTATGAACCATCACAGGGGTAATGTTATATATGGGTACGAAGCATCTACACCAGATTGTCTGTTTGTAGAGTAGTTTGTTGCTTTGGGGCATGTTTGGTGGTGTGTTTTTGTGTAATTGGCACATACAGGTTGTTGACTGTGGCTCTCTTTGCAGCATTGCAGTGCTCCTGTAACCGTACCTGAGAGTGCGCAGGCAGGAGGCCAGCACTCAAAACCAGAGCTAAGTGTCTTGTTGTTTTTCTTTCAAACTGCTCTGCATAGGCTTGCTGGGGGGTCCACTAATGCATGGATGAATGTGTAATTCAATTTGGTATGTTTTTTTCCCCCTAATCACCCGGAATCCTATGCAATTTTGAACCCTGTACCCTCTACCCGGTGTTCCTGCTTCCCATACCTATCCAAGCAACGTTCCCTAACCCTCTTTCCCCGCTGGGGTTGCGGATGCCTGTGTAAGCCCCAAACTTGCAGGTGCCAAAACCCTAGAGGGGGTGGTTGGTTCGTGCCACTCCTAAGCCTGGACTACAGAAGGCCATGACAATGATGTCCAAGTTTGTTTGGATTGTGTATGTGTTCATGCAGGTAGTACATTTTTGTGCATTCCCTACTTTCATGTGTCATTCCTCCTCCCCTCTCCTGCCACTCATTCCAGTTATCCAGTGTGCCAACACCTGTCCCGAATGCATATCCCTGACCCTCCTTCCCCGCCAGGGTCTCAGGGGCCTGTGTGAGTTTGACCTTGCAGGCACCCGGGACACGGTGGGGGTGGTTGTTTCGTGACACTCCCGCGCCTGTACACGGGACCTGTGACAGTACACATCCGTTCATGGTGCATCATTCTATGTTATGTACCACACATGGTTCACATCCTGTTGTGACATTGTTTTACTTTTCTACCTTGGTTGTTGCATCATTGTGGTAGTACTTGGCCGTTGTGAGGTACTGCTACGTCAAGTAATCTACTGGAGGGTGTTCTGGTTCGTTTTTCTGCCTTGGATTTTGTGATTTTGGAAATGAGTGTGGATTCTGAGGGTGCAGGCACCTTTTTACACACAAGGTGGGAGATGGTGACGAAGGGGAAAGATGATCCTGTGGAATTGGGGGTTGAAGGCTCCATGACCCAGGTGCAGTTGTTCAGTGGGTCATGGTCATTTGTGAGGGGGGGGTTGTTGTTCATAGTTGCCTTGCCCTGCAGTGTGATGGGAACCCTGACATTGTAATGGTCGTATCCTATGTATATGTTGTGTTCTGCTGATCAATGCCTGTTCATGTGTTGTGTTTACCTTTCAGGTGCGAGGGGATAGTTGTGATTTGACATGCTGGGGTGTACATATGGTGAATGTTCACATGTGATGTGTAGAGAACACTGATGGTCACTTGATTCCACATGCATATGTTCAGTGCATGTCCTTGCTGACCCACACACTTGCACTCTGATGCACTACATGTACAACCACCCTTGCATATCCACGTGTACACTGTTTGCCTTCTGGTGCCCACTGTGTCCCTGCAGCACATGTTCTGTGACCAATTATGGATCCTGTACATGCCTAATTTGCTTTTTGATGTGGTCTGTCGCTTAGATGTGATGCTCAGGGTGTGCATCACACACAATGGCTGTTCACTGTGCTGTGCGCTGAGCAGTGTGTTGCAGGAGTAGGACACAGCACACAGAAGCTAAAGTGTTGATTTTGCAATGCACAATGTTTTTGTAGACAGGCATTCATTGTTATGTTACGTCTACAACTCTTGTAATGCATTTGGAAATGACTTATTTTGGGTGGGAGGTTGTTGGTCAGTCATTTCATCTGATTCCAGGTCAGGCATCATTGTCTGATGCCACTGTAAATTTTGGACATGTCAATGTGTACCTTATTGTTACTGTGTTGGTGTATGGGTATTGCTTGCCATGTCATGTTGTGGTTTGGGAGGGTTTGAGTGACATAACAGTGATGGCCATGGCCTGTTTTGCAGGTGTGTGTGATTCACACCTTGCATGTCAGGGTCATCCGCTTCTCAAAGCAACTAGCTGGGGGTAGATCTCCCTCCGCGGCAGGGCCCTCCCTCTGGAACAGCCTTCCTGCCTCACTGGAACTTGAGGAGAACCATCTGCGGTTCTGGAAGCACCTCAAGACCTTCCTCTTTGCTTCTGCTTTCTCTCTGCCTCTCCCTTGCTAAATTCTTCACTGGAAATGCACTGGATCTGCAACTGGGCCACTTTCACCGACCTCGGTCCCTGGCCCAGCCACTCTCCACTTGCACTGCCTCCCTGGCAACCCCTGCACTGCGGAACTGTCTCTCTATCCCTACAGCCCCCCCTTCCCAGCACTTGTCTGCACTTACCTTTGCAGTTGCCACCAGCTGGCCTATGTATTTGTTTTTTGGTCTACTTACCCTGTACTGCACTCACCCCTCTCCCCTTCCCCTTGCACTTTTCCCTTCCCCCTACCCCTGCACTTGCACAATCTAAATGACACCTGGCCTAGTAGTACCGTTGTCTGCCTTCCCTTGTTCCCCCCTCCCTGCCTCATCGCACCTTGAAATACTTGTGTATAGGCCATATCATGTCATGTCATATGTGTGCCTTTTGGTCACACAGGATAGCTTGTGTTTAAGTAGCTAGGGATGCAGACAATGTGGCACTTCCATGGCAACTATCTCAGGGTGGTAGGGTTGTGACAGTTGACTGTCTCTTTGTCATCATCGATTATCACCTGGTATGTGCCAGGCCTGTGTGCACTCCGCAGGGGTGGGAGTTTAGGTGAAAAATGTGGCCACAAGCTGGGTCCGGGCTTCCTCGTTGGGGATGTGGGGGCACCACCATGTCCACCGGGACACCCTGCCATGTTTCAACATTGTGCAGGACACATGCTGCCACAATGATCCTGCACACTACTGGTGGTGCATAGAGTAGCTGCCCGCCAGAGCGGTCAAGCGGAAACGTGACTTGAGCACTCTGAATGTGCGCTCCACTATGGCCCTGGTTGCAATATGGGCGGCTTTGTATCTTACCTGGGGTGGTGTGGTGGGGTTCAGGATTGGCGTCATCATCTGGTTGCTCAGAGGGTAGGCACTGTCCCCTGGGGAGGTGTAAATGGTTGTGATTATTGGGGTTTGTTTATTTGTGTGTGTGTGTGTGTGTGACATGCATGCATGTGCAAGGGCATTTGTACTCACCTAGGAGCCATGTGTCGCCATGCTGCCCAGCTTCCAGGGCCCGGCTCAGGGCAGACATTCTGTATATGAAACTGTCATGGGTGGAGCCAGGGCAGTTTGCATAGACAGAGGTGATGAATCCCTTTGCATCGCATACCACCTGTACATTGATGGAATGCCAGTGCTTGCGGTTTCGGTAGATGTGCTCAGTGGCCCTCTGTGGACGTAGGGCCACATGGGTGCAATCTATGGCACCGAGCACTTTGGGGAAGTGTGCCACCCTGAAAAAATCCAGGACAACGGCCTGCCTTTCTGCAGGTGTTCTGGGCATGTATATGTGCCTGCGGACTGAGGGGCACGCTGTCATGATTGCCAGTACCTGGTGTAGGCAGCGTGACTGCGTGGCCTGTGAGACCCCCCCCCACTATGGCAGTAGTCCGCTGAAATGACCCATTGGCCAAAAAATACAGGACATTGAGCAGCTTCTCCAAGGGGCTCAATGCTTAGGAGCAAAGGGTGGGGGATGTAAGGTCATCTTCCCACTCCCTGACCAGATCTAGGATGATGTGGGGTGGAAACCTATACCTGCCATAGACCTGGTCGTCAGGCATCCCAAAAAGGCTTGTCCGTGGTGCGAAAATACGTGCCCTGGCTATTCTCCTCCTCCTGCGATGTCCCACGATCAGTGCTGCGACAAATGGGGCATTCATCGTAGCTGTATATACGTGTTTGTTGTTTGCGCGCACTTTTATGCTGTGCGCGGGGACGCCTCTGCCTGCCTTCGTGTGGCGGACGCGATGACGCCTGTGTGCGTCTTTTGCCGTGCGCGGGTTTGCCGTATTCAAATCTATGAATTCGGGTTGTTCTCATGCGTGTGGGCGTTCCGTGTAGTTCCCTGCAGTACTTCCCCAGTTACGCCTTCTTTTTCATGCGTTATTCTCCATTCCGCGTGTTACGCCCACTGTTCCGCCCACTTTGGTTGTGTGCGCCGCGCAATGTGCGCTTTTGCTGTGTGCGTAGCGCACGCCGTGTGTGCCTGCGTGTGCCATGGCTGGATTGGGCGCACGGACAGCGGGAAACACGCGCAGCGTCTTCCTTGAATCGCACACGTGCGTGTGCGCTGCGTTTCTCGCGCTTGCGCTACTTTGCGCCTGCTTGCGCTGGGATTTTCGGCGCACGTTTGCTCCATGAATCAACCCCATTGTGTCCCAGCCAGGCAAAAAGATTCAGGTTGAGGAAAGTTTATTAGAATGGAACATGTGAGCAGCAGAGTGAAGGTTGCGCTACAGACATTGCATATGTTGTTGAAGGCTTCACACAAGTTAGATACGCACATGTAGCAACAAAGAAAGAGCAACTAATGTATTAATGTTGTTTTTGCAGATGTCAAAAGTAGAGCAGCATTATAGACCTGGTATTTAGTTGATGCAATTGTAATGACATAGGGTAGCATGATGGGTGAGATGCATTAAACTAAGTGGAAGATGGAGTCAGCAAGGCAGTGTGGTAGAAGCGTGGTCGGTGTGTTAACTTGACAGAAGTGTCGCAATTTTGATTTTGAAGCCTATCACACGATGAACGGAAGAAAACACAGGCCTTGGTGTGGAGCTGCAACTCTAGCAGTTGAGCTCCAAAAACAAATCCCCTTTTTCCGTTCTCCAGGTGAGAGTTTGAGGTCAGAGTCACCAATGGTGCGCAGATACGCACTAATTGTATCCAGGTGCAGAGCCTGAACATGGTGGGAATTAAATGTTTGTAAAGGAGCAGGAAGGATGCACCCTTTGAAGAACAAATTCATGAAAATAGGGCATAAGGTTCCGTGATGTCAATGAGGCAGGTGAAATTTAGAATATTACTGCCATCATCCCAGGGCAGACACCATATGAATCAGACTGAGACACATTACTTAATCCATCAAATCCTCAAAGTTCAGACTCAAAAGTGGTGCCCTGGTCACATCAACACTGGCCACCTTTGGTTGGGAGGAGACAATGAGGGAGCCATGTCTGGAACATCCTGTGATTTGAGACATGAGAAGCAGAGGTGATGCCAATACATTTAGTACAAGGTTGGGGTGCAGCTTGAGTCTGCAATGGCAACTGGGTTAAGGAGGCATCCTATGCCTTAACAAAGCAGAGTTGGCCTCAACAAGTTACTTTGATCGCACCTGAAACAGAAGGGTGCACATCATGTGATGGTCACAAATGTATGAACCTATTGATAAGAACCCATCAATCATACCTGGGTTTGACAGTGACGATGTAGGGGACCACGTGTCTAAGGGAATGGAGGTAGCGGTACATGTGGTCATTTGAGATAAAAAAAAGGTCCATGGGCCTCATTACGAGTCCGCCAATAAGCGTGCTGGAAAAACCGGCAGGCTACCTCCGGTCCCGTATTACCATTCCACCTCTGTGATTCCCAGAATCACCAGGGCATTATGACCCCGGTGACCTGGGAATTCCAGAGGTGGAATTCTGTAAGTCCCCATTCCCATGGAGTCCCAAAGGACTCCATGGGGATGGGGACAATGGAAACACTGGTTCTGTCTATGACAGAGCCAGTTTTTCCATTTCTGTCTATGACAGAGCCAGTTTTTCCATTTGCGCCTGCAGGCGGGTGGCGGTACTCCCGCCAGGTCTGACCTGGCGGGAGTGACACCTCCTGCCTGCAGGACTCTGAATCAGCCAGTCTGGAAAGAACGGTGGCAGCATTTTTACCGCCAGCGTTCTTTCCTGACCGGCAGGGTCGTAATGAGGGCCTATGTTTGTTCAGCACTACACAACCATCTCACACCCTTTTTGCTTGTAATACACCTTGTTTGTCTTTGCAAAGAGGTGCAGTGATTGTTTTGCCTCCTGGATTGTTTTTATATTTTGATTTTTGGGCCGCCATCCTTTCAATAGTGGTTGGATAGAATCTATGCAAGGGAGCTGAAAAAGGTACACAGAGGGAAAGTCGGCAGTGGAGAGTGAGGCAAGGTCTGAGCGAGGTAACGGGAAATATGTGTGGAAGGAATGATGTGCAACAAGTAGCAAGCAAGAGAAGGATGACAAGCAGTGAAGGATAAAGGGGAGATAAGGGAGGGGAAGAAAAGGTACAAGAGGTTGGTGTTTTTAGATGTGGGGATGAGGGTTCCGAGGGTGGCACAGTTCACAGGGATTGAGAACAACTAAATCCAGAAGTGACCATTTGGAACTGCTCAAGTGAAATTTCTAAGTTGTAAGACATTTAATTCTGATGATATTACTAGAAATGATGTCATAAAAAGAAATACATTTTCTTGTTTCACCACAACGTGTTTCTTAATGGTAGCAGTTCTGTTATTAAGCATCTGTCATCTAAGTGAGCATCTTTCAATAGAGCAGGCCTTCCAATGGAGTATAAGTATATGAATTATTTGTAAGCAAAAAAACCCATAAATGATTGTCTTCACATAACAGTTCTGTAACATATAGTTCAATGGAATGCTCAACGTTTGGTAAAATGCTTCTTCTCTCGCTTGGAGCAGATTTACAGATACCTGATTCTGTCAATGACCATGGGCCCGAGGTCACAGGCCATGGCCACTGGGCAAGGCCAGTGACGAATTGGAGGGATAACCCATTTTTGTATTTTATATTATTTGCTGTGTGACATAGTTACATTTAAACTTTTCTCACATACACAACAACCCACATTAAAATCACAATACAATCTTAATTCATTATCACAACATCAATTCAATAAAAAACATCATTAAAAACCATCACTTAAAAATCTCATAATGGCAATGCAAATTGATGTATCTGAAACCTAAAGAATTCGATGTCAAAACCCTTCTGTCGATGATGTATCCAAATTTAAATCAAATTTCCCAAACAGTTGTATGCAGTAGTCTGACAAAATGTTGCAGTCTCCACATTACAGTGCTGACAAACTCTCTAATGTTTTAGGACATTATTTCTGAGCCCAAAACATCTTTTTATGGGAAACAGATTCAATTTCGTTCTTAAAATGATATTCATGCAAAGCCCTAAAGTGTGCTTTGACATATATAAAGGAATTGTATTAAAAAATGTAATATTATATTTAACACTATCAAACAACCGATAGTTAGATAACAGATTCCTATTTTTAATCCAATCCCTTTGCAAAAGATTAGTCTTAGTCTTATATGGAAAGAAGGACAATTCTTCATCTGATGAGTTAATAGCCATTAAAAGAGAGACACAAGTAACTTCCCATTGGTTTAAAACATCTCGTCCCTAACATTCACAAACAAAGGGGGTAATTCATAGATTTCAGCGCAGAAGTAGCGCACGCGAGCAGCGCAGAGAGGGATCGTGCGCCAGCGTGCGCCAGCCGTGTGCGCTAAACAGCATTCTGGCGCACCGGGTATTCATGGACTTCCCAAGGCAAAAAGAGTCCTGGCACAGATACCATCCCGCAGCGCCAGATACGCCCCCAAGAAAGCCCCTCGTGCAAGGAAAAGCCATCAAAATCCCCAATCCAGCGCAAAGGGCTGCGCTAACCCTGGACCAGCTTACAGGGCCGCTACACAGCAAACGCTGAGCGGGGAATGTGTATTCCTGGGGTGCGCTGGAATTATCACATGCGGTAGGGCCTGTGCGAGTGGGGTACGTGTATTACTGGGGTTCGCGGGGAGTTTCACATGCGGTAGGGCCTGTGCGGGAGGGGTACATGTATTACTGGGGTTTGCAGGGAGTTTCACACACGATTGGACCTGTGCGAGCAGGCTATGTGTATTTGGGGGTTATGCGGGGAGTTTCACACGTGGTAGGCCCTGTGTGAGCATGTTACGTGGATTTCGGGGGTGCGCGGGAAGTTTCACACGTGATTGGCCCTGTGCGAGTGGGGTACGTGTATTTCGGGGGTGCGCGGGAAGTTTCACATGCGATTGGCCCTGTGTGAGCGGGGTACGTGTATTTTGGGGATGCGCGGGAAGTTTCACACGTGATTGGCCCTGTGTGAGCAGGGTACGTGTATTTCAGGGGTGCGCGGGAAGTTTCACACGCGATTGGCCCTGTGAAGGCGGGGTATGTGTATTTCGGGGGTGCACAGGAAGATTGACATGCAATTTCGCTGTCAGAGCGAGGTACGTGTATCCGGTGGGGTGCGGGGGGAGTCCCACATGTGAATTGGCAGTGTAAGTCCTCCCAGGTGTGCCCTCTACCCCCTCGACGGGCCCTGCAGGCAGCCCACCCCACAGGGGACTACCCTGCACATGTCAGGTGAGGAGGGGGTCAGAACAAGGTCCAGCAAACAGAGGAATCCAGCCCTGGTGA
This sequence comes from Ambystoma mexicanum, assembly GCF_040938575.1. Lineage (NCBI taxonomy): Eukaryota > Metazoa > Chordata > Amphibia > Caudata > Ambystomatidae > Ambystoma > Ambystoma mexicanum. Next base: position 1,214,527,075 of record NC_090937.1, on the reverse strand, counting down.
CCAGTCCCAGTAGGTCAACGCGGTCAATGAGGCATTCGAGATGACGTGCAGTGTCTTCACAAAAACACTGCAGGTCACCTCACATGCCCCATTGACGCAACGCCATCCCACTCAGGACAGGCTCAACCCGGTCCAAGATAGCCACGTCCGTAGGGAGAGGAAGGCCAGTTGTTGTAAGTGCGGATCCCCTCCCTGATAACAGGTCTGGAAGTAGGCATCCCTGCTGGTGCGGGATGATACAGTCACACGATCGGGGACAGGATTACACACAGGCACCTACGCGTAGGCCTGTGCTGCCTCCTGTCCCTGACCCTGCACTGCACCACTAGCACCAGTGGAATCCCCACCTCCAGACGCCGTGTGTGTCCCTTCCACGGCCTCTTCCTCCACCAAACCCCCACCAACCTGGATGACTCTGTGCCATCTTCCTCCGTCGGACCCTCTGGAGTCTCAGCTGCCCTTTCTGCTGCCGAGGAGTCGAGCTCCAACCTGCGCCTCTTGGACCCACCCTTGGCAGCTGTGGCCTGGGATGCGGCACCAGACTCCTCACTCCCCGACAAGATGGCAACCTGGGAAGGGAGCCGGGCATTGCGTCTCCGGCTGGTGGTGCGATATTTGCAGCTTTGCTCTACAGCACCCTCTCTGCCCTCTTCATCAGTTGACGCTGCAGACAGGGAGAGATAGAACACAGGCATCAGGGCACTGGACAATGAACTGATACACACATGACAGTTGTACATGAGTGTCAGTGTCAAACTTCAGACATGGCATCACACTCCCCAACACACATGTCATTTCAACTCACACACATGAGCAACTCAACAGCATTATTGCACCAGGCAGCACCATCCATACACAAACAACAGCACGAGCAGCCGAAGGTGAGCCTGATGTCACATGAAACACGGGGAGTGCACAACACATGCACACAGGCCACCACACTTACATGCATGTGTACATCTCCACCAACTGTTGCAGTGATGAGATCACCATCCATGTCACATATGCCATTCAGCCTTCTACATGTCAGTGTCACATGCATCCATGTTGCATCACAGTTGCACACTTGTCAAATACACACACATGCACATGTACACAGTGCAGATATATGCAGCTGGAACCACCATCCATGTGTGACACCACAACCATGCCAACGTACATACACAGTAATTCAAACATGTGTGCTCCCACACCTGCATTTGACCTGCATGCTTACCAACACATACACCATCCATGTGTCTCACACATGAGAGGACTCACATGTGTCAGCCTCATGCCCCTGTACATACACATCCATACATGGCCCTACAGAAACACATGTGCAACCTGCACACTACTGGCACACCACAACACGCACAGCGTCCAATCAGTATGCATGTACACTTACTGCTCGACTCCAGACGGATCTGCCTCTCAAGGACCTGGACGTGGAGCGCTGGGCGTGTGCGTTCCAGGACCCTCATTTGGTGGTCTGACAGGTGGCCCTGGCGCCCCTTGGCATCCGCTGCCTTCAAGAGGCGCTGGGCCTTGTCGAGGGTCCTGGACCTGAAGTCCTTCCAGTGCTTCTGGACATGTTTGATGTCACGGACTGCCACCCCCTCCTTGTTGATGGTAGTCACGATGTCCATCCAGATCCTGGTCCATCCTTCATTGTCGGCGCGCAAACTTCCAAAGAGGGCAGGACTTGCTCCACCAGGACACCAACTTCCCTGGTACTGACGCTGGTGGCCCTCTGCCTCTCTGGCTGGGGGTTGCCAGTGGTGTCAGATGGTGTTGTGCCCGACATGGCAACCCCAGAGGCAGGTGTGGGTTGGCAACTGGGTCCTGGAGCTGGGCTGTGGAGTGATGGTATCCTAGTCGGGAGTCTTCAGTTTCAGCAGGGGTGGTCACAGCAACTGCACCCCTGGTTGACGTGCAGGCAGCAAATAGCAGGGCACGTGGGCAGCAGGCAGTCAGGCAACAGCAGATGGCAGGTGGGAGCGTGCTGGGGGATCTTGGGGGAAGGAAAATGGCCTTTTGGGCAGGATCGTGGTCTTCCGTGTGTATTCGCGTGGCCAGCTTGACATGGAGTAATTTGGCATGTGGAAAAATTGCACGTCAGCGTGTAATTCGAGGAAAGGCCCTTAGCGCGTAAGCGCATCATTAACGTTAAGCGCGCAGGCATTGCCCACAACATGGGTGCATAGGGAATCAGCACATGAGAAAACTGCACGTCACCGTGCTATTGGAGGAAAGGGCCTTAGCGCGTAAGCGCGTAAGTGACGTTTCACGTGTGGGCTGGCTTAAAAGGTACGAGAATCGCGCTATTTCCATGTACATGCTTTTTGTGGAGAGCGAGTGGGTGTATCTTGTACTTCTTGTTGGTTCACACGCGATTACTTCACAACGTTTCCAGTTCGTACTCCCCGTTTCCTCAGACTGCGTTCTTTTCTTCTTTTGGCGGGGATGTTGCCTATGCGCACACGTGCGTCTTTTTCACATTCTGTTTCAAGGCAGACGGTGAGTCACGCCCGTATTTTCCAACTGTGGTTGCCCCCGTGTGTCGCGTACCCCTTCAGAGGTCATTGTAGGCTGCGTGTAACATGTGTACGCTTATTTAGTGCAGGTTTATTTTTCCATGCACTTGGTCTACCAGGGGTTGTGTGCACATGTGCTTTTGTTTTTGGGGTGCCTGTGCATTGCGTGACCCGTCATCTTCCCCCAGGGGTCACATAAAGCCTTGCTAGAGCACTAGGGTACGAATTCCATCTAGTACCCTACCCCTTTCACCCCAATTGCCCAGGACAACTCCCATAAGCACAACACCATCAGTGCCATGGTTGGGAGGCGACTAAGCAGTAAGGAAGGCAAAGGTGGCCGACCTCCAAAAGGTGGGCGTGGTGGGCTCGGTAGGGGATGTGGCCAGGATTTGCAGGGTGCCCCTAGACCCCCGTGCGTGGAGGACCAATCAGGGACACCCATGCCCCCCCATGGTTGAGGGAAACATAGCTGACACCATCCCAGCTCAGCCCTTGTTGGACCGGCCCCTTTTTTGCACCTGAACCGGCACCTGAACCGGCACATGATGACTCCCAGGCTGACTTCCAGGTCAGCAAGTCTAAGCAACGTGTGGCGGTGCAAGTTGCTGTCACCAGGCCATGTGGATCTGGGGCAGCAATGTCATCTACTGCCCCAAGTAGGCAGGGTGGGGAGGCTGCAGGTGCAGCTGCAGCTCTATCCACCCCAGCTCCGACTCTCCCAGCCGGGACAGTGTCGGTCCAGGTCCATCAAACTGACTTTGCCCCTGCCAACATCACACTTCAGCCAATTCCTGCACCAAGACATATGGTCATGGTGCATTCGCTCACTTCTAATACCCAGTCCACCTGTGCTTCTGCCCCTACTGACCAGAGCGGCGTAAGCCACTCAGGATCCACACCACCTTTGAAAAAGAAGAAGAAGGGTGCTCTGGCGCTACAGGCTGAGACCCCAGACACGGCTACACACTCCGGCATGTCAAGGAAGCCTAGCTTTAATGACGCTGAACTTGATGCACTTGTGGCCTATGTGTCGGCACATAGCCATGAAATGGTGGTGACTTCAGGGTGCAAAACCCCACCTGGTCAATGTAGGGCACACTGGCAGACCATCGCGGACCACATTAGTGCCCTTGGATTTGTGAGGCGCACAGCTGATGATTGCTACAAGCAGTGGAATGACCTGAAACGCAGAGCAAAGAACAAGCTGGCCTCAAATCATGCCTCTACTCTGGTGACTGGCAGTGGGTCTCCACCAAAGGACAACCAACTCACTGAACATGAGTCTGTTGCTGGAACCTTCATCACAGAGGAACAGATCCAAGGCGTGGGAGAACTACCAGATTACGACGCATTGTCCGGTGAGTGCCCATGCATGTGTGTGTAATCCATGTGTATGTTTTTGGGTGACGGTTTCTGATTGAGTGCCAGGTGAGGGTGTGTACTCCTGAGTGGTATGGGTCACCCATGTGCTTCCTCCAAAACATTCAGCAGCCTTAGATTTGGGTATGGCAGTATCCCTTCTGCCCACAGTAGCCAATTAGTGCCACATTACTGCAATTGCCCTTGAACTGTCATCTTGCAACAACATTGTTCTGAATTTTTCAGTGTTCATTCAGGCTGATTGTTTCAATTCTCCCATTTTTTCAACACATTTTTCAGCAATAATGCCACATATGTGACATGCTTCTGTCATTGATTACACCGCATATTAGCCCACATTTGTTGCCTTGTTATGTGAATGATTAGACCATTCAGGCTGATTGAGTATTGTCCTGCTCACATTAATTTTAGGGCCTATTTGAATGTGGAACATGATAGTTGTTTCCTGTCATGTTGAAGTGACCAATCATTGATGTGTACATCTGCCTGCGATCACTGTATTATTGTACACTGGATGTGTTGCAGTGTGTGGCACATGTGTATTTTGTCACACTATTTAGCATTTTTCATCTCATCATGTCCATCTCACATGGATGGGTGACAGTACTCATTCACTGACATATGGCTGTACTTGTCAAATGTACCATGGCTAGGCTACATGCCATCTGTGTGCTGGCATGTGTCATGTATGTGTATTGGACATGCCACTCACAGGCTAATGTGTGATGCCAGTGCTACCCAGCATGCAGGAAATGCGTTGCTTTTCCATCTTGGTGTCCTCAGTGTCTTCTTTTTGCCTCCCCTTCCAACTCATTGACAGTGCATGCATGCCAGGGTTATTGTCAAGTGGGACATGTGTAAATCATGTACTGGATCTCTGGCTTGTCAGGCCTATGTGTGTGCTATGGTGCTCATGCCTGTTTCCATTTGTTGTCTTTCATGTTTTTGTTGAAGAGGTGCAGACCCAGGAGGAATCTCAGGCATGACTGGGCACCAGTGGAGGACGTGGTGTGGTGGTGGGTGGTGGGTGAAAACCCAATCTTATTGTCTCTGGTTGCACCTCCCCAGACCTCTATGATTCAGGTGTGAATCGGATGATGAGACCTGTGTGCTGTTGCAGGAGAGTGTTTCTGGCAGGGATTATTTTCTATCCAATCCACCTGCACCAGGGGTAGAACCCTCTATGGGGATGTCAGTGTTGGTAAGTCTGCCTTTGGCGGTTACGGATGCAGGATCACACTCCACAACATCTGATCCTGTTTCTGGGCCAGCAGATCAGAGGGGGAATGCAGTCCTGCAGCCTCAGGCAGTGCCGGCACAACTTGGTGCAGATCGCCTTGCCCGAAACAGGTGTGGTGCCCGCCAACGCAGTGGCCGTACGCCACCAGGCAATACTGTATGGGAAAACTCCATGTACGGTATAGAAGCACAACAGGGAGCATCAGTTGAAATGATGGCTCAGGCAATGGAGAGGGTGGCCACTTCCATTCTCCCCCCTGAAAGGCAGACGGAGCAAAAACAGCAGGCAACAGACGCCATTTGCCAATCACACAGGGAAGACATGTTGGCGTCCAACAGGGACTGACGGGCGGCACTGGATACTCTGTGGGAAGCCATTTCTGTAGAGTCACAGGGCCACAGGGGGCCACAGGGAAGCCCTGAGGTTAGAACTCCAGTTCCTCAGGCAGACACTAAGTGAACTTGAGGCTTCCTGAAATTTAAGGTCACACGTTTGCTCTCAGTTGAGCTGCAGGCAACTCGGGAGGAGATCCGGGCATCACACGAGGCCATGCGTGCAGAAATGCAGGCAACCCGTGAGGTGCTGCATGGGGATCTCCGCACTATCATCCTCCAGAATCAGACCTTCAACACCTGCATGCTTGCTGCCATGGAGGACCATACCAGGGCTTTGCGTGGGCTGCCCCCCATAGCACCACCACCTCCTAATGCAGAAGCAGAGGGTGAAGAGAGCGACAGCAGCAGTTCTCCCACAATAGTGTAGCTGTGCAGGTCATGAGCCCATGGAGGTATTTTTTACCGCAACATCCACGCAGGTGGGTGTTGGTGTGCACTCTGTCCTCGAACCTCCTGGGTGGCCTCCCCCCCTGTCCCCCACATGGCCATTTTTTTTTTTTTTTTATTATTTTTTTACAGTGTGTTGCCTTGTGTGGCTCCCGTGGGGATCCACTGTGTATTCCAGCTGGGCACATGCAGGCTTGTCCTGCCTTTGGGTTAGATGCTTGGGTTCCTGACACACACACCCCTCCTGCTTCCGTTTCCATGGGCTTGCAAATGGTGTGCCCAAGTAACAGTGACTTACACAGTGACATTGGGCTCCCATGAGCTGTGTGGGCAGTCTGTAGTCAAAACTGTGTGTATATATTAGTGGGGATTGTTGTTCTATTGATCATTGCATGGTGTATTGATATATGCTTGTGCATTCATGTCTTCCTCCTTATTCACAGGTACCTTCTTCATGTCTTCACAAGGCCGTCTCCTTTGCGGATGAAGTTCATGTTGTATGCAGTACACTGGCACATTTGCCTGACGTCAACAATCTGCAGTTGGAAGGGGTGGATGTGCTAGTTTATTCAGGTTGTAAAACTTGCGCTAATTTGATTTGGTACTGTCATATTTTGGCAATGTTTCATCCTGTGTTGCTGTATTGTGTTGCTAGTAAGTATGTGGTCATGTGTGCTGTTTGTTATTGATTACTGGGAGCATATTGTCTGTGGCCTGTTTCCATTTGGGACAGTGCACTTTGTGACACTTTTGTCATGTGTTGTGCAATCCTTTGTTTGTTTTCACATTGCATGACATGCCATGGTGTGTTGGGTAGCGGAGATGGGGAGGGATTGGGTGACATGGCACTGTTTTCATGTTCTATTTTTCAAGGGGGTAGTCATTCATGCAGCATAAATGTGTGTCTTTTTGTGACACAGCATTGGTTGTCTTTAGGTAGGCAGGGATGCACACAATGTAACACTTCCAGGTGACCAATCTCAGGCTGGTATGGTTGTGACAGTTGACTGTCCCTTATGTCATCATCATTGATTGTCAGCTGGTATGTGCCAGGGCTGTGTGCACTCCACAGGGGTGTGATTTTAGGTGATGTAATTAGCCACCAGCTGCGTACGGGCTGCCTCACCACGTGCCCTTTCCCCTCCCATGCGAAGCGGCCATGCATGTGGTTCGGGATGTGGGGGCACCACCATGTCCACCGGCAGGCACCGGCGGGTTGCAACCTTGTGCAGGACACATGCTGCCACTATGATCCGGCACACTACTGGGGGCGCGTATAGCAGCTGCCTACCAGAGCGGTCAAGGGAGCGAAAGCGTGACTTGAGCACTCCGAATGTGCGCTCCACTATGCCCCAGATTGCAATATGGGCTGTGTTGTATCTTACCTCGTGTGGTGTGGTGGGGTTCCGAATTGGCGTCATCATGTGGGTGCTCAGAGGGTAGGCACTGTCCCCTGGGGAGGTGATGATGGGTATCATTAGTGGTGTTGTGACATTACTCAGTATCTGACTTGCATGCATGTGCAGAGGCATTTATACTCACCAAGCAGATATGTATCGCCATGCCGCCCAGCTTCTAGGTCCCGGTTTAGGGTTGACATTCTGAAAATGAAACTGTCATGGGTGGACCCTGGATAATAGGCATATACTGAGGTGATGATTCCCTTGGCATCACATACTACCTGCACGTTGATGGAATGCCAGTGCTTGCGGTTTCTATAGATGTGCTCAGTTGACCTGGATGGACGTAGAGCCACATGGGTGCAATCAATTGCACCTAGCACTTTGGGGAAGTGTGCCACCCCGTAAAAATCCTGGACGGCTGCCTGCCTTTCTGCAGCTGTTCTGGGCAGGTATATGTGCCTGCGGACCGATGAGCGTGCAGTCATGATGGCCAACACCTGGTGTAGGCAGCGTGACTGCGTGGCCTGTGACACACCCCCACTATGGCACTTGTCCGCTGAAATGAACCAGTGGCCAAGAAGTGCAGTACACTGAGCCCCTTTTCCAAGGGGCTCAGTGCATGGGAGCACAGGGTGGGTGATGTGAGGTCATCCTCCCACTCACTCACCAGGTCGAGTATTATGTGAGGTGGAAACCTGTACCTCCCATACACCTGGTCATCAGGCATCCCAAAAAGGCTGGTCCTGGGTGTAAAAATTCTGGCCCTGACTATCCTCCTCCTCCTGCGGTGTCCCACGACCACTGCTGCGAGGAACGGTATATTCATCGTAGCATCTGAGCTTGTTTGTGGTTTGCGTGCACTTTTATGCTCACGGGTCCACGTACGTTTGCTTCCTGCTGGCGTACGTGTTTCCGGGTTAGCGCGTCTTTTTTGGCACATGCGTTTCCCCTGTTCGATTCCATGAATACGTGTTGTAGGCGCGCGTGTGGGCGTTCCGCGCATTTGCCTCCTGTACTTCCCCCGTAACGCCCACATTTTCATGCTTTGTTCCCCATTCCGCGTGTTATGCCCCGTGTTATGCCTACTTTTGTTGTGTGCGCCACACTATGTGTGCTTTTGCTGTGCATGTAGCGCATGCCGTTTGATGACGTGTGCGCCCGCATGCGTCACGCAGGATTTTAGCGCACATCCCAGTATTTACACACGCACGGACTTCCATGAATCAATGTGCCCGGCTTTCGCACACTTGGACTGCGATTTTCGCTCTTGCGCTTCGATTCGCAAGCTTTTGCACGCTTGCACAGAGATTTTCGGCGCACATTAATTCCACGAATCGGCCTGAAAATGACGGGGTAAAAAGAAAACCTATGTAAAATTGGAAAAGTCTCCTGTCAATGGACACCCGTAATTAGTCCTAATTCATGACTAATAGTAGAAAGCGGAACCCTTGAATTAGGGACAAGGCTCTGCTCCATAATGTAGCCTCCATAGTTAACCATTCAGAATGATCATCAACTTCTCCGAACTATAAAGTAATTTTGGCACTATTTTTTGATGATAATAATGCAGGCCTGGAATAATCAATAAACAGCCATATTTAAAATGCAGCTGGCACAATAGAAATGCTGCAGCCAAAATCGAAGCGTTTACAGACAAATCCAAGGTGTGTTTCATTTTAGTTGAGTGAATATAAACTCACAAAAATGTAAATTCACTGACAATCTCCAATTTTGACCCATTGTGAACCATGTAGTATACAATTCCTCAAAGTGGCTTTCCTCAGAGTGTTCATAACAAGTACCTTAGATTTACTGATATTCCAACTTAAGTCTAGATGCTGCAAATATTAATTTCCAGCAGCCAGTGAAGACTGCAAGCCTATTGGTATATAGTCAAATAAAACAATATTGTCTGTATTTTACCCATATTGGATACAAGCACTGCCCAGTTTCAGGGGATTAGCCAACACCTTCTAATATGCAGACAGTGGTGAAGGAATTTGGGGTTGGAAACGTATTGTGGGAGGGTGAATTTCATTGGGGGTTGTATGAAGACACACAATGATTGTGTTTTCTTGTCTGTGTTTATTAGTGTTAAACAGGGTTGCACCATGGGGGTCAGCCCCTGGAGAGTTTTTGTTGTGGCAATTTATTACTGGACATTACGTCATTGTGATTATATTTGTTATTGAAAATGTATACACCAGTTGTGTGAGTAGTTCCCGGCATAGAGGGAGAAGATCCTCAAATACCATAATGAATGGGTGACTGGAACAGAATGGAAATGTTAACTGCATGGCCAGAAGAAGCAGTGCACAATAAGGGTATCATTGAACATATGTACACACATTTGTTGTCAATGTATAAAAGTAAAAAGCTAAGAAAGAGGCAAAGCATATTAGAACAATGGAAACTGTATGACAAAGTAGAAGGGAAGTCGGAGAGTATAAAAACAACAGGGGGAAGACAAATCTGGATTTTGCTACAGCACTACCCCTTCCCAGAGACACCACCAGCACTACCTATGATTCAACACCTGTGTAGTTGCCGGTTCCACCCCTATTAGATGAAGGCACAGGTTAGGCACAGACACCAACACCTGCGCAGATGACAGCCCCGCACACTGAGAAGGGAGAGGAGAGGGCCATGCCCAATGGTAAATGTTGATACATGGAAAGCAGGAGAGATCCTGTTGAAAAGAGAATATCTCAGTGATTAAAGAAGACGGAAGAGGGGGCACAAGCAGGAAGGAGAAATGAAGAGGGTATGCTGTATGGAGAGCAGAACCCACAGGGCTCTGAGTAGGAGTAAGAAACACCAGAAAGCAAGGCAGAACAGGAGGAGGGTGAGGAAGAATGGGAGACAGAAGAAGAACAGAGGTAGAAAACACCATGGGGGGGAAAGAACCAGACCATGCCCAAGGTCAATGACAGTAGCAAGAGGGAACAACAGAAGGGGACACAATTTCCCTTAATACATAAAGAAATAGGAAGCTCAGGGTGTGTGGTCTGCCCACACATGGATAAAAACAATCTGCTAAAGACATTCCCCCAACTCTCTGTAGGAGCATGAAAGTGGATTGATGCATTAGAGAAACAGACTGTGTGAGTCACCTTAGTATGGGAGGCATGGAGAGCCTACTTGCCACTATATTAGTAGAACAAACAAGCACAATCTGGGAGAAAGCAGGATACCCAGCAAACGGATTAGAGAGTGACATACACTGTAGGGCTCCATTTAATAATGCTTGAGCCCGTGTTTGGGATGCTTTGACAAGCGCATACCCAGACAAGTGACATAGGATTTATCATGACACTCACAATGAGACCCGATGAAGACCCAGCATTGCACAATCATTCAATTCAGGAGATGTGGCTCGAAGAAACAGGGGACACCTGTGATAAATATATAACAATATTTTATCATATGTTACGCAAAGGTCTTCCAACAGTGGTATGGGAAGACTTGGACAAAATAGTCGGCATCAAAGCGAAATGATGGGGGGGAGATACAAATGCATATAGTGCATTATTGTAAGTGGCAGCACGAGAAAGAAAGGGAGAAAGAGGAACAATGAAACCGAGCAGAAGCAAAGTTGGTACAGAAAAAGTTAGCAAAGGTAAGCATGGAAGGTGCCGTAGTTAGTAAATCCACAGATGGGCAACGGTATTGTATGGTGGGCCAAAGGTCATGGTCAGTGAACTGGTAGGTATTTTGAAGTCTTTTTTTTTATTTTGGCTGTGTGTTTTTAGAGTTTTGTATATGTAAGATTTTGAAGAATGTTTTTTATTCTTTGAAATCGATAATTGGTTGTGGTCTCTCATGAATGATGAAACCGCTTTATTAACATTTCTCTGGGATTTCTCAATGCTACCATTAAATCAGGTGTTCTATCTCGATTTTTGCCTCTGAGTCAGATTGGAAAAGATAAATATGGTGTGAGTAAATAGTTCTATTAGTTTTCCCGTGTCTTGTTTCATCATTAAAGTAAGGGACACACCTCGTACATTCCCCAAATCATTGCCTCCACAATGAATTAGAACGACATCTGGCTGGCCTGTACTTCTCAGACTTAACAGTTTTGTAAAAGCTTGGAACCAAAGCATTCCCCGCAAACCAAACCATTTTATTGCAAAATCTCTCAAAACTAGATCCATGTAAATATTTAAGGGCCGATTCATGGAACAAACGTGTGCCGAAAATCGTTGCGCAAGCAGGCGCAAGCAGGCGCAAGCGCAAAGAAACAGGGGCATGCGCACGCGTGCGATTCATGGAAGTCCCTGCGCGTGTACACCCCGGGATGTGCGCCAAACCCGTGCATGGCGCATAAGTCACTGCAACATCCCGAAAGGCGTGCGCGACGTGCACAGTGAAAGCGCACAACCTCGGCGCATACACCAGAAAGTGGGCGGGACACGGGGCGTAACGCGTGGAATGGGGAACAACGCGCGAAAATAAGGGCGTAACTGGGGATGTACTGCAGGGAAGCAGACGGAACGCCCACACGCACTCGAACCACACGTATTCATGGAATCGAATAGGGCAAAGACACGCACAGCCAAAGACACGCACAAGCCGAAACACGTCCGCCACACGAAGGCAGGCGGTACCGTCCCTGCGCGTTACAAAAGTGGCAACATACAGCAATTGGGCCTGTGCGAGCGGGCTACGTGTATATCAGGGGTTCGCGTGAAGTTTTTCACGCGATCGGGCCTGGGGGAGCGGGTTACGTGTATTTCAGGGGTTCGCGTGAAGTTTCTCACGCGATCGGGCCTGGGGGAGCGGGCTACGTGTATATCAGGGGTTCGCGTGAAGTTTTACACGCGATCGGGCCTGGGGGAGTGGGTTACGTGTATTTCAGGGGTTCGCGTGAAGTTTCTCACGCGATCGGGCCTGGGGGAGCGGGCTACGTGTATATCAGGGGTTCGCGTGAAGTTTTACACGCGATCGGGCCTGGGGGAGTGGGTTACGTGTATTTCAGGGGTTCGCGTGAAGTTTCTCACGCGATCGGGCCTGTGCGAGCGGGGCACGTGTATTGCGGGGGTGCGCGGGAAGCAACACACGCGATCGAGCGGGGTACGTGTATTTCGGGGGCGCGCGGGAAGTGACACACGTGATTGAGCGGGGTACGTGTATTTCGGGGGTGCGCGGGAAGTTACACACGCGATTGAGTGGGGCACGTGTATTGCCGGGGTGCGCGGGAAGCAACACACGCGATCGAGCGGGGTACGTGTATTTCAGTGGCGCACGGGAAGTTACACACGCGATTGAGCGGGGTACATGCATATCGGGGGTGTGCGGGTAGTTACACACGCGATTGAGCGGGGTACGTGTATTTTGGGGGTGCGCGGGAAGTTACACACGCGATTGAGCGGGGTACGTGTATTTCAGGGGTGCGCGGGAAGTTACACACGCGATTGAGCGGGGTACGTGTATTTCGGGGGTGGGCGGGAAGTTACACACGCGATTGAGTGGGGTACGTGTATATCGGGGGTGCACGGGTAGTTACACATGCGATTGAGCGGGGTACGTGTATTTCAAGGGTGCGCGGGAAGTCACACACGCGATCTCATCAGGGTACGTGTATTCCGGGGTGCGGGGGAAGTATCCCACGCAACATTAGCAGGGTACGTGTATTCCAGGGGTGTGCGGGAAGTTCCACACGCAATTCCATCAGGGTACGTGTATTACAGGGGTGCGCGGGAAGTTCCACATGCGATATCATCAGGGTACGTGTATTTCGGGGTGCGGGGGAAGTATCTCACGCAACATCAGCAGGGTACGTGTATTCCAGGGGTGCGCGGGAAGTTCCACATGCAATTCCATCAGGGTACGTGTATTACAGGGGTGCGCGGGAAGTTCCACACGCGATATCATCAGGGTACGTGTATTTCGGGGTGCGGGGGAAGTATCCCATGCAACATCAGCAGGGTACGTGTATTCCAGGGGTGCGCGGGAAGTTCCACACGCAATTCCATCAGGGTACGTGTATTCCAGGGGTGCGCAGGAAGTTCCACACGCAATTCCATCAGGGTACGTGTATTACAGGGGTGCGCGGGAAGTTCCTCACGCAATATCATCAGGGTACGTGTATGACAGGGGTGCGCGGGGAGCAGCACACGTGAATTGCACGTGTGGGTCCTCCCAGGTGTTCCCTCTACACCCTCCACGGCCCCTGCAGGTGGCTCACACCACAGGGGCCTACCCAGCACATGTCATGCAGGCACCCCATCCACCATGGCCATGCCCACCAGCCAACCCACATGTCAACTTGCACTACTGCCTACTGCCCACCAACGCATGTCCCCCTGCACCCCCAGCCACCAGGGGCACCCTCCACCAGGCCCCCACCCATGTCTCCCACCACCCCCCAGCAGTGCAGGGGCACCCTCCACCAGGCCCCCACCCATGTCTCCCAGCACCCCCACCACCCAGCAGTGCAGGGGCAGCCTCCACCAGGCCCCCACTCATGTCTCCCATCACCCCCACCCCCAGCAGTGCAAGGGCAGCCTCCAACATGCCCCCACTCATGTCTCCCATCACCCCCACCCCCCAGCCACCAGGGGCAGCCTCCACCAGGCCCCCACCCATGTCTCCCACCACCCCCACCCTCCAGCAGTGCAGGGGCACCCACCACCAGGCCCCCACCCATGTCTCCCATCACCCCCACCCCCAGCAGTGCAGGGGCAGCCTCCGACATGCCCCCACTCATGTCTCCCATCACCCCCACCCCCCAGCCACCAGGGGCAGCCTCCACCAGGCCCCCACCCATGTCTCCCACCACCCCCACCCCCCAGCACTGTGGGGCACCTGCCAGCAGGCCCCCACCCATGTCCAACTCATGTTCCCCACCACCCCCACCCCCCAGCACTGTGTGGCACCTGCCAGCAGGCCCCCACCCATGTCCAACTCATGTTCCCCACCACCCCCATCACCCAGCCACCAGGGGCAGCCTCCACCAGGCCCCCACCCATGTCTCCCACCACCCCCACCCCCAGCAGTGCAGGGGCACCCTCCACCAGGCCCTCGCCCATGTCCCATCCATGCCCCCCTGCACCTGGGTCCCACCAATCCCCAATCATGTCCGTAATGGCCATCCTCCCCTGCCAAAAGGCCCAACCAACTATCACATCCACCCACATATCAAAGGCAATTACATGTTACACACCCAATGTAAATAATGTAAATGAACACATGTCTGTCACACACAATGGCTGCAAGTGAATGTTAAAACACCCAACATTACATGCATGAAAGCAATGCGATGATACGACACATTGAAGGATGAAAATATAAATGTATTTAAAATCAACTTGAATGGAAATGAAATGAGAAAAACCACAAAGCAAAACAAACAAAAGAAGATGAATGTCCATGAAAAAAATCAAAAACACACAGCACAATCAAAATAAATGGTGTCCAAAGTCACAGTCAGAAAAGAAATCCAAGGGTAAATGATAAACAAAAACCATTGCTCCATGGCGATGAAAAAAATCCATAAAAAAGAAAAATCCATTGAAGAACTATTTACAAGATAATCCCGGGTCCATGAACCCAACCAAATGAAACCTAACTATGACAACTAACTAAAAACTGAACTACATACAAAAACGTGGCGCATTGTCCAATAGCAACCAAATAAAAAAATAAATAAAGGAAACCTAACACTAACTATATAACTATATACAAAGGTGGCGGGCAAGTCCAGCAGCTCACTCCGTGGTGTTCTGGGCCAGGGCATCATCGAACTCCTGTTCGATGTCCCGGAGGCGGTCCTGTTCCATGGCCCCGAGGATCCGCAGGGACGACGCTGTCTCCTCCTCCAACCCCCTGCGGATTGCCTCGAGGCACTCGGCCCGCCTCAGGGCCCTCCGCATGGAGTTCTCCGCCCTGACCATTGTGAGCCGCGCCTCTTCCGCCCGCCGCCGCTCCGCACCTATCTGCTGGCCCAACCTCTGCCACACAGAAGACACACCCCGTCCTGGGTCCACCTGCCCTCCGGCCGATGCCTGCCCCTCCGATGTCGAAGGCCCCGAGCCTTCATGGCTCCCACCATGTTGCTGCTGCTGCTGTGCCTCTGCCCGTGCACTGCCTCCTGCTGCCTGCACATCCTCCGCCGGCTGGGGTGCAGTTGTTGATGTGGCCACCCCTGCTGGACGTCCGACTCCCGACTGTGGCAGGGATGCCGCTTCCACTAGCCTGGCCACACCGTCAGAGGCAGCTCCACAGGGCACCCAGGTGACTGATGGGTGGGAAGATGGCACAGAGGACGACTGGCGCATAGGGGGTCCAGTTGAGGAGGGGGTCGGAGCAAGCCCCATCAGACGGAGGAATCCGGCCTGGGTGACCTGTCCCAGCAGGCTGACGTGGTCAACGAGCCATTCGAGATGACTCGCAGTCTCTGCATGAAAAGACTGCAGGTCACCTCGCATGGCCCGTTGACGCAACGCCACACCAGCCAGGACAGGCTCAACCCGGACCTGGATAGCCACGTCCGCAGGCAGAGGAAGGCCATTTGACGTGAGCTCATCCCCTGCCTGAAAACGGGTCTGGACGTAGGCATCCCTGCTGGTGCAAGATGATGCAGGGACAGGATCGGGGACAGGATTGCACACAGGCACCTCCGCGGCAGCCTGTGCTGCCTCCTCTCCCTGGTCCTGCACTGCACCACTAGAACCAGTGGGATCCCCACCTCCAGACCCTGTCTCTGGTGCTTGCACGGCCTCCTCCTCCACCAAACCCCCCACCAAGCTGGATGACTCCGTGCCATCTTCCCCTGTTGGGCCCTGTGGGGTCCCAGCTGCCCCTTCTGCTGCCGAGGAGTCCAACTCCAACCTCCGCCTCTTGGACCTCCCCCCGGCAGCTGCGGCCTGGGACGCGGCACCGGACTCCTCACTCCCCGACGAGATGACAACCTGGGAGGGGAGCCGGGCCTTGCGTCTCCGGCTGGCGGTCGGATCGCCGCCGCTGTGCTCCACAGCACCTTCTCCGCCCTCTTCATCAGTTGACACTGCAGACAGGGAGAAACAAAACACAGGCATCAGGGCACTGTACAATGGACACATACACACATGACAGTTGTACATGAGTGGCATTGGCAAACCTCAGACATGTCATCACAATCCCAAACACACATGTCATTACAACTCGCACACATGAGCCATACCACAGCCATATCGCAACTGCCACCACCATCCATACACATACAACAGCATGAGCAGCCAAAGGTGAGCCAGACATCACATGCAACACAGGAAGTGCACCACACATGTACACACACCACCACACTTGCATGCATGTGTACACCTCTGCCAAGTGTCGCACTGTTCAGACAAGCATCCATGTCACATCTGCCAATCAGGCTTCCACATACCGCTGTCACATGCATCCATGTTGCATCACTGTTGCACCCTTGTCAAATACACACACATGCACATGTACACAGTGCTGATACATGCAGCCGAAAACAACATACATGCGTGACATCACGGACATGTCTACTCACATACACATTCATCCAAACATGTGTGCCCACACAACTGCATATGGCATGCAAGCCTACACACACAAGCACCATCCATGTCTCACACATTACAGCCCTCGCATGTGTCAGCCCCACGGCCCTGTACACCCCACCCATACTCGACCCCATACAAACAGATGTGCAACCTGCACACTACTGAATAATCATCACACGCACTGCTCACAATCAGGATGCATGTACACTCACCGCTCGACTCCAGACGGGTCTGCTTCTCAAGGACCTGGACGTGGAGCGCTGGGGATATGCGTTCCAGGACCCTCATCTGTTCTTCCGACAAGTGGCCCCGGCGCCCCTTGGCATCCGCTGCCTTCAAGAGGCGCCGGGCCTTGTTCAGGATCCTGGACCTGAAGTCCTCCCAGTGCTTCCTGACATGCTGTAAGTCGCGGACTGCCACCCCCTCCGCGTTGATGGCAGTCACGATGTCAGTCCAGATCCGAGTCCGTCCTTCCTTGTCGGCGCGGGAACTTCCGAAGAGGGCATCATACTGCCCCAGGACTTGCTCCACCAGGACACCAACTTCGGTGGCACTGAAGCTGGTGCCCCTCTGCCTCTCTGGCCGGGGGTTGTCAGTGGTCACAGATGGTGTTTGCCCCGACATGACAAACCCAGAGGCAGGAGTGGGTGGGCAACTGGGTCCTGGGGCTGGGTTGTGGAGCGATGGAATCCCAGTCGGGAGTCTTCGGTTCCAGCAGGGGTGGTCACAGCAAAAGCACCCCTGGCTGATGTGCAGGCAGCACATGGCAGTGTACGTGGGCAGCAGGCAGTCAGGCAGCAGCAGATGGCAGGTGGGAGCGTGCTCGGGGCTCTGGGGGGCAGTAGTTCGGCCTTCTGGGCAGGAGCGTGGTCTTCCGTGTGCTTACGCGTGGCCAGCTTGATACAGAGTGATTTGGCACGTGAAAAATCTGCACGTCAGCGTGTAATTCGAGGAAAGGCCCTTAGCGCGTAAGCGCATCTGCACGCATACGCATTTTCATTGGACAGAAGGCCCCTCAAGCGCAAGCGCCCCTGTGACGTGACGCGTACAGACGTGCCTGGGCATTTCAGCGCGCGTGAAAAACTGCACGCCCGCGTGTAATAAGAGGAAAGGACCCATGCGCGTAAGCGTGCGTGGAAAACTGCAATATGAGGAAAGGCCCTTAGCGCGTATGCACGGCAGCACGCATATGCGATTTCAATGGACCAAAGGCCCTTAGCGCGTGAGCGCGTCTTTGACGTGACTCGCGCAGGTGTTTCCCTCATTGCATGTGATGACAGAACACACGTGGATTTCCACCAATCGCGTGTGAAAGTTCCCGGCACCCCGGAACACACGTACCCAGGCTAATCGCGTGTGGAACTTCCCGCGCACCCCGAAACACACGTACCCAGGCCAGTTGCGTGTACGCTCACTCCCCTCCGATCACACGCGATGACACTCGGAAACCCGCGCACGGCAAAAGACGTGCACAGGCGTCAACACGTCTGCCACACGAAGGCAAGCGGAAGCGTCCCCGCGCACAGCATAAAAGTGCACGCAAACAACAAACGCGTATATACAGCTACGATGAATGCCCCATTTGTCGCTGCATGATCGTGGGACACCGCAGGAGGAGGAGAATAGCCAGGGCACGCATTTTCGCACCACGGACAAGCCTTTTTGGGATGCCTGACGACCAGGTCTATGGCAGGTATAGGTTTCCACCCCATATCATCCTAGACCTGGTCAGGGAGTGGGAAGATGACCTCACATCCCCCACCCTTTGCTCCCAAGCATTGAGCCCCTTGGAGAAGCTGCTCAATGTCCTGCATTTTTTGGCCACTGGGTCATTTCAGCGGACCACTGCCATAGTGGGGGGGTCTCACAGGCCACGCAGTCACGCTGCCTACACCAGGTACTGGCAATCATGACAGCGCGCCCCTCAGTCCGCAGGCACATATACATGCCCAGAACACCCGCAGAAAGGCAGGCCGTTGTCCTGGATTTTTTCAGGGTGGCACACTTCCCCAAAGTGCTCGGTGCCATAGATTGCACCCATGTGGCCCTACGTCCACCTAGGGCCATTGAGCACATCTACCGAAACTGCAAGCACTGGCATTCCATCAATGTACAGGTGGTATGTGATGCAAAGGGAATCATCACCTCTGTCTATGCAAACTACCCTGGCTCCACCCATGACAGTTTCATATACAGAATGTCCGCCCTGAGCCGGGCCCTGGAAGCTGGGCAGCATGGCGACACATGGCTCCTAGGTCAGTACAAATGCCCTTGCATATGCATGCAAGTCACACACAGACAAATATCCAAACCCTAATAATCTCAACTATTATCTCCTCCCCAGGGGACAGTGCCTACCCTCTGAGCAACCACATGATGACGCCAATCCGGAACCCCACCACACCACCCCAGGTAAGATACAACGCCGCCCATATTGCAACCAGGGGCATAGTGGAGCGCACATTCGGAGTGCTCAAGTCACGTTTCCGCTCCCTTGACCGCTCTGGTGGGCAACTACTCTATGCACCACCAGTAGTGTGCAGGATCATTGTGGCAGCATGTGTCCTGCACAATGTTGCAACACGGCAGGGCGTCCCGGTGGACATGGTGGTGCCCCCACATCCCCAACCACAGGCACAGGCGCTGCCCATGGGAGGGGACAGGGCACGTGGCGAGGAAGCCCAGACCCAGCTTGTGGCCACATTTTTCACCTAAACTCCCACCCCTGCGGAGTGCACACAGGCCTGGCACATACCAGGTGACAATCGATGATGACAATGAGACAGTTAACTGTCACAACCCTACCACCCTGAGAAAGTTGCCATGGAAGTGCCACATCGTCTGCATCCTAGCTACTTAAACACAAGCTATCCTGTGTGACCAAAAGGCACACATCTGACATATGACATGATATGGGCCATACACAAGTATTCCAAGGCGCAATGAGGCAGGGAGGGGGGAACAAGGGAACACAGAGAACGGTACTACTAGGCCAGGTGTCATTGGGATCGTGCAAGTGCAGGGGTAGGGGGAATGGGAAAAGTGCAAGGGGAAGGGTGGGGGGGAGTCCAGCACAGGGGAAGTAGCCCAAAAAAACAATATATAAGTCGCCTGGTGGCAACTACAAAGGTAAGTGCAGACAAGTGCTGGGAAGGGAGGGCTGTAGGGATAGAGAGACAGTACTGCAGTGCAGGGGTTGCCAGGGAGGCAGTGCAAGTGGAGAGTGGCTGGGCCAGGGACCGAGGTCGGTGAGAGTGGCCCAGTTGCAGCTCCTGTGCAGTTCCAGTGGAGAATTCTGCAAGGGAGAGGCAGACAGTAAGCAGAAGCACAGAGGAAGGTCTTGAGGTGCTTCCAGAACTGGAGATGATTCCCCTCAAGTTCAAGTCAGGCCGGAAGTCTGTTCCAGGGGGAGGGCCCTGCTGCGGAGGGAAATCTACCCCCAGCTAGTTGCTCTGAGAAGCGGATGACCCGGACATGCAAGGTGTGCATCACACACACCTGCAAACCAGGCCATACCCATACACCAACGCAGTAACGATAAGGTACACATTGCCATGTCCTAAATGCACAGTGGCATCGGACACTGCTGCCTGACCCGGAATCAGATGAATTGACAGACCAACAACCTCCCACCCAAAATAAGTCATTTCCAAATGCATTACAACAGTCGTAGACGTAACATCACAATGAATGCCTGTCTACATGCACATTACGCATTGCAAAATCAACACTGCAGCTCATGTGTGCAGTGTCCTACTCCTGCATCACACTGCTCAGCGCACAGCACAGCACAGCACAGTGAACAGCCATTGTGTGTGATGCATACCCTGAGCATCACATCTAAGTGACAGACCACGTCAAACATCAAATTAGGCATGTACTGGATCCATGATCGGTCACAGAACATGTGCTGCCGGGACACAGTGGGCACCAGAAGGCAAACAGTGTACACGTGGATATGCAAGGGTGGGAGTACATGTAGTGCATCAGAGTGCAAGTGTGTGGTTCTGCAAGGACATGCACTCCACATATGCATGTGCACTCAAGTGACCATCAGTGTTCCCTACACATCACATGTGAACATCCACCATGTGTACACCCCAGCAAGTCAAACCACAACTATCCCCTCACACCTGAAAGGAAAACACAACACATGAACAGGCATTGATCAGCAGAACACAACATGTACATAGGATACCACCATTACTATGTCAGAGATCCCATCACACTGCAGGGCAAGTCAACTATCAACAACAACCCCCCCTCCCTCACAAATGACCATGACCCACTGAACAACTGCACCTGGGTCATGGAGCCTCCAAACCTCAATTCCACCTGGCAAAGGATCACCTTTACCCTTCATCACCATCTCCCACCTTGTGTGTAAAAAGATGCCTGAACCCTCAGAATCCACACTCATTTCCAAAATCACAAAATCCAAGGCATATAAACGAACCCGAACACCCTCCAGTAGATGACTTGACATAGCAGTACCTCACAAAGGCAAAGTACAACCACAATGATGCAACAACCAAGGTAGCACAGCAAAACAATGTCACGACAGGATGTGAGACATGTGTGGTACATGACATAGGATGATGCACCATGAATGGATGTGTACTGTCACAGTTCCCCTGTACAGGCGCGGGAGTGTCAAAAAAAACAACCACCCCCACCATGTCCCGGGTGCCTGCAAGGTCAAACTCACACAGGCCCCTGAGACCCTGGTGGGGAATGAGGTTCAGGGATATGCAGTCGGGACAGGTGTTGACACACTGGATGACTGGAATGAGCGGCAGGAGAGGGGAGGAGGAATGACACATGAAACTAGGGAATGCACGAAAATGTACAACCTGCATGAACACATACACAATCCAAACAAACTTGGACATCATTGTCATGGCCTTCTGTAGTCCAGGCTCAGGAGTGGTACGAACCAACCACCCCCTCTAGGGTTTTGGCGCCTGCAAGTTCGGGGCTTACACAGGCATCCGCAACCCCAGTGGGGAAAGAGGGTCAGGGAACGTTGCTTGGATAGGCACGGGAAGCAGGAACACCGGGTAGAGGGTACAGGTTTTAAAATTGCATATGATCACGTGTGATTAGGGAGAAAAAAAACATACCAAATTGAACCACACATACATCCATGCATCAGTACACTCCCCAGCAAGCCTATGCAGAGCAGTTTGTAAGAAAAACAACAAGACACTTAGCTCTGGTTTTGAGTGCTGGCCTCCTGCCTGCGCACTCTCAGGTCCGGTTACAGGAGCACTGCAATGCTGCAAAGAGTGACACAGTCAACAACCTGTACGTGCCAATTGCACAAAAACACAACACCAAACATGCCCCATAGCAACAGACTACTCTACAAACAGACAATCTGTGGTTGATGCCTCATACCCATATATAACATCACCCCTGTGACGGGTCATACACAGTCAATGCAGTAAGGCAGCCGCTGCTGGGTGCGTGGCAAATGGAACACCAATGTGTCACAATTCACACAACATGCAATGTTCCCTGGGTAAGCAGACAGACCCATATAGCAAGCCATGACTACAGAGCAAATTGCGTACCACCATGACCGAAACAAAGTTGGCAGTGCATTTATCATGAAGTACGTGGAAAAGACATGCACTGCACCCGAGTATGTCCCTTGCTGTATGTCCCTGTGAGCTGCCCCTTTCCATGTCTCGGAAGGCTACATGGTTGATACAAGTGCCTCAATGGACCTTGGTGTACCGGAGGGTATGTGCCACTGCCCCTGCATGTGTCCCAGACAATCCTACTATCAGCAGCCATCAGTCCACAAACACATCTGAGCTGCATTGTGTGCTTCAACACCAATATTCGTCTAAGCTCACCCTCAGTGCTGTGACTAAGCCTGCATGTGCAACTCGCCTGGTGCAGGCTTTGCTGTGTCGTGGCCCCCCTGTGATGCTCACCTTGCCTGGAGTTCCTTGGAACATGTCAGCAGTTCTAGGATGTGGGTCTGCAATCACTGTGCCTCTGCTTCTGCACACATGTGCATGTGGGCACCAACAAACGGGTCCAGAAGTCCGTCGTCCAATGGGCCATGTCTGCTGGCAAAGGTGCTCTGGAGGCTCATCCCCCTGCAGAAAGGGCATGAAACACATGATTAATGCTTCAAAGTCATCTATTTGTGTCTCATCAGGCATCTCATTACTTGACCATGTCAGAGAGTCACATCACAAATCACACCATCAGTCCGTCTTTCACCTCCAAAGTGTGGAACACTATCTACAGCATGAATTGCAACAAGCACATGTACAGGAAAGATATGAAACATACTACACAATGCATAGCAATCAATGTCCACATTAATCATGACACCCCCCATCTAGCAAAAGCTGAACAGTGGACAATGACACCTAAATCATCCCCACTAGGGGTGTCAACACAAGTCACACAGCACCAGACATGCCACAGATATGACAGTCCAAAGCCCTTGTGTAAAATGCTGTAACACGGAACCATCCTTGCGAGCCCATGGATAAGGGAGGCAGGAGTGGCATATGTGAGTCAAGGAACCCAAGCAGCAAACACATACACAAGACAACCATGAAGGGCCCAGCTGGAACAGACAGTGGATGCCTTCAAAAGCCACAAAGCACCGCACCGTCACATGAAAGCACAATAGACTAGCAATTTTAAACTAAATCAACTATTAACTAATTACGCTAACTATGGAAAACCTACATTACCTATTTAAACTAACTATCAAACAGAAACTTAACTAACTAAACTAAAAGAAAAATCAAAAATGGCCACATACGACCCGGGGGGGAGGGGAGGCACCCAGGAGGGGGGAGGTACAGGGTGCTGCTCAACATCCACATGCGATGATGCTGAGCCAAAAAAAAATCATCCATGGGCTCAACGCCTGCACAGCACGACCTATGTGGGAGATAGATGGTCATCCGAGTCTGGCTCATCCTGGAAAGGAGGACGTGGCACAGTAGCCTGGCCACGCCTAGCCGCAGCTTGCCCCTCGTCGGCAGCAAGTCTGCCGGACAGGTGAGCCTGGTTCTGTGTGGCGATGTGACGTAGGTCTGCATGCAGAACCTCCCGTGATACACGTGCTTCCTCTTGCAAGGTAGCACGTGTAACACGGAGTTCCTCCTGCAAGGCCTGGCTGGACAACCGCTGCACTTCCCGGCAAGCCTGTAGCTCAGCCGAGATGGTACGCTCAAGCTGTGCAAACCTCTCCTCTGCCTGCTGCCTCTGGGACATCATAAGGACACCCAGAGTGGATCTGAGGGAAGCATACTCCTCCCTCAGGGCATCCATGTGCGCCTCTGCGTGAGCAGCAATTGCTTGACGCAGAGACGACATTTCAGCCTGGCGTGCCCTGTCTGAGGCCGCCATGCCCAGCCTGAGCGAGCGGGCCGTGGACCGTGCCGCCTGCTGCTGGAGAAGCACCTGCCTAGCAGTGGGGAGCACAGATCGGGCCACACGCTCCATGCTCTCAGCGATGTTCTCCATTGCTGCCCCCTGCCGTTCGGAATTGGCAGTCATGTCTTGCTCCCACTCAGTATACAGCGGTTGCGCGCGGCGACCGCGTTGCCGGGCTTGACCCCTGCGGGACCCAAGGACCGGGGGTCCTCGCTATGTTGGCACCGCCTGCGGCTGCACGACTACATACCCCCGTCGACGTGATGTCCCAGGCACATCAGTGACTGGTGTGGAGGGTGACCCTTCCTCCCGATCCACCACGGGCGGAGGAACCAAGACTGTCTGATCCCTCAGTGCAGGTGTCGCAGACAGAGGAGTGTCCACATCAGAATCACTCACCCCTGACACATGGACTTGATGCTCATCCAACTCAACATGGACGTCAGAGTCGTCATCAAGGCTGGACTCATAGGCAACCAGAGACAAGATGGACTGCAGCACTTGGGGGTTTTCGTGGCCTACCACCCCACGACCCCCACTAGTGCCGGGTTGATGTGGCGTTACCAACCCTGTGTCTGGCATGACAACACCATCCTCTGCCTCCATTGCGTCATCACCTGAAAAATAGAGAGAAAAAGGTCAATACACATGTCAGAAGCACACGACACACACACACACACCAACAGCAAAGGCATCCGGCAGACATGTGACACACAACATATGACCTGGCATGCATGCTGGGTATACTTTGAATAGCTTCTGTGATCAGACCAGTTGAAAGGTGGCAGTTTCCATGGAAGTGGGTCTATGCAGTGCAGAAAATGTGTACGCCACTCACTACCTACATGTACAAGCACTACATGGTGTGTGCCAGGAAATGTGAAGGCAGTGCAATGTCAAATTCAGACATCACGTGCATTGTGCATTCAATGTGTACCATGTCTAGAAGCCAAGCACCCCTCCACCCCAGTACCAAAGCAGGGATGCCTAGCATGGTATCAAAAGGCTGACCATACACCTGTGTATTGACAGGCAGTGTTGACTGGCATCAACAGCTTAATGTGATTCAAATTACAACACTGCAAATGATGCTGGGACAGTGGGCAGGACACATGATGGAAACTCCGGAGGCCGCCCACGTGTGAAGAAGACACAACAAGAGTTGGACAGAGTCATTGGCCATTGAACAGGCTGAGGCCTGTGAGCCACACAGATTGTCAGAGCCTAAACATGTGTGCAACGCAGGACTGAGCCACAGTTGACATGGGAAGGCTGATGAGATGGCAGGCAATGTATGTAACCAAGGACTAATATTACAGTGATCATCCAGTCAAGGACACATAGGGGCATGCGTGCAATGCACATGAAGCATGAATGGGCACTCATGTCCCTGCGGGACATCTGACCCATGCACAGTACAAGTGAGATACCCTGCATCGAGTACTAAGGCTGTACCACACGGCATATTTCTGGCAGATTCTACGCTGGAAGTTAGCATCTACACAGGACACATGAACAAGAAAGTACACATTGGCAAGATTGAAGCAGACCAGTGCAAAGGTGGAACTGGGGTGCAGAGTGGCAGAGGAGGGGCAAGGGAGCATGCCTACATGGAGTCCCGCATGCAGGCAGAGGAGACATGCATGTGGGTAGCATTGCATTACATACACATCAGAACCATGTACACGTCACATGTAGCAGCAATCATGCACAACACATCCCACAAGTGAAACACACACGTCCTCAACAAACACGCATCAACACTCACTGGACTGGGCATCAAAGTCCAGCTTCTCTCCCACTCCTTCGACCAATTCAGGTGGTATGAACTCCGCAACGAGAGCCTCATGCGGAGTGAGTTCTTTCTTCTCTGGTGCAGGCCCACCGCCAGTCACCAGAGTCAAGTTGTAATTTGAGGCACGCTTGGCCTTAGTGCTGCGTTTGATGTCATTCCAACACTTTTTGCACTCCTGCGCCGTGCGCACCTCATGGCCGAATGAACTGTTCGCAACATGCTTCCAGTGGGTGTCACGTTGGGCAGCCGTGGTGTCATGTCACGGCTGTGGCCCCGCACGTAGTCCACGGGGAAGTCCAGTTCCTGCTTACAGAAAGGCTTCTTCCTCGACGTGCAGGAGGTCGTGGCTGTGTGTGGGGTCCCAGCCTGTGCTGCAGGTGCAACCTTCCTCCTCTTGGACTGTGGCGCAGACCCTAGCTGGCTAATGCCGCCCTGACCAGTATGGCCAGTGGGTTCGGTGGATTGAGCCAAGGGAGTGGCAGGTGGAGGGATGACCAAAGGCCTGACTTGTGTCAGTGGCAGCTGGGTGCCCACTAATGGACCCTGCGCAGCTACATCAGCTGTGGCAGGGTCGTTGGCCGCAACGGTCCTGGTTGGCAGACTCACAACCGGGGTGCTGTTGGGTGCATCTGCCCCTGCACTTGCCAACACCCGGCTGTTCGGGGCAGCAGATGACATGACTGCCCCAGGGACACGTGTCTTGGTCTGAGCAGCCCGGCCTGCCCCTATGGTTTCCTCCCTGGCCTGTTGGAGATCTACCAAGGGCTCTTCAAGTGCCAACCTAGCCTGCGCTGGCAGACCCTGAGCCTGGGTGGCGGTGTCCACAGCTGCACCTGCAGCTACCACTACCCTTGGGCCCGTGGCAGTCGATGGAACGGACTGCCGGGTCATATGGGTGCCAGTGCCAGATGCAGGAGCTGCATCCCCCGGAACCACAGGGGGTGGTGGCATGGCTGCACCGACACATGGCACAACATTGTGCTCAAGTGGCGCACCCCTGCCTCTTCCCCCTCTGTGGCTGCCCTGGACACCCTGGAGTCCCCCTACTCACTGGTACCACGGCCACGTCCCCGACCACGCCCGCCACGAGGAGTACGCCCAGCTGAGGCGCCCCTCACCTTTGGTGGCCTCCCAACCATGGCACAGATGTAGTAGTGCTGGCACAGATGGAGTGGTGCCAATGGGAGGTGTACACCACAATTGACCTGGGCAATTGGGGTGAAGGGGGTGGGAAGCAAGATGTTAACAGCCCCCCTGCACCTGCAAGGCTGTATGTGACCCCGGTGATGTGGTGACGGGTCACGCAACGCTCAGGCACCCCAAAACTGCAGTAAAACCGTGCACGCAACCCTGCAGCCTACGTGCGTGGATTCAACCTCCCGCAGTACGCGGTGGCACCCAGTAACACGAATAACGCGTACGCGTGGGACACGCAGGCTACTATGACATCGAAAATGGGTGCGAGACACAGGGGCACCCGCAGTGGGAAAAAGAGCGTGTGCGACTCACCGTCTGACTAGCGCGATGCAGAAAAACACGCGTAGCCAATACCCCCGCCAAAAGAAGAGATACGTCCTTGATAGCTGTGAAGTTGTGATGGCGTGCGAAACAACAGGAAGCAGCAACACACGTCGGTCTCCACGAAAGGCACGTACAGCGAACTGCTGGGCCCGCTCACCTTTAACCCGTGCTGAGGGAAACGCATGCGCGCGTCACGTCACTTACGCGCATGGGCCCTTTCCTCGTATTACACGCGGACGTGCAGTTTCCACGCGCGCTTACGCGCATGGCCCTTTCCTCGTATTACACGTGGACGTGCAGTTTCCACGCGCGCTTACGCGCATGGCCCTTTCCTCGTATTACACGCGGACGTGCAGTTTTTCACGCGCGCTTACGCGCATGGCCCTTTCCTCGTATTACACGCGGACGTGCAGTTTTTCACGCGCGCTGAAATGCCCATGCACGTCTGTACGCGTCACATCACAGGGGCGCTTGCGCTTGAGGGGCCTTCTGTCCAATGAAAATGCATATGCGTGCAGACGCGCTTACGCGCTAAGGGCCTTTCCTCGAATTACACGCTGACGTGCAGATTTTTCACGTGCCAAATCACTCCGTATCAAGCTGGCCACGCGTAAGCACACGGAAGACCACGCTCCTGCCCAGAAGGCCGAACTACTGCCCCCAGAGCCCCGAGCACGCTCCCACCTGCCATCTGCTGCTGCCTGACTGCCTGCTGCCCACGTGCACTGCCATTTGCTGCCTGCACATCAGCCAGGGGTGCTGTTGCTGTGACCACCCCTGCTGGAACCGAAGACTCCCGACTGGGATTCCATCGCTCCACAGCCCAGCCCCAGGACCCAGTTGCCCACCCACTCCTGCCTCTGGGGTTGTCATGTCGGGGCAAACACCATCTGTGTCCACTGACAACCCCCGGCCAGAGAGGCAGAGGGGCACCAGCTTCAGTGCCACCGAAGTTGGTGTCCTGGTGGAGCAAGTCCTGGGGCAGTATGATGCCCTCTTCGGAAGTTCCCGCGCCGACAAGGAAGGACGGACTCGGATCTGGACTGACATCGTGACTGCCATCAACGCGGAGGGGGTGGCAGTCCGCGACTTACAACATGTCAGGAAGCGCTGGGAGGACTTCAGGTCCAGGACCCTGAACAAGGCCCGGCGCCTCTTGAAGGCAGCGGATGCCAAGGGGCGCCGGGGCCACTTGTCGGAAGAACAGATGAGGGTCCTGGAACGCATATCCCCAGCGCTCCACGTCCAGGTCCTTGAGAAGCAGACCAGTCTGGAGTCGAGCGGTGAGTGTACATGCATCCTGATTGTGAGCAGTGCGTGTGGTGATTATTCAGTAGTGTGCAGGTTGCACATCTGTTTGTATGGGGTCGAGTATGGGTGGGGGTGTACAGGGCCGTGGGGCTGACACATGCGAGGGCTGTAATGTGTGAGACATGGATGGTGCTTGTGTGTGTAGGCTTGCATGCCATATGCAGTTGTGTGGGCACACATGTTTGGATGTAAGTAGACATGTCCGTGATGTCACGCATGTATGTTGTTTTCGGCTGCATGTATCAGCACTGTGTACATGTGAATGTGTGAATGTGTGTGTATTTGACAAGGGTGCAACAGTGATGCAACATGGATGCATGTGACAGCGGTATGTGGAAGCCTGATTGGCAGATGTGACATGGATGCCCGTCTGAACAGTGCGACACTTGGCAGAGGTGTACACATGCATGCAAGTGTGGTGGTGTGTGTACATGTGTGGTGCACTTCCTGTGTTGCATGTGATGTCTGGCTCACCTTTGGCTGCTCATGCTGTTGTATGTGTATGGATGGTGGGGGCAGTTGCGATATGGCTGTGGTATGGCTCATGTGTGCGAGTTGTAATGACATGTGTGTTTGGGATTGTGATGACATGTCTGAGGTTTGCCAATGCCACTCATGTACAACTGTCATGTGTGTATGTGTCCATTGTACAGTGCCCTGATGCCTGTGTTTTGTTTCTCCCTGTCTGTAGCGTCAACTGATGAAGAGGGCGGAGAAGGTGCTGTGGAGCACAGCGGCTGGGATCCGACCGCCAGCCGGAGACGCAAGGCCCGGCTCCCCTCCCAGGTTGTCATCTCGTCGGGGAGTGAGGAGTCCGGTGCCGCGTCCCAGGCTGCAGCTGCCGGGGGGAGGTCCAAGAGGCAGAGGTTGGAGTTGGACTCCTCGGCAGCAGAAGGGGCAGCTGGGACCCCACAGGGCCCAACAGGGGAAGATGGCACGGAGTCATCCAGGTTGGTGGGGGGTTTGGTGGAGGAGGAGGCCATGCAAGCACCAGAGACGGGGTCTGGAGGTGGGGATCCCACTGGTGCTAGTGGTGCAGTGCAGGACCAGGGACAGGAGGCAGCACAGGCCGCCGCGGAGGTGCCTGTGTGCAATCCTGTCCCCTATCCTGTCCCTGCATCATCTTGCACCAGCAGGGATGCCTACGTCCAGACCAGTTTTCAGGCAGGGGATGAGCTCACGTCAACTGGCCTTCCTCTGCCTGCGGACGTGGCTATCCAGGTCCGGGTTGAGCCTGTCCTGGCTGGTGTGGCGTTGCGTCAACGGGCCATGCGAGGTGACCTGCAGTCTTTTCATGAAGAGACTGCGAGTCATCTCGAATGGCTCGTTGACCACGTCAGCCTGCTGGGACAGGTCACCCAGGCCGGATTCCTCCGTCTGATGGGGCTTGCTCCGACCCCCTCCTCAACTGGACCCCCTACGCGCCAGTCGTCCTCTGTGCCATCTTCCCACCCATCAGTCACCTGGGTGCCCTGTGGAGCTGCCTCTGACGGTGCGGCCAGGCTGGTGGAGGAGGCATCCCTGCCACAGTCGGGAGTCGGACGTTCAGCAGGGGTGGCCACATCAACAACTGCACCCCAGCGGCGGAGGATGTGCAGGCAGCAGGAGGCAGTGCACGGGCAGAGGCACAGAAGCAGCAGCAACGTGGTGGGAGCCATGAAGGCTCAGGCCTTCCACATCGGAGGCTCAGGCATCGGCCGGAGGGCAGGAGGACCCAGGACAGAGAGTGTCTTCCGTGTGGCAGCGGTTGGGCCACGCCATAGATGCGGAGCGGCAGCGGGCGGAAGAGGCACGGCTCACAATGGTCAGGGCGGAGAACTCCATGCGGAGGGCGCTGAGGCGGGCCGAGTGCCTCGAGGCAATCCGCAGGGGTTTGGAGGTGGAGACGTCGGCGGCCCTGCGGACCCTCGGGGCCATGGAGGAGGACCGCCAACGGGACATTGAGGAGGAGTTCGATGATGCCCTGGCCCGGAACATCCACATGTGAGCCGTGAAACTAGCCCGCTGCCCTTGGACATAGTTTCTAGGTAGTGTTAGGTTTCATTTTTGTTTTTATTTTATTTGGACCTTTCGGACATTGGCCACATTTTTGTATATAGTTTATTTTATTAGTTAGTGTAGTTAGATAGGTTTCCTTTATTTTGTTGGGATAATGGACCCTGGATTGTTCCCATGTACATAGTTGACAGTTGGATTGTATTTTTTTTTCTATTTTTGACCATGGAGCAATGGCTTTCTTTTTTATTTCCCATTGGATTTTGTTTTGTGGACATTGACTTTGGACATTACTTTGGATTTTTATTTTTGGTTTTGCTTTTTTTGACGGACATGCTTCTTTTCATTTTTGTACATTCACGTTTCTGTTTCTTCATTTTTTATTCTATTGATGTTTCCTTTAATACATTTTATTTTTGGTGAACTTCAATGTGTGGTATCTCATTGGTTTCATGCATTTCATGATATGTGTTTTGAGATTCACTGACGCCCATTGGGTGTATGTGAGGGAAATGTGTTTGTTTCGGAACTTGCAATTGGTGTTCTGTGATGTAATTGCAAATTATGAGTGGGTGGATGCAATACTCGGGTGGGTGTTTTGCATTTGGAGGCTGACCATAGGGACCAGGGATCTAGATTGTGATGACATGTTGGCTGGGGAACATGAGTTGCACATGGGTGGGGGCCTGCTGGCAGGTGCCCCACAGTGCTGGGGGGTAGAGGTGGTGGGGAACATGAGTTGGACATGGGTGGGGGCCTGCTGGCAGGTGCCCCACAGTGCTGGGGGCTGGGGGTGCAGGGGTACATGAGTTGGACATGAGTGGGGGCCTGCTGGCAGGTGCCCCACAGTGCTGAGGGGTGGGGGCGGTGGGGAACATGAGTTGGACATGGGTGGGGGCCTGCTGGCAGGTGCCCCACAGTGCTGGGGGGTGGGGGTGGTGGGAGACATGGGTGGGGGCCTGGTGGTGGGTGCCCCTGCACTGCTGGGGGGTGGGGGTGGTGGGAGACATGGGTGGGGGCCGGGTGGAGGCTGCCCCTGGTGGCTGGGGGATGGGGGTGGTGGGGAACATGAGTTGGACATGGGTGGGGGCCTGCTGGCAGGTGCCCCACAGTGCTGGGGGGTGGGGGGGGTGGGGAACATGAGTTGGACATGGGTGGGGGCCTGCTGGCAGGTGGCCCACAGTGCTGGGGGGTGGGGGTGCAGGGGTACATGAGTTGGACATGAGTGGGGGCCTGCTGGCAGGTGCCCCACAGTGCTGGGGGGTGGGGGTGCAGGGGTACATGAGTTGGACATGAGTGGGGGCCTGCTGGCAGGTGCCCCACAGTGCTGAGGGGTGGGGGTGGTGGGGAACATGAGTTGGACATGGGTGGGGGCTTGCTGGCAGGTGCCCCACAGTGCTGGGGGGTGGGGGTGGTGGGAGATATGGGTGGGGGCCTGGTGGTGGGTGCCCCTGCACTGCTGGGGGTGGGGGTGGTGGGAGACATGGGTGGGGGCCTGGTGGTTGGTGCACCTGCACTGCTGGGGGGTGGGGGTGGTGGGAGACATGGGTGGGGGCCTGGTGGAGGCTGCCCCTGGTGGCTGGGGGGTGGGGGTGGTGGGAGACATGGGTGGGGGCCTGGTGGTGGGAGCCCATGCACTGCTGGGGGGTGGGGGGGGTGGGAGACATGGGTGGGGGCCTGGTGGAGGCTGCCCCTGGTGGCTGGGGGTGGGGGTGGTGGGAGACATGGGTGGGGGCCTGGTGGAGGCTGCCACTGCACTGCTGGGGGGTGGGGGGGTGGGAGACATGGGTGGGGGCCTGGTGGTGGGTGCCCCTGCACTGCTGGGGGGTGGGGGTGGTGGGAGACATGGGTGGGGGCCTGGTGGAGGCTGCCCCTGGTGGCTGGGGGGTGGGGGGGTAAGAGACATGGGTGGGGGCCTGGTGGAGGCTGCCCCTGGTGGCTGGGGGGTGGGGGTGGTGGGAGATATGGGTGGGGGCCTGGTGGAGTCTGCCCCTGGTGGCTGGGGGGTGGGGGTGGTGGGAGACATGGGTGGGGGCCTGGTGGTGGGCGCCCCTGCACTGCTGGGGGTGGGGGTGGTGGGAGACATGGGTGGGGGCCTGGTGGAGGCTGCCCCTGGTGGCTGGGGGGTGGGGGTGGTGGGAGACATGGGTGGGGGCCTGGTGGAGGCTGCCCCTGCACTGCTGGGGGGTGGGGGGGTGGGAGACATGGGTGGGGGCCTGGTGGTGGGTGCCCCTGCACTGCCGGGGGGTGGGGGTGGTGGGAGACATGGGTGGGGGCCTGGTGGAGGCTGCCCCTGGTGGCTGGGGGGTGGGGGTGGTGGGAGACATGGGTGGGGGCCTGGTGGTGGGTGCCCCTGCACTGCTGGGGGGTGGGGGTGGTGGGAGACATGGGTGGGGGCCTGGTGGAGGCTGCCCCTGGTGGCTGGGGGGTGGGGGTGGTGGGAGACATGGGTGGGGGCCTGGTGGTGGGTGCCCCTGCACAGCTGGGGGGTGGTGGGGTGGTCAGACATGGGTGGGGGCCTGGTGGAGGCTGCCCCTGGTGGCTGGGGGGTGGGGGTGGTGGGAGACATGGGTGGGGGCCTGGTGGTGGGTGCCCCTGCACTGCTGGGGGGTGGGGGGGTGGGAGACATGGGTGGGGGCCTGGTGGAGGCTGCCCCTGGTGGCTGGGGGGTGGGGGTGGTGGGAGACATGGGTGGGGGCCTGGTGGAGGGTGCCCCTGCACTGCTGGGGGGTGGTGGGAGACATGGGTGGGGGCCTGTGGAGGCTGCCCCTGGGGGTGCAGGGGGACATGCGTTGGTGGGCAGTAGTGCAAGTTGACATGTGGGTTGGCTGGGGGGCATGGCCATGGTGGATGGGGTGCCTGCAGGACATGTGCAGGGTCAGCCCCTGTGGTGTGAGCCACCTGCAGGGGCCATGGAGGGTGTAGAGGGAACACCTGGGAGGGCCCACACGTGCAATTCACGTGTGGTGCTCCCCGCGCATGCCTGTAATACACGTACCCTGATGGAATCACGTGTCGAACTTCCCCCGTACCCCGAAATACACGTACCCTGATGGAATCGCGTGTTGAACTTCCCGCGCACCCCTGGAATACACGTACCCTGCTCATTTCGCGTGTGTAACTTCCCCTGCACCCTGAAATACACGTACCCTGCTGATATCGCGTGTGGAACTTCACGCGCACCCCGGAAAAACACGTACCCTGCGGAAGTCACGTGTGTAACTTCCCCTGCACCCTGAAATACACGTACCCTTCTGATATCGCGTGTGGAACTTCACGCGCACCCCTGAAAAACACGTACCCCGCTGAAATTGCGTGTGTAACTTCCCCTGCACCCTGAAATACACGTACCCTGATGGAATTGCGTGTGGAATACACGTACCCTGCTGATTTTGCGTGTGTAACTTCCCCTGCACCCTGAAATACACGTACCCTGATGGAATCGCGTGTGGAACTTCCCGTGCACCCCTGGAATACACGTACCCTGCTGATTTCGCATGTGAAACTTCCCCCGCACCCCAAAATACACGTACCCTGATGGAATCGCGTGTGGAACTTCCCGCGCACCCCTGAGATACGCGCACCCTGCTCGCACGGGCCCAATCGCCTGTGGAAATTCCCATGCACCCCTGAAATACACGTACCCTGCTGGAATCGCGTGTGTAACTTCCCCTGCACCCTGAAATACACGTACCCTGCTGATATCGCGTGTGGAACTTCACGCGCACCCCTGAAATACACGTACCCTGCGGAAATCGCGTGTGTAACTTCCCATGCACCCTGAAATACACGTACCCTGCTGATATCGCGTGTGGAACTTCACGCGCACCCCGAAATACACGTACCCTGATGGAATCGCGTGTGGAACTTCCCGCGCACCCCTGTGATACGCGTACCCTGCTCGCACGGGCCCAATCGTGTGTGGAAATTCCCGCGCACCCCTGAAATACACATACCCTGCTGGAATCGCGTGTGTAACTTCCCCTGCACCCTGAAATACACGTACCCTGCTGATATCACGTGTGGAACTTCACGCGCACCCCTGAAATACACGTACCCTGCGGAAATCGCGTGTGTAACTTTCCCTGCACCCTGAAATACACGTACCCTGCTGATATCGCGTGTGGAACTTCACGTGCACCCCAAAATACACGTACCCTGATGGAATCGCATGTGGAACTTCCCGCGCACCCCTGAGATATGCGTACCCTGCTCACACTGGCCCAATCGCGTGTGGAAATTCCCGCGCACCCCTGAAATACACGTACCATGATGAAATCGTGTGTGGAACTTCCCGCGCACCCCTGAAATACGCGTACCCTGCTCGCACGGGGCCAATCGTGTGAGGTGCTTCCCGTGCACCCCAGTGATACACGTAGCCCGCTTGCTGTGCTGGTACAGGGTTAGCGCAGCCCTTTGCGCTGGATTGGGTATATTGATGGCTTTTCCCTGCGCGAGAGGCGTTCTTGGGGGCGTAACTGGCGCTGCTGCAGGGTCGCTGCGCCACTGTGCGCCACGGCTGGTTTTGGTGGCTGGAATCCATGAATACGCTGTGCGCGTAAATGGATTTTAGCGCACGCGGCTGGCGCAGGGATTCGCACGCGCACACTGTGCGCCAGCCGCGTGCGCCACTTGTGCGCTGGATTCTATTAATTACCCCCTCAGTTTCACACAAAAAGCCAACAAGCAAAACAGCCAACTGTCTCCAATTAGCCACACAGTTTTCAAACCAGCCATGATATCTGCAGTTTTTCTATGTTTCCAGGAAAATTATTCCTAGTTTAAATAGTTTGTATGAACAAGGTGTGTTTGATGTGTGTTTGGTTGATGGTACTGTTTTGCTTATTCACGGCTATGCAGTAGCCACTCTGTGCACAGAGTTGTTACCCGTGGATAAAAGTGGATCAGTTTTGCAGAAGCAGCTATATTATGGCAAATGGGACCTTGTGTATTTGTAGCCACTTCTATTAAAAAGCAGGTGTGTAGGCGCGTCAATACTATTGAGCGTTTTATTAGTTGTGGCTGGAACCGCAGGTATATTGAAAGCTGCATCTATAAATATACATTTTCTGTGCAATAATCATGTTTGTTGATGACACAGTACAAAATTGAATTTGGTTGTGTTATTTTATGTACTTAGTTTTTCACATATTTGATTTGAAGGTTTGAAGGCCAATTTAGTTTAATTTTGGGCTTGCAGAAAAATGTACGTGTAGCTGCTGATATAAAGCAAGGTTTCCAGCCACGTCAAATAGTTGCAGCCAAGAAAGAGGCTGGGTGGGGAAAAAATTGATTTCTGTGAGTTTCATTGTTTGTTATTGGTTATTGTCACTGTTCTATTTGTGTAGCTCTTTGTGATTGGGTGAAGTGAAAATGTGTCATCCATTGTAGTAGTTTTAATGGTATCTACTCTCTCTACTTCTGGTGTTCCCCAGGGGTCTCACCTCTCTCTCAGGTTTTCAAACACCGTCTGGCACCACTTTACCACTGCATGGCTACTTTCTGCTCCAATTTTTAATGTTATGCGGATGACAGCTCTCTTTCAGGCTCCCCTCAGCCACCTCTGCTTATTCTCTCATACCAAACTGTCAACAATTCTGGAAGGGTGTGCCGCCAATGAATTCTGCCTCAATACCTTTAAGGCTGACATCTCTAAGAAGACAAATTATCAGCTGCACTTCCTCATTGGTGTTCTTCCGTTTCTCACTTTCCCCCAGAAGCTCACTGTCTCCAGTGCGCTGGTCCTCTCTAGGCTGGATTATTACAACAGTCTCCCAAAGAGTCTCTCTTAAAGCACTTGCGCTCACACACAAAAGCCTCGCCAACCAAGCCCCGAGCTACCTAGCCAGCAGATTTACACTACATACCACTGCAAGACCACTCAGAAGTGCCCAAACCAATTGCTTTGACATCCCACGCTTCAAAGATCTGGTGGACGTTGCTTCTCAGTCCTAGCAGCCAAGTTATGGAACTCGCTACCTAATCCCCTTAGAGCTGAATCCTCCTTCCCAGTCTTTAAGCGCAAAGCTAAAGCCTGGTTGTCTATCCATGACTTACTTTGACTCTACCTTAGAGTCATAAGCTATAGCATTAACTGCCTATTGTTATTAACTTTTATTGTACATTTGTATATTCCCTGTATTACTTTTATATTTCTGTATATTTAACTCAAATGCTTTTGCTTGTACCATGCCTGTAACTAAGTAATGCACCTGGATGCCCTTGGGCCTGGTGCACTTTATAGATAAAATAAATACAAAATACAAATACAACAGCCTCTTGCTAAATTTTCCTGCCTCTACACTTTGACCTTTACAACTGATCCAGAACTGAACTGCAAGACTTATCCTTCTCCTCAAGCCCGGGGATTATATCTCTCCAGCTCTGAAATCTTTTCACTGGTTCTCAGTGGCTGCAGGCATCAACTTCAAGACCCTCTGAATCATCCACAAGGTTTTCTGGGGCCTGGAACTACTCTAACTCCAACTTTCTCTTCCAAAAAATCTTACTTCTCGATCTCTCTGCTCATCCACCTCCAACTCTCTGAGAGTCAGACGCATCTCCAAGCAGAGAGTTGGGGGCAGATATATCTCCACGGCAGGCGCAGCCCTCTGGAACAGCCTCCCTGCCTCTCCCAAAAGTGTGCAAAAGCAATTCAAGACCTTCCTTTTTGCTCCTGCTTTATCTCTTCCTCATCCCTGCTGATGCACCAGACTGATCCATGCACTGGTCACTTGGTCACCCTCTGAACTCGGGCCTAGGCTCCTGCATGTCCAGTTGTGCGTGCACTGCCCCTAGGCTCCCCAGCTCTTAAGGGTCTGTATCTGCAACCCTTCAGTCCCTTCTCTCTACACTTATGAGGCACACTCTGGCTGCACTTGTGGGTTAACTGCACTTGCCTCTCCCCTCCCCAGCATTTCTCCCCTTCCCTCTTCCCTGCACTTGCATGATCTGAATGACAAAAGGCCTAGTAAGATTGTTATTTTGTCCTCCTTTTGTTTCCCCTTCCTTGTCTTGTCGCGCCTAGAAACACATGTGTACAGGCACGTTATAAATACCACATCAAAATCAAATCATATAGTCCTCTTTTTGGTATTCATTTTGGAACCACCATTTTCTCCAGTTGTATCCTTTTGATTCCAGAACTCTCACTGTGCACATGGCAGGCTTGTGGCTCATGTGAAAGTAAGTATTAATAGAAGTGGTGTTTATTATAATGTTTTCAATCTGCTTTGATTATGTGACAAGCATTATTTTATGTATTTTTTAACTTTCAATAACATGGACCTACAAAATTAGATTTGCCAATCAATGGAATTTATCCGCAGTCTTTCTCTGTTTCCAGGAAAATTATTCCTAGTTTGAATTTCTATTAGTTTGCATGAGCTGGGTATGTAAGATGTGTGTGTTTTCGATTTTGTAATTGGTTGATGGTAATGTAGTAATTATCCACAGCTATCCAGCAGCCACTCAGTGTGCTGGATTGCTCCCCATGGGTAGATGTGGTACCCTGTGCAGCTGAAGCTATATTGAGGCAAATGGCAACATTGTGTTTGTGGATGTGTGGTAGCCACAGCTGTCTGACGTTTTGGGTGGAGTAGCATAGTTGATGCATTGCGAGTTTTGGGGGATTGGTAGAGACCAGGAGAGTGGAGGGGGACCATGGGGAGTGGAAGGGGGCTGGTATGTGTGTTAGGGACACTTGTTTGGATTTTGGGGGAGTGCAAATCCATTTTTTACTTTCTACGTTTTACAAATAGCCACGGCTATCAGTAAAATACTCAGGTATGGATTTTTCTATAACCGCATGTATCAAAAGCACACTTTTCTTCTTCTTATTGGTTGTGTTCGTAGGCACGGTTATATGTATAGCTGCGTATATAAACATACATTTTCTGTGCAAAAATCATATTGTTATGTGGATGATATTGCGCAGAATGTTATCTCTGTGGGTTATTTTGTGTGCTTAAGTGTTGTCTTGTCTTATTTGATTTGTTGAAGGTTGGCTCAGTTTGGTTTTTAGTTTGTAGAAAATGTACGTGTAGCTGCAGCAACAAGTAGGATTTGTAGCTATGATGAATATCAAAGGCTACTAGTGATGCTGTGGGCAGAGTTTTGTATGTGTTTCTGTGCTTTTAATTGGCTGGTGTTAAAGTAGTAAATATGTACTTCTTTGTGATAGGTTGCAGTGGATTAGTTTCAGCCTTTTTTTGTTTTTTTAGAATATAGTCCTCTTTTTCTGATTTTGATTTTGGAAAGTATGAAACTCCCCATTTTTCCTACTTTTCTCACTTTGACTGCAGAACTCACATTGTCCAGATCGTGTAACCTGTGAAGAAATATGATTTCCATTAACCAGTTGTTTCTCATTGTTTTGTTGAACGTTTTATTTGATAATATGATAATAATGGGGCTCTTGATTGTTTTTCTTTTTACTGCATTTGTTAACAATGAAGGGATCCTGCTGTATATCTAGACAATGGATGGGAATACATTGTTAGGAGTTGTTTATTTGGAAGGAAAATGAATGTCAGTGAGGTGCATGATATAGAATCATTAAGTATACTTCATGCACTTAAAATAAAATAATGATCAGAGAGCAGCAGAAATGTGATTTTATCTATGTAGCTTTTATAATCACTTATGTTGTGTGTTAAAAGGTTTTAGGGGTGATATGAAAATGTGTGTGCTTTATAAAACATTTGGTTTGCTGAGTGTGTTACTATGTGTTTATCTATCAAAGAAAATGGATTGTCTTCATGTGTTTATTGTGTTGTGCACCCTAGTGTTTTATTTCATGAAAAATATGTCTGATTGGTTTCATTTTTAAATATACATTCATAAAGAATATGTAAATGGTAGTAGTTGTGCAAACTTCTAATATGTAAAATAGAAATGGAATAGATTTGTTGGTGCAAATTACCTTAATAAATGCTATAGCAGTATGTTATTGTTATTGTTATTTTTATTTTGCATTTATATAGTGCCTATATACCATTGGTATGGTCTGAAGGCGCTGGTAGGTTGAACGCCCTTGGGAACCGAAGTTCGGGTCAGTAGAGAGAGTAGCGAGAGTCCAAAGGTGCGTGCGCGCACCAGGTATGTGTGCAGCTGGTGCGGAATTTGTGTGGTAGCTGCTTCTTAGCGGTAGGTGTGGTGGTTGAGAGATCAGGAGTAAGTGCTTGCACTGGCAGGATTTATCCAGGTCGAGTGTGGCTGCGTTAAGCCTGAGAAGAACGCCTGGCTGGGGGGTGTGAAACCAGCAGTGTTTACTTAGAATGATGGGGAGTGAGCGGGATATGTTGATATGAGAACAGTTATACCGAATGGTGTCATAGTATCTCTGTGTTCTAGGTGAGTGGTGGTGTAAAGAAGAGAGTAAGCGTGGGGTGTGGTATGATATATGTTCTTTCAAATGTTCTCTGCATTCCAATGCATGTTATGTACGTCACGCAATTCTATGTGATCAGGTCCGTTCAATGCATTTTTTTTTCTCATTATAGGCGGTCAAGATTGCCCTACACACTCCTGTCTGCTCGACACACTCATGCACTCTAGCCAACCTTGCGTGCTCTAGTCTACCCTCAATCTCCAGTGTGCCCCACGCATGCATTCATGTATTCCATACGCATGTGCTCACATTCATCCGGTCTACACACTCATCGGCTCAACATACTACTCATCCGCTTGAAATACTACTCGTCCGGAGGAGTACTACGTACTCTTCCGTTCCACACACTCATCCGCTCTACGTATTTATCCGCTCCACATACTCATCTACTCCACACACTCATCCACACCACACACTCATCCGCTCGGCAAACTCATCTGCTCCACACATTCATCCGTTCCACACATTCGTCCGTTCCACACACTCATCCGTTCTATGAATGCATCCGCTCCACATACCCACCCGCTCCACACACTCATCGGCACCACGCACTCATCCGCTCCCCACACCCATCTGCTCCACAGACGGATCCTTTCCATACATTCATCCGGTCCACCTATTCATCCGCTCCACAGACTCGTCCGCTCTACGTACTCGTCCGCTTTACGTACTCGTCCGCTCTACGTACTCGTCCGTTCCACACACTCATCCGCTCTATGTATTTATCCGCTGCACACACTCATCTGCACCATACACTCATCCGCACCACACACTCAATCCACTCCACACACTCAATCCGCTCCACATACTCGTCCGCTCTACGTACTCGTCCGCCCTACGTACTCCTCAGCTCTCCGTGCTCATCC
This sequence comes from Ambystoma mexicanum, assembly GCF_040938575.1. Classification (NCBI taxonomy): domain Eukaryota; kingdom Metazoa; phylum Chordata; class Amphibia; order Caudata; family Ambystomatidae; genus Ambystoma; species Ambystoma mexicanum. Next base: position 1,214,485,938 of record NC_090937.1, on the reverse strand, counting down.
GTTCCCCACACTCATCCGCTCCACATACTCATCCGCTCTACGTACTCGTCCGCCCTACGTACTCCTCAGCTCTACGTGCTCATCCGTTCCCCACACTCATCTGCTCCCCACACTCATCCGCTCCTCACAGTCATCCGCTCTCCACAGTCATTACACTATTGCAATTTTCATAGAGAGGCTATTGTGGTTGCATTCAAAATGTAACTTTCTACAGAAAGGCTTTTTGGAACACTTTCTAAGTTCACGGAGATGCTGATGGGCACATTTTAATGCAACTTTTCACAGACAGGCTATTGGGCGCATTTCTAAATTCAACTTTCCAGACTGGCTATTGGTAACATTTCAAATATGACAGAGAGGTCATTGGGCACATTTCTAAATGTGACTTTCACAGAGAGGTTGTTGGGCACACTTCTAAATTCAACTATCACCGATAGGCTGTTGGGCCCACTTTTAAATTTATAGAGAGGCTATTGGGCACACTTCTAAATGCAACTTTCTCAGAGAGGCTATTGGGCAAACTTCTAATTCAACTCTGACAGGGAGGCTGTTGAGCGCACTTCCAAATTCGCAGAGAGTCTATTAGGCACACTTCTAAATGCAATTTTCACAGAGAGGCTATAGAGTAAACGTAACTTTCCACTGACACGTTATTGGGCACGCTTCTAAATGCAACTTTCACAGAGAGGATAATGGGCACACTTCTACATTCAGAGAGAGGCTGTTGGGCACACAAGGAGGTTGTTGGGCACACTTCTAAATTCGGAGAGAGGCTATTGGGCACACTTCTAAATTCAACATTCACAGAGACGATATTGGCACACTTCTAGATGCAACTTTCAGAGAGAGGCTACTGGTCATACTTCTAAATTCACAGAGAGGCTACTGGGCACACTTCTACATCCAACTTTCAGAGAGAGGCTATTGGGCACACTTCTAAATGCAACTTTCTCAGAGAGGCTATTGGTCACATCTTCTAAATGCAATTGGGTACACTTCTAAATGCAATTGGGCACACTTCTGAATGCAGCTTTCTCAGAGAGGCTATTGGTCACAACTTCTAAATGCAGCTAACTCAGAAAGGCTATTGGTCACAGCTTCTAAATGCAATTGGGGACACTTCAAATGCAACTTTTTTCAGAGAGGCTGTTGGTCACAGCTTCTAAATGCAATTGGGTGCACTTCTAAATGCAATTGGGCACACTTCTAAATGCAGCTTTCCTCAGAGAGGCTATTAGGCACAACTTTTAAATGCACTTGGGGACACTTCTAAATGCAACTTTCCTCAGAGAGGCTATTGGTCACAGCTTCTAAAATGCAATTGGGTACACTTCTTAATGCAACTTTTCTCAGAGAGACTATTGGTCACAACCTCTAGATGCAATTGGGTACACTTCTAAATGCAATTGGGTACACTTCTGAATGCAATTGGTCACAGCTTCTAAAATGCAGCTTTTCTCAGAGAGGCTGTTGGTCACAGCTTCTAAATGCAATTGGGTGCACTTCTAAATGCAATTGGGCACACTTCTAAATGCAGCTTTTCTCAGAGAGGCTATTGGTCACAGCTTTTAAATGCAATTGGGTACACTTCTAAATGCAAATCCGGACACTTCTAAATGCAACTTTTCTCAGAGAGACTATTGGTCACAACTTCTAGATGCAATTGGGTACACTTCTAAATGCAATTGGGTACACTTCTAGATGCAGCTTTTCTCACAGAGGCTATTAGGCACAACTTCTAAATGCAGCTTTCCTCAGGGAGGCTATTGGTCAAAGCTTCTAAAATGCAATTGGGTGCACTTCTTAATGCAACTTTTCTCAGAGAGACTATTGGTCACAACTTCTAGATGCAATTGGGTAAACTTCTAAATGCAATTGGGTACACTTCTGAATGCAACTTTTCTCAGAGAGACTATTGGTCACAGTTTCTAAAAATCAATTGGGGACACTTCTTAATGCAACTTTTCTCAGAGAGACTATTGGTCACAATTTATAAATACAATTGGGTACACTTCTAAATGCAAATGGGGACACTTCTAAATGCAACTTTTCTCAGAGAGACTATTGGTCACAACTTCTAGATGCAATTGGGTACACTTCTAAATGCAATTGGGTACACTTCTAAATGCAATTGGGCACACTTCTAGATGCAGCTTTTCTCTGAGAGGCTATTAGGCACAACTTCTAAAATGCAATTGGGGACACTTCTTAATGCAACTTTTCTCAGAGAGACTATTGGTCACAACTTCTAAATGCAATTGGGTACACTTCTAAATGCAAATCCGGACACTTCTAAATGCAACTTTTCTCAGAGAGACTATTGGTCACAACTTCTAGATGCAATTGGGTACACTTCTAAATGCAATTGGGTACACTTCTAGATGCAGCTTTTCTCACAGAGGCTATTAGGCACAACTTCTAAATGCAGCTTTTCTCAGAGAGGCTTTTGGTCACAGCTTCTAAATGCAATTGGGGATACTTCTAAATGCAACTTTTCTCAGAGAGACTATTGGTCACAACTTCTAAATGCAGCTTTTCTCAGAGAGGCGATTGGTCACAGCTTCTAAATGCAATTGGGGATACTTCTAAATGCAGATTTTCTCAGAGAGACTATTGGTCACAACTTTTAAATGCAATTGGGTACAACTTTCACATGTAAAGGACAGAGTTTATGAATGCAATTATAATGAATTTACGGTAGTGATGCTTTGTTAGATGAGTGGTAGGGTAGTATGGCCTGAAGTAGTTGCTTCTGGCCCCGCCCTTGCCACACTTACTTGTTGTTGGCTTCTTGCTTATCTTGTGGATACCTGCAGATACGACCTGGAGCCGTCACTGTGGGAGCCGTCCTTTGCCTTGAGGTCCTTAGCCGAGGGGCTGCCGGGCAGGGGGCTGCCCTGGGAAGGTCGGTAATGGTTGATGGGACACGACCAAGTGTCCAATCAGAGGTTTGTGGGCGGGCTGGGGGCGGGTTGTTGAAACCAGGAAGCGGGGAGAGAACGGGGATCAAGGAGCAAGGTCGGGTGGAGGGGGCGCAGAGGATGTGAGGTTAGGCTAGTGGGGACCACAGAGATGGGCGCAAATGGATGTGCACTCACCAGAGGCGTATCGGGGGGATATACCAATGGGAGCGGGGTAGGCGGGAGCTGGAGGCGGCAGAGGGCGGGAATCAGGAAATGGGTGCGGGGAGCGAGGAGGCGGCAAAGGGGATACCTGGGGGGCACGGGGACTGCAGGATGGCACCAAGAAGGTGGAAAATAGGTAGCAAGGCTCTGGGCACACTCACCGAGCTCCGATGGAGGAAAGAAGCCGGTGAGGAGGTACGAGTCGATAGACTCTCGTAGGCAGCCTTAGTTGACCAATGGGAGCGGGGTGGGCGGGAGCTGGAGGCGGCAGAGGGCGGGAATCAGGAAATGGGTGCGGGGAGCGAGGAGGTGGCAAGGGGGATACCTGGGGGGCACGGGGACCGCAGGATGGCACCAAGAAGGTGGAAAATAGGCAGCAAGGCTATGTGCTTTGCAATCCAATTTTACTATACAAATTAGAGGTTATACAATTTTAGGATGGTTCAATAGCTGTTTCTATGTGCAACACTTTAGAATAGTAAACACACAGATTTGTTGTAATGTTATTGTTACTCTACTGATATTTGATACAGAAATAGTGGCAGCTGTACATCAAAGGTGCTGCTAGCAAAAGCCAGAGTCTTCCAACACAGGCAGCACTGGAAACCTCTATTTGAATAGTCATTAGAAATGCTGTATAGGTACAGATAGGAGGCTTGATTTTTTTGTGGCATTGGGCCTCATTACGAGGCGGGCGGTAAGGGATTACCAGCACTGGTAAGGGCACCGGTGCCGGTAATCCCTTACCGCCCTACTACGAGTTCCCTTTGCAGGTCCTCCCTTAATGCCTGGTATTTTCAGGCATTAAGGACGCGACCCGCAAAGGGATCCTGGAGCTAATAACGGTACCGCAATTTGCGGTACCGTTATTAGCATCTTCCCCATTCCCATTGAGCCCCATGGGGGCTCAAATGGGAATGGGGAAGGGCCCTGGTGAATGGGGAATTACTGGTCCCGCCAACCTTGGAATGGACTGGTAATTGCTCCATTCACCAGGGCGGAGTCGGTAGGGCTTTGGACTCCATGGCTACCTCCAACCTCTTAATGAGGCCCATTGTCTTTTTAGAGTTGTAATTTTTGTTATTTTATGTTCTGCTCACCAGTTGGACATTTGAACATGTCTAACATTGTGCAAGGAAACAGTAAGTGATTTTCCTTCTAATTTTCCGTTAGAAAGCTTGGGAACATCAATTACGATAATTCGTCTGGTGTGAATCTTCTGGGATGATGCATAATGGAAATTACACAAGATAGACCGGCCCAGTCTGTGCGGAGCCTTTTTTGTCTTATAAGTGGTGTTATATGTTTACTGTTTCTGTGAGCGGTGGTTGTGCAGAATGAACCTCCACCCATTAAAGGTGCTACCAGAAACAGCCAGAGTCTTCAAACAGCTGCAGCACTCAAACACTATTTTTAAAGAGTCATTAGAAATACTAGAGAGGTTCAGAGAGCAAACTTAACTCTTTGTGACCTTGTGCCTCATTATGAGTTGGGCGGTAGCCTTGCGGTAAAACTCGCAGGCTGCCACCAAACTCCCCAAAACATCCGGCACCCACGAATGGGCAATAACTGGGGTATTCCAGCCCCACCGGACCCAGTAATTGCCCTTTCACAGGTCAGACCTGGCAGAATGAAAGGCACCCGCAAACACAACTTGGAGTCTGCCGGTCCAGATACAACGGTACCGGCAAGCTTACCAGTACCGTTGTATCCGGACTGGCAGGATTTTAATGAGGCCCATTATCTTTTTAGAGTTGTCATTTTTGTTATTTTATGTTTTCCTTACCAGTTGGACATTTAAACGTGTCTAACATTTTACAAGAAAACGCTAAGACGTGGACCTGATGATGATGTGGATGATGCATATTGAAATTGCATGAGATGGTCTGGACTATACTGGGCTGCAGCCTATTTTGGCTTATTTGTGGTCTTATTTTTTCATTGTAGCTGTGATTGGTGGCTTTTGCAGAATCAACTTCCATCCATTAAATGTGCTGCTAGCAACAGCCAGAGTTTTCAAACTTCTGCCAAATTGGAGCACTCTATTCGAAGAATTATTAGCAATGCTAGAAAGGTTCAGAGAGGCGACTTCATTTTTGTGGCATTGGGCCTCATTACGAGCATGGCGGGCAGGGAATTACGGTACTGGTAAGCAGGCCGGTACTTTAGTTCCCAGGCCGCCATACTACGGGCTGTGCTCGTGGGTGTCTGACAACCCGCCAGGTTTTTCCTGGTGAGCTGACCAGCACCTGCGAGCACAGCACGTCGAATTCACCGGCACAGCTCTGCATGTGCCGGTGCATCCGACATCTCCATTCCCATTCGGCCTAGGGCCGAGCTCGGCATGATCCGGTTTTGCCCATTCGCGGGTCCCGGAAAAATGCAACTTCGGTGGCGATTAAAAGCGGCACGGCTACAACCAGAGTTGTAATGAGGCCCCTTGTCTTTTTAGTAATATCATTTTTATTATTTTATGTTTTCCTTACCAGTTGGACATTTACATATGTCTAACATTGTTCAAGAAAATACTCAGACGTGGCTCTTCTAATGTTCTGTCAGAAAGCTTGGGATAAATCATGCTTTCCCTTGCAGGTAACTAAAAACTTCAGGCTTGTATCATACTTGGCAGACAGCTGCGCAAGTTGATAATCTTGTAATTGTTGTATTTAAATACTCGCTAAAACCTAAGTAGTTGTCATTGATATATGCGCATTGCATCAGCTGCATACAATTAACTTTGACTGCCTTAGTTGTGTGTGCATGTCAGAGAGCATAGAACTCTCACTTGTGAGTGTTGTAGTATTAGGACTACATTACCCATAATCACCAGCTTCAAAAAGGAAGTCCAAGTGCTTCAGCGCCGGCACTTCTGCAATGTGCGGTGTTCATCGATCATCGCTGCAGCTCACCGTCTCGCTGGCTGGACCCTCTCTTCCTCATACTCAGCATTTCCAACCTCGCAGGGACAGAAGGCAGACTCACTCGCCTGGTAAGCTCACACTCCGATTCCCCAATACATGATTTTCGTACCTCTCACAACAATGTGCATAGAAAAAAATGATGCATGTAAATAGCGACAAAGTATCCAACATTGCACCACTGCTAGTCTTGTCACTGTCATTGTTGAACACTCGCTCACTTTACAAACATGGCATAGAAATAGCGGACCATGTCAATAAATGTAACCCAGACATTTTCAGCATAACTGAAACCTGGCTTCATTTTAATCTTCCTACCCAAGCCACGCTTTCAACCCCTGATGAGTACACCCTCTACAAGGCAGACTGTCTGCAAGGCAAAGGAGGTTAAGTTGAATTTATGTGTAAGTCCAGCCTTAATTGCCACGTCCTACCACCCTCTTCACCTGATGGATGTGAATCTTTATGGGTAAAATTTAAAACCTCCCTGCATACGTCCCTCAATGTGCTTACCATCTATCGACCTCCAAAGAACATGCCCCTTTTTGAAGAACAATTGCTTGGTTTAATAGCACACATCTGCAAAAATAAAAGCCCTCTTATCATCATGGGCAATCTCAACTATTGGGCTAGTGACCAGCTTGACAAAGAGGGTTCCAGCCTTTTAGATTTTATCAGCTCTATTGGACTAAGACAATGGATTAACACACCCACACAAAAAAAGTAGACATACTCTTGCTTGGTTTAGATCACAAAATGCTGATATTTCCCAACTCACAGTAATACCATGTGAAAATCAATCTGACTAACCCTCCACCGTCCACTCCCTCTGTCCACTCACCTAAACAATTCGCCAACAACAGATGTCATACCTTCCCACGTTCCCACTGGTGTCCAGACAAAAACGGTACCTCACATGTGTGGGTGCACCTACCGGGGCACAAAAGGAAAAGGATAACCCACTCGTAACCCCAAGCCTTTTGGCACAGCACATTTTGTTCGTGTGGGCAACCTACAGATTTGGGCCTAGTGTGTCGAAGCCAGCAAGGAAAACAGGGAAACCCATGCATTTCCCAAAAGAGGACACCTGTGGGAATGCACAGAGGTCTGACTTGCACGAAGTGGCCCAGAATGTATTACCTAGAACTTCACACAAAGTGAACATTGTATATTTTCCCCACCAAATATCACACTTTGTCAGGGATGTTGGCTAATAAAAACAGGGGCAATTTGCACAAGGCAGACCTCTGCGGATTCCAATGGGTGTCCTCTTTTTGGAAATGCATGGGGTTCCCTGTTTTCCTTGCTGGCTTTGACACCCTAGGCCCAAATCTGTAGGTTGCCCACATGAACAAAATGTGCTCTGCCGAAAGGCTTGGTGTTACCAGTGAGTTACCCTTTTCCTTTTGTGCCCCAGGTAGGTGCACCCACACATGTGTGGTACCATTTTCATCGGGACACATGTGGGGATGTGGGAAGGTAGGCCATGTGTTTTTGGTGGTGTGTTTCGGTGGGTGGCCGGAGCGAAATGTCTGAGAATTGTCTTTATTTCCAGCAATCCACTCACCGAAAAACGTCGCAAACAACAGATATCATACCTTCCCACGTTCCCACAGGTGTCCCGACGAAAATGGTACCTCACATGTGTGGGTGCACCTACCGGGGGGCAAAAAGAAAAGGGTAATCCACTGGTAACCCCAAGCCTTTCGGCACAGCACATTTTGTTCATGTGGGCAACCTACAGATTTGGGCCTAGGGTGTTGAAGCCAGCAAGGAAAAGAGGGAACCCCATGCATTTCCCAAAAGAGGGCACTTGTGGGAATGCACAGAGGTTTGACTTGCGCGAAGCAGGCAACATTTATTTCCCAGAACCCCCGGCAAAGACCCACATAGGAGAAGGGTGCCCAAGGCCAGGGATATTACTGCTGACTTTTCTGGAGCTCTGGCTGCCCTACATTACATCTTCTCCACACCAGGGAGTCCTGGCAGTGTGCCAATACCTCCCCGAACAGAAAAGCTGTAATGCAGCCTAGCCGCAACTCCCGAAGGGTTGGAGGTGATGTCCCTGGCCTTGGACATCCATGTACCATTTGGGTGTACCATCCCCTAAGTACAGCCGCAGTTCCAGGGAGCCCCATCAGGATCCCCATTCCTCCCTGGAGGTGACATCTGTAATGTAGCACAGCCAGAGGTGGAGCCTGGCCTTGCAGATGGACAACCCACATGGGAGGGTTCTGCTCGCAGAGAAATACCAATGTTCTGCTGGCATGGCGGGCAATTTGTGGCCTGACCCTGCAATTGTGTTCCAGCCCACCAAAATATCTGCCCTGATGGCCTATTCCCACCCACACCACCAACAATCCAGCCCCAGAGTCTCACCCACCCCACTGACAGTGGGCCCTAACCATAGAATAATAAAAAACAGTACTCACAAAACTTTGCAGCTGCTCGCGTAGAAAAAGATGTAAACAAAACAAAAAACATGTGTTACCTACGGTCACACCAGCAAAAACAAATCAATACTTTTTAAGCATGCCCCTCCCCTTGCAAGCCATCCCTGGTGGTCTACTGAACCTTACCCCCCAGTGAAAACCCATTTGCCCCTTCCTATGGGCAGATATCTACCCCCAGGGAGGGCTACATGAGGTACCCCCCACACTCCATTTGGGGTGGGGGGAGAATACCATCCCAAAATGTCGGAGAGGCCCCCCAATGGATGGAGAAGTAGGGTTTGGGCACCCTGGGGCCAGATTGGCACACCAATGTGCTCATCTGCACCAAGGGAAGTTTGGTAAACAAAGAAACTCATTGAAAATGGCAGGATGCACTTTAGGGTGGGCTGAGGGGCGCCCTAAACCACCAGAACATTTTGAAATGTAATGGGGGTGCACCTCTCCACCCCCACCCCAATTGTAGGGGCGGCACATCTCATGTAGCCCTCCCTGGGGGCAGATAACGGGGGGCTGTCCTGGACTCCTCCCTGGGCTCACGTGTCCCTTCCTAGGAGCAGATATCTGGGCCCAGGGAGGGCTGCATGACATGGCCCCCACTCCATTGTGGGTGGGGGAGTCACCCCCCTGTCCCATTAGAAAATTCCCTGTCGCTTTGGGGTGCCCCATAGCCCCTCCTAAAATGCGTTCCACCATTTTCAGTTTTTTCTTTTGGTAACTCAACTCCCCTTGGTGCAGAGGGGCACATAGGTGTGCCAATGGCCTGGGGTGCCCAAACCTTACTGCCCCACCCATTGGGGGGCCTATCCCACAATTTTTGGTGGGCCTCTCTCCCCTCACCCCAAATGGGTGGCAGGGACACCTCATGCAGGCCTCCCTGGGCCTCCTACAAACGGCTGTGTGAGGTTCACCACCCCTCCATTTGGGGTGGGGGGGAGAGGGCCACCAAAAATTGTGGAACAGGCCCTCCAGTGGGTGGAGAAGTAAGGTTAGGGGAACCTGGGGCCAGATTGGCACACCAATGTGCCCCTCTGCGCCAAGGCAAGTTTGATAATCAAAGAAAAAAATTGAAAATGGCAGGCTGCACTTTAGGGGGGGCTGAGGGGCACCCTACGCCGCCGGGGAATTTTGTAATGTGAAGGGGGTGCACCTCTCCACCCCTACCCCAATTGGAGGGGTGGCGCATCTCATGTAGCCCTCCTTGGGGGCAGATAAGGGGGGCTGTCCTGCACTCCTCCCTGAGCTCAGGTGTTTCTTCCTAGGAGCAGATATATGACCCCAGGGAGGGCTGTATGACATGGCCCCCACTCCATTGTGGGTGTGGGGGGATGAGGTCACTGCCCCGTCCCATTAGAAAATTCCCTGTTAGTTTAGGGTGCCCCACAGCCCCCCCTAAAATGCTTTAACCCATTTTCACTTTTTTCCTTTGGTGACCCAACTCCCCTTGGCGCAGATGGGCCCAATAGTGTGCCAATCTGCCCCAGAGTGCCCAAACCTTACTGCCCCACCCACTAGGGGGCATGTCCCAAAATGTTTGGTGGCCCTTTCCCCCCTCATCCCAAATGGGTGGCAAGGGCACCTCATGCAGGCCTCCCTGTGCCAGGCTCATATGGAGAGTCAGTCCTGGCGCCATAGGCGCCAGGCTCATAGAGTAGAACTTACCTGATGCAGACCATGCTGCAAGCTTACGTGATGCAGACCATGCTGCAAGAGCTCCAAGCCAAATGAGGCTTGGAAGGGACTATTTTACCTAGGGACTATTTTTTACTCGGGCGGGGCTGGGACTACTTTGGAGGCTATTTAAACCACGCCCAAAGAGCAGCAATGCTTTGTGTTATTCTGCATCCAGCAGCATAACGCTCACCATGCCTGCAAGTCTGCATCCAGCCTTCTGCCATGCCCGCCTCGAGTTTGGAGCTCCTAGAAAAAGGGAGAAAGAAGGAGAAAGGTTTAGAACAAGAGCAATACCTTTGATCCTTACCTGAATTCCCAATCCATCGCGCCTTCGAGCTGGAAGAAAGAAGTTATTTTATGCGCGTCGCCTCGCCTGCTGCAGCGCCGCACTGAACTCACCGGCCTTCGCAGCACCTTCACATTCCACCGCATCCTGCTGCATGTTCCCGCCGCATTCCGGCACCTAAGGAGTAGACAAGAATAGCAAGGTGAGCCAAGGGAATACACAGAGGAATATTAGTAACCCCCCCATAGACTTACCTGATTTTACCACCGGGGGTACTATTCCTCTTCACGGGTCGGCGCAGCTTCCACTTCATCTTTGCCGAACCCCGGCCCCTAAGGGGAAACAAAAGGACAGCAAGGTGAAACAAAGGGACTATCAAGGGGAACCCTCCTCACCACATTAGACTTACCTGATTTTACCGCCGGAGGTATTATTCCCCAAGACTTCATACTTTCTCTCAGTGCCTGAATAAGGGAGAAAGCAACAGGTTACATATTGACATTATTTATCGAACTGTGTTGGAAATACAAATCCATACCAGAATATTACCGGTTGCCACGAGGAACCCTTCACTAGGGTCAAGCAGCAATCTGCAAGGAATCGGACAAGAGTGAAAGTCATGCATTTGAACTCTTACGAACTACATACTTTTCGGAGTCAATATTGTTCTGGAACTCACCAATTCCTTCGAGCCAGTGAAGCAACTGGTTATCAACGCGCCCCTGCGCTCAATGCAGGATGGAGAGCTCATCTTTTCAAACCATCAGGTGAGACTATAAGAGGGGACATCAAAGGTGATCCGTGGGGAGAACAGTGGGGGTTGGGGATTTAAACTCAACTCCACGGGTGGTTAATTCCCTTTCTCCATTTGCAGAAGAATATTCCTACAGGCCAAGCAAACAAAGCTAGGTGGGCCAGTCCAGTCCGTCATCTCGGCCCTACGCGTCACATTGGTGGAGACCGCAGCTGTCCAGTTCAGATCGACGCCTCTGTGGGAGCCAGGTGAGCGTAACAGAACACGAAGCCTACCCACAAATTCCTACCCGGGCGTTATGGATACCTCAGAGACTGACCAATTGGCCCAATTACTAGGGGAATTGAGGGCTGAAGTGCATTCCGCCCGTCAAGAAACCAATGCTCTTAGGAGAGAACTGATTTTTTCAAAGGAGTGAACTAATGACCTTGCTAGGCAACTATTGCAAAGCCAATATTAGTAACCCCCCCATAGACTTACCTGATTTTACCACCGGGGGTACTATTCCTCTTCAAAGCCAGGGTGGACAAGCACCCCTACCTGGTTCCGGGGGAAATCCAGCTCCTGTGTTATCGGTAACCCTGTGCAAATAAACCTACCAGGAAATATTCCATTAGCTCCACTCGAACGCTTTGCCGGAGATCCCAAAAGGTTTGCCGTGTTTATGAACCAATGCCGCTTGCACTTTGTATGCAGACCCGGAGCCTTCCCAAACCATCAAGCCAAGGTAGCCTTTGTATTGTCATATCTCAGCGGCAGCACAGCTGATTGGTCAATTTCACTAGTTACTCAGGATGACCCAATTCTTCAGGATTTTCAGGGCTTTCAAACAAGCATGGAAAGACTATTTGCCCGGCACTCCCAAGGACAGGCCCTGGATAACGAACTTTTGTCCCTACGACAGGGTAACCAGGACCTTCTATCCTACATCGCGACCTTTAATAGGTTGATAGTGGAAACTGGATGGCCGGAGGTAAAACGAATCACGTTATTTCATTGAGGGCGTCGAGGAGAACTCAAGGATGTCTTGGCTCAAGTCGTGAACCCACCTCAAGACTGCGCTGAATATATTGACTCAGTGGTCCAGTTAGATCACAGACTTCAGGACAGAAAGGCTGATCGAGCCAAGTTTGAGAATCAGGTGTTGGTCAAAACCCACGCTAACCCCAAAGGAGCAGATGCTTCAGAACCCATGCAAATCGGAGGAGTTAAAGGACCCTTAACCCAGAGGGAAAGAGAAAGGAGACGTCAAATGCAATTGTGTCTATATTGTGGAACTTCTGGGCATTTTCTACGGGATTGCCCTGTAAAACCACCCAAGAAGGTGGTAGGAGCTGCTGATAAAAGCTATATGGAGTCAGACTCGGGAAACGACCACGCCCGACAAGCGTAGAGGTCTGCTTGCCGAGCTTGAAGAAGGATACTCAGACCTCGCATTTCATCATACCAATGGTCCTCGTACATCCAGGTCAGTCATCGCGTATGCACGCAGTAAGGGCATACATTGAAAGCGGCACCATAGGAAACTATGTGGACTATGAATTGGCTTCCAGGATGAATCTACCTCTCTGCCTTAAAACCCCCTCAGATGTCATCACCACAGTCGATGGAACTGAAATTGCCTCTGAGCCTGTAACTCATTCCACCGCAGAGATGACACTATTGGGTCATGATGGGCATCGAGAGACTATTGTGTTTGATCTAATCAAAGCCCCACAGTTCCAAATAATACTGGGGGTACCTTGGTTGGAAACACATAATCCTTGTATTGATTGGCGAGAGAAGAGAATAACCTTCCCGGATTGTGCACAAACCTGTTACCCAAAGATAAATCAGAACGCAGGCCTGGCCACTGTAACCACAGCAGTCATGCAACTACCTCCAGAATACCAGGAATTCCAGGATGTCCTCCAAAAAGAACAGGCAAACACCTTACCTCCTCACAGATCGTACGATTGTCAAATCGATCTCATACCCAGTGCACAACCCCCTTGTAGCAGGATTTATGCTCTTACGGAACCTGAGAACCTTCACCTACGACAATACTTAGACCAGTACCTTGCCAATGGCTTTACTCGCCCATCCAAGTGCCCTGCATCTTCAGCTTTGTTCTTCGTGCCCAAAAAGGAAGGTGACCTCAGAACGTGCATAGACTACCGCGCATTGAACCAGATAACTGTTAAGAACCGATACCCATTGCCTCTGATCCCTGAACTACCAGACCAAGTGAAGGACGCTTGTATATACACTAAATTAGATCTCCGGGGGGCATACCATCTGGTACGTGTAAAAGAGGGCGCGAATGGAAGACTGCTTTTCGCACTAAGTATGGGTTATTCGAATACCAGGTGATGCCTTTCGGGTTGTGCAATGCACCAGCAGCCTTCCAATACTTCATGAACGATGTCCTTCGTGAACTCATTGACGTTTGTGTTGTCGTATATATCGATGATATTCTAGTATACTCCTCTTCAAAATCTGACCATGTGAAGCACGTCCAAGCAGAAATTGCGCCAGCACAAGCTATATGTAAAACTGGACAAAAGCGTTTTGAATGCCACAGAAGTTGAATTCATTGGGTTTATCCTGACCCCAAAGGGAGTCCGAATGGACTCACGAAAGGTGGACACAATCCTTAAGTGGCCATCACCAAGTTCAGTTAAACGAGTACAAAGCATGCTCGGCTTTGCCAATTTCTACCGCAGATTCATCCCAGATTTTTCACATGTCGTACATCCCATCACAGCACTCTTGCGAAAAAATAAACGCTTTATGTGGACTGAAGAAGCTGAAAATGCCTTCCAAGAGCTGAAAGCGAAATTCACGTCTGCACCTGTATTAAAGCACCCGCGCCCTGACCTTCCATACATAGTGGAAACTGATGCATCCAGTCTAGCCATGGGAGCTGTCCTGTCTCAAAAGGACCCTGAAACTGGCCAGCTTCACCCAGTAGCATTTTGGTCCAGAAAGTTCTCGGCACTCGAGTTAAACTATGCGGTTACCGACAAGGAGTTATTAGCCATTAAATCCGCCTTCAAGGCTTGGCGGCACTATCTTCTCGGTGCCAGGCATACCATTACTGTGATCACCGATCACCGGAACTTACAGTATTTAAAAACATCCAAGGCCCAATCGTCACGTCAACTCCGATGGGCATTGTTCTTTGCCGAGTTCTTTTCATGATAACCTATCGACCAGCTTGTAAGAATGGTAAAGCAGACGCCTTATCCCGAATAGGGATGGGAGAGGCAGAAGTGAACCCAGAACCAGTACCTATAATTTCTGAACAAAGGATTCTTAGCATGACTACTCTACAGACACTAGAAGACATTCAGGTAAAGATCCAGCAACTCTTTGATCCTACAGCCCTGCAGGACTGGGTAAAAAAAGGCCCGGACTACTCTGTCACCAATGATCTGCCTTTTTACCAAGGGCTGCTATTTCTGCCACACAAGGAACTACAAGAGCTAGTCATTTCCTGTTATCATGATCCTCAAATGGAGGGGCACCCAGGTATTGCAAAAACTGAAGCTAAAATTAAAAGACGATTCTGGTGGCCCACCTGGCGAAAGGATATTAAATTATTTGTGATGTCTTGTGGCATTTGCGCCCAAAACAAAAGTCAAAAGGAAAAACCAGCTGGACTCTTACAACCTTTAGACATTCCGCCTACACCATGGCACACCTTATCGTTAGACTTTATTACTGATCTACCTCCTTGTAATGGATTTAACACCATTCTAGTTATTGTGGATCTTTTTTTCCAAGATGGCCCACTTTATTCCTTTAAAAGGATTACCTTCAGCCTCAATCCTGGCCAAAGAATTCCTCGAAAACATTGTTTGCATACATGGATTTCCGCCCGTGTTGGTCTCTGACCGGGGCAGTCAATTCATTTCACAACTTTGGAAGAAATGTTGTCAATTGGCGCAAATCGACGTGAGATTATCAACCAGTCATCACCCCCAGACCGATGGTCAAACGGAGAGGACCAACCAGACTCATGAACAATACCTGTGTTGTATGTTACATCAAACTGAGAGTAATTGGAAGGACATTCTTTGGATGGCAGAATATGCATAAAATAATTCAGTACATTCTGGAACTGGACAAAGCCCCTTTTATACCCTATATGGGCACCATCCTCGAACCTCAGACCTTGACTCACCCCAACACTTAAAAATGCCCGCAGTGGACCATCTACACGCTACAATTACACAAGCCTTTAAGGAGGCAACTGCACATTTAAAACAAGCGAAGGAAAAATATAAGAAAGATGCTGATGGGCATAGAAGTGATACTCCACAGTACCAGATAGGGGATCAAGTGTGGTTGGCCACAAAACACATACCTCTCAAGGGAACGCGGACCTTTAACCCTAGATATTTGGGACCTTACTCTATTAATGCCATTATCAACCCGGTGGCCGTCAAGTTGGACTTACCTGCTAATATGCAAATTCACCCCATCTTTCATGTGTCACTTTTGAAGCCAGTGCAACCAGGGACAAGACTAACCAAGCCACCAGACCCCATCCTTATAGATGGGGAACCCGAATTTGAGGTTAAAGACATCCTGGACTCCAAGATGGTGAAGTAAAAACGTTTTTATTTAATCGACTGGAAAGGTTACGGACCACAGGAAAGGTCTTGTCAACCTAGTGACCACGTGCACGCACCTCGATTGGTGAAAAGATTCCACCGAAATTTCCCAGACAAACCAAAACCACGGGGAAGAACGACTTTGGAGAGGCCTTGGGGGGAGTGCTGTCATGATGCCTACCCCCGGGGATCCAGACCAGGTCCAGCAACCCCAAAAGCAGGCATCAAGTTATTTTGGGCAAGCCCAAAAACCCCTGCTAGGGGCTGTTTGGGTGCGGTCCTGGCGCCTATGGCGCCAGGCTCATATGGAGAGTCAGTCCTGGCACCATAGGCACCAGGCTCATAGAGTAGAACTTACCTGATGCAGACCATGCTGCAAGAGCTCCAAGCCAAATGAGGCTTGGAAGGGACTATTTTACCTAGGGACTATTTTTTACTCGGGCGGGGCTGGGGAGGAATACTTACCTGGGACTGCTTTGGAGGCTAGTTAAACCACGCCCAAAGAGCAGCACATGCTTTGTGTTATTCTACATCCAGCAGCGTAACGCTCACCGTGCCTGCAAGTCTGCATCCAGCCTTCTGCCACGCCCGCCTTGAGTTTGGAGCTCCTAGAAAAAGGGAGAAAGAAGGTGAAAAAGTTAGAACAAGAGCAATACCTTTGATCCTTACCTGAATTCCCAATCCATCACGCCTTCGAGCTGGAAGAAAGAAGTTATTTTATGCGTGTCGCCTTGCCTGCTGCAGTGCCGTGCTGAACTCACCGGCCTTCGCAGCATCTTCACATTCCACTGCATCCTCCTGCATGTTCCCGCCGCATTCCGGCACCTAAGGAGTAGGCAAGAACAGCAAGGTGAGCCAAGGGGATACCGAGAGGAATATTAGTAACCCCCCCCATAGACTTACCTGATTTTACCACCGGGGGTACTATTCCTCTTCACGGGTTGGCGCAGCTTCCACTGCATCTTCGCCGAACCCCAGCCCGTAAGGGGAAACAAAAGGACAGCAAGGTGAAACAAAGGGACTATCAAGGGGAACCATCCTCACCACATTAGACTTACCTGATTTTACTGCCGGGGGTATTATTCCCCAAGACTTCATACTTTCTCTCAGAGCCTGAATAAGGGAGAAAGCAATAGGTTACATATTGACATTATTTATCGAACTGTGTTGGAAATACAAATCCTTACCAGAATATTACCGGTTGCCACGAGGAACCCTTCACTAGGGTCAAGCTGCAATCTGCAAGGAATCGGACAAGAGTGAAAGTCAGGCATTTGAACTCTTACGAACTACATACTTTTCGGAGTCAATATTGTTCTGGAACTCACCAATTCCTTCGAGCCAGTGAAGCAACTAGTGATCAATGCGCCCCTGCGCTCAATGCAGGATGGAGAGCTCATCTTTTCAAACCATCAGGTGAGACTATAAGAGGGGACATCAAAGGTGATCCGTGGGGAGAACAGCAGGGGGTGGGGGGATTTACACTCAACTCCACGGGTGGTTAATTCCCTTTCTCCATTTGCAGAAGAATATTCCTACAGGCCAAGCAAACGAATCTAGGTGGGCCAGTCCAGTCCGTCATCACGGCCCTACACGTCACATTGGTGGAGACCGCAGCTGTCCAGTTCAGATCGACGCCTCTGTGGGAGCCAGGTGAGTGTAACACTTCTTGCAAACGGCTGCGTGAGGTACACCCCCCTCCATTTGGGGTGGCGGGGAGAGGGCCACCAGAAATTGTGGGACAGGCCCCCCAGTGGGTGGGGCAGTACGGTTTGGGGAACCTGGGGCCAGATTGGCACACCAATGTGCCCCTCTGCCCCAAGGCAACTTTGGTAAACAAAGAAAAAAATTGAAAATGGCAGGCTTCACTTTAGGGGGGGCTGAGGGGTACCCTACACCGCTGGGCAATTTTGTAATGTGAAGAGGGGTGCACCTCTCAAACCCTACCCCAAATGGAGGGGTGGCGCATATCATGTAGCCCTCCCTGGGGGCAGATAAGGGGGGACTGTCCTGAACTCCTCCCTTGGCTCAGGTGTCCCGTCCTAGGAGCAGATATCTGCCCCCAGGGAGGGCTGCATGACATGGCCCCCACTCCATTGTGGGTGGGGGGGAGGGGGTCACCACCCCTTCCCTTTAGAAAATTCCCTGTCGGTTTAGGGTGCCCCACAGCCACCCCTAAAATGCGGTCCACCATTTTCACTTTTTTTCTTTGGTAACTCAAATCCCCTTGGCACAGAGGGGCAAGTTTGGCAAACAAAGAAAAAAATTCAAAATGGCAGGCTGCAATTTAGGGGGGGCTGAGGGGCACCCTAAACCACCAGGTAATTTTCTAATGCAATGGGGGGTGGCCGTCTCCTCCCCACACCAAACGCAGGAAGGGGCATCTCATTCAGCCCTCCCTGGGGGCAGATAAGAGGGGGATTATCATTCAGCCCTCCCTGGGGTAACATTCCCCTTCCTAAGAGCAGATAACTGCCCCCAGGGTGGGCTGCATGACATGCCCCCAAGTCCATTTTGGGTGGGGGGACAACCCCTTTCTATAAAAAAAAAACTCCCTGGTGGTCCAGTGGGTAGACACTCCCCCCAACACCAACCACAACAGTTTTTTTTTTCTTTGCTCCATTCCCTAAGGTCAGATGGGCTCCCATCTGCCACAGAGGGGCCCTACCCTGCAGGCCCCATCGTTTGAGGGGCCTGCCCACTCTTTCATGGTAGCCCTCTGCCCCCCATTGGATGGAGGCCACCTCATGTACTCCTCCCCTCCCTGGGTGACAAATCTGCCCCCCAGGGAGGGTGACAAGGGCCCCCCCTTTCCACTTGGGGTGGGAGGGAGAGGGCCACCACCTTTTCATGGTCTAAAAAAAATCTGTGGGGCTAGTGTTCCCCAATCCCCTCCCCCTTCCCATTTATTTAAAATTTTACTTTTCTTTTTTTTCTTTTGCCCCCACCCCTGGGGGCAGATGGCCATCCATCTGCCCCCAGGAGTCTCCAAACATGTGACTCCATGCTTTGGGGCCAGGGGAGGGCTGCTTACCCCCCTCCCCGCTTCTAAATGGAATCCTGGTGGTCTAGTGGCCATTGCTAGCCACGGATCGAGCGCCCTGCCCCCAATCCGTGACTAGCCATGCTTTACACAAGGTGTTGTTGGAAAGGGGAGATTCTCCCCTTTCCAACGATACCATCCAAGAAAATATCCCTTGTGGCTAGTGTCCCCAAACCCCCTCCCCCCTTCTCATTATGTTTTTTTCCCCCCTTTTTGTATGCCCCCACCCCTGGGGGCAGATGGTCAGCTATCTGACCCCAGGGGTATTTATATATGTGCCCCCATGATTTGGGCCTCGGGGTGGGGGCCGCTTACCTAGTAAGCAGCCCCCCTCCCCCCGCACTGTAAAGACATCCCTGGTGTCTAGTGGCATTGCTTCCCACGGATCGAACGCCCTGTGCCCGATCCGTGAAAAGCAATGCTGTCATAAATGGTGTCGTTGGAAAGGGGAGAATATCCCCTTTCCAACAACACCTGCTTCGATCTCCGACTTGAAATATAGCTGGAGATCAAGGCAGAGAGAGAAGGACACTCACCTTCTCTCTTCACTGCGGCAGCCCGAAAAGGCTGCCGCAGTGAATTTACTTTCAGTTTCACGCTGGCGTGCATTATGCACACCGATGTGAAACTGAAGGTAATCCAGCCCCCTGGCAGTGAGAGGGGACCTCCCCCTCACATAGCCCGGGGGTTGGGTTATAGTTTTGAGCAATCGCTGCTTTGCAAGGATCGCTCAAAACAGAGTGCCAAAAAGGAAGAGCTATCTCGTCCTTGGCACCCTGGAGGGAATTCCAAGGATGCGATACCTTGTCCTTGGCACTTAAGGGGTTAACTCCAGGCTGGATTATTGTAATAGCCTACTGTCCGGCACTACTTCTGCCAATATACAATCTCTTCAAGTGGCTCAGAATAACGCAGTGAGCACCGTCTTTGAACAATTGAACCGTACCCACATTTCCATCTATCGAAAGAAACTACACTGGCTTCCGGTAAAACACCTAATAACACACAAGGTGCTAACAATAACACAAAAGTGTGCATCTTTAAGTAGTCCCACCTATCTGTCAGAACGTATTAAAGTCAAGACAACTGGCAGGAATCTTCGCTCTTCCACTGATTCAGTTCTAGATCACCCAAGATTTAAGGTTGCTAAATTTGGAGGTACCAGTCTTGACTCCCATGGACCCCGGCTCTAGAATATAGTCCCTGGCACTATAGGCCAAATACATAATCATCATCTTTTTTAAAGAAGGCTGAAAGACTCACCTTTTCAACACAGAGTAATGCCCCCTTTCACTCATCTGGCCAGTCTTTTTATGTTCTGTTTGTCTTGTTTTGTTTTTCTGTGCGCCCTGAGGCCCGTAACAAGAATTGAAATAAATAAAAATAAATAAAAATAGGGTGAGTCTTGTGGGATGATGTGGATGATATTCATTGGATATTGCACAAGATGGTCTTGCCCATACTGGGTGGCAGCTTTTTTGGCTTATATGTGCTGTTATCGCTTTACTGTATTTGTGAGTGGTGGTTGTGCAGGATCAACCCCATCCCATTAAAGGTGGACCAGCAACAGCCAGAGCCTTCAAACACCTGCATCAGCAGTCCAGTCTAGGAGTCATTAGAAATGCTAGATAGGTTCAGAGATGATGACAGGTCTGACCCTGCTGGGCACAGTGTTCATGGTAGGCAGACCATCACGGAAGCACCAGCAATGTTAGCAACAGGCCAGCGCTTCCGTTGTCCTCACTCCCATAGAGTCCTATGAGTCTTTAAGGGAATGGGGACTTACAATGTATCGAAGCCTGACATTCCTGGCCACTGGAGTTATAATCTCCTGGTGTCACCGGGAAGTCAGACACAAGTAAATATTTACGGGTCTGGCAGCAACCCACAGGAAGCACCGGCACAGTCCACTGAACCCATAATGGGCCTCATTGTCTTTTTAGAATTTTCATTTTTGTTATTTTATGCTTTGCTCACCAGTTCAACATTTATACATGTCTAATATTGTGCAAGAAAACAGCAAGAAGTGGCTCTTCTAATTTTTCATCAGAAAGCTTGGGAATATCAATCATGATAAATCATCCGGTGCGAGTATTCTAGGATGATGTGGATAATGCATATTGGAAATTACATGAGATGGTCTGGTCCATACTGGGTGCCAGCCCTTTTTTGCTTTTATGTGGTGGCATCTCTTTACTGTATCTGTGAGTGGTGGTTGTGCAGAATCAACCTCCACCCATTAAAGGTGATGCCAACAACAGCTAGAATGTTCAAACTCCGGTAGCACTGGAACACTCTTTCTGAATAGTCATTGAAAATGCTAGAGAGGTTCACAGAGGAGGTTTCATTGTTTGTGGCATTGTCTTTTTAAAGTTGTAATTTCTGTTATTATATGTTTTCCTTACCAGTTGGGTATTTAGACATGTCTAACATTGTTCCAGAAAACTCTAAGTAAGACACAGCTCTTCTAAGGATCAGTCAGAAAGCTTGGGATCATCAATCATGATAGATCAGCTGGTGCAAGTCTCCTGGGATGAAGTGGATGAAGCGTATTGGAAATTGCACAAGTTGGTCTGGCCCATACTGGTTGGCAGACTTTTTTGGCATATATGCGGTGGTGTATCTTTACTGTATCTGTGAGCGGTGGTATTGCAGAATGGACCTTTTACCATTAAAGATGATGCCAGCAATAGCCAGAGTCGTGAAACACCTACAGCAGCAGAACAGTCTGTTTGTACAGTCATTGGAAATGCTAGAGAGATACAGAGAGGAGGCTTCATTTTTTGTGGCATTGTCTTTTTAGAGTTGTCATGTTTGTTATTGTATGTTTTCCTTTAGCAGTTGGACATCTAAACATGTCTAACATTGTGCAAGAAACCACTAAGACTTGGCTCTTCTAATGTTCTGTCAGAAATCTTGGGAACATCAATCATGATAAATCATATGGTGCAAATCTTCTGGAATGATGTGGATGATGTGCATTGGAAATTACACAAGATGGTCTGGCCCATACTGGACTGCAGCCTTTTTTGGCTTATACGTGGTTTTATATCTTCACTGTAGCTGTGAGCGGTGGTTGTGCATAATCAACCTCCACCCATTTAAGGTTCTGCTAGCCACATCCAGAGTCTTCAAACACTGACAGCACTGGAAGACTCCATTTGATGAGTCATTAGAAATGCTAGAGAGGTACAGAAAGGGGGTTCCCTGGAACCGCTCCTGGGCTTTGGAATAGTCAAACCACATGGGAGACGGATGCCCAAATCCAAGGACATCACCTCCAACCATCCTGGGTATCTTGCTGGCCTGTGTCACAGCTTTTCCCCACCAGGGAGCCCATGCTGTGTGCCAGTACTTCCCAGAAGGGAAAAGCTGTTACGCAGGGCCTACCAGAACTCCAGGACTGTTGGAGGTGATATTTATGACCTTGGGCATCTATTTCCATCCCCAAGCACAGCAGCAGTCCCAGGTGTTAAGAAGCATTTCTGAACTCTGACCTGGAGGGACAGAGGTTCAGAAGGCCAACCTCATTTCTTGGAACAGGGTAACCTCTGGACAAGCCAGACCAATCAGGGTAGCTATGACAGGCGGTCAAGACTAAGTCTCAGGACGGGTGAGGGTGAGTGAAAGACCTCAATGAGCACACAAAGCAAGGACACTTACAAATTACTCCAGACAGGTGTTATATAAAAAATATAGACACATTTATTACAAGGACTTTGTAACATAGACCATAGCAAAGAATCACAGTAACACTAACCTAAACCAATACATCATTATCAACACAATATATATATATACAAGACCAATGGGGTGTAAGGCATAAAAGCATGAAATATGTAGACCACCAGGAGCGGGAGGAAACAGGCAGTGCAGTAATCTTAAACCCAGTTATACATTCAGAATACACCTAACTAAGAGGCAGTCCAAGCCCTACGAAGAGAGGAGCCTTATGCTCAATAGTACCTGCACGCGCTGGTGCCAATGAACAAAATAGGGTCTCTTCAAGGGTCTCTAGCAGCTCAGGAAGGTGGATAAGGTGATGAAGAACAAGTTCCCACTATTCAAGCAGGACCTCCACTTGAGGGCAGAGGCAGTTTGAGAGTGCAGGATGGAGTCGCTATTTCGCAATAGCTGTGGAAAGTAAAGGGGCCCTCAGGGGCCACTTTGTGTGTAAAAATGGGCTCCTGCGCCAAGGGCCACCAGTTGGGGTAAGGACTACTCACCGGTCCCCAACGCAGGCAGAGCCAATCTTCGCAGTACAGTCATCTTCGCTGGCAGGTTCGAATGCGACAATCAGGACTTCTCAAAACCGTGTAGTTCCCGAGATACAGCGAGGATTCCCAAACGGGACAGTGGCGATTTCTCCACTCCGGATGGAGGAATCAGCCCAATTCCACTGCAGCAGGCTTCAGGGGCAAGGGGGTCACAAATGCAGCGAACTTGCACAGGTCGTTGCCACAGCAGGGCAACACGGTAACTGCATTTACTCCGGTCCAGGCGCACTCGTCTCACTTCAGACCTGGGAATGCCAAGTGTACGAAATTCGGTGTGAGGGTGCCGTGGACAGAGAGCAAGCAGTATACCAAGTTTCGAGGGCCTCCTCAAAACAGCGGTGGTAATAGAGCAAACGTCCCGTGTAAACTGGTCAGCCCACTGGTTTGCCCAGGGAAGCTTCCGAAGAGGCTTACTTTCAGGGTTTGTTGAAGGTGCTGAGATTAGTTGATCCCACTATTCCAGTGGGTCAAAGCATCTTCGCCGACCTTCTAGGACGATCAGATGCAGAGGGGTCCCACGGACGACAGCGGGCTCAGGGTGCCAAACCTTCCAGTGGGTCACCAGCGGTTCCTTGACTCGGCGTCTTGTTGCAGGATACTTGGCTCCTTATCCCTTGTTCAGTGTGAACTCAGGAGATCAACATGGTAGCGGTGTTTTCAGCCTCCTCTTATCCAAAGTTCCCTTTGTGCCAAAACGCAGAGGACCCAATGGGAGATCTGCTCACAAACACTCACTCCATACGTGGACTCATCATGGACCACGGTGGTCCCAGGCATTGAGGACACTACAGACTCTCTGGCACCCAGGATGTGTATTGGGAACAGACATCCCAGCCCACATCATGGAGGCACACACACAAGACATGCAGAAGCCTGCAAAAGCTTTGGGTTTTGTGGGAAAGTGCATGACCAATAAGGACTGACCCGGGTCGACTCGACCTGGGGAAGGTGAAGGGGCAAGATGGCCAAAGGACAGGACAAAGGTCCTCGTGGCATGGCCATTTTGGAGCTAGGCCACCTATTTGTGCCAAACGCAGTCAACGCGGTTAACATGGCAAGAAAGGGTTAAAAATATATGAAAATGATAGCTGCCACCAGTCCTGTCCCTGACACATCTCCACAGTTCATAACAAGTCCAGCGAGATGGTTCTAGGGCCTTTAGAAATTACTAGAGACGCAAGTGTGCTATAAGGTAAGTTACATTGCACACTTGTTACATGTTGCACAAAAGCTGCAACATGAGGAAAGGACTAAGGGAAACAAAGTCTCCCAGTACTGACTGTCTTAAGGGCATGTCAATTTCCCCATAAGAAGTGATCGAAAGCCCAGAGGAGTGCAGCTGAGGGCTGCAAAAAAAAAAAAAAGTTTGGGGGTTGACACATGGAGGGAAAATTACATACAATTATGAAATCTGTCCTAACACCAGGGAACCCTGGAAGGGTACCCAACCTTTCCCAGTGGGAGAAGCTGTAACACAGCCCAGCCAGCGCTCCAGGATTTGTCTGAGGTCCTTGCCCTTGGACAGCTGTCTCTCATGTGGGTTGAACATCTGCAAGCTCAAGCTGCACCTCTGGCTGGGCTGCAGCACAGATTTTTTATCTGGAAAAAGGACAGGCACTCTGCCTGGGTTCCCTGGAACCGCTGCTGGTTTGGCAATGGTCACCCCATATGGAAGACAGACACCCAAGGCCAGGGATATCACCCACAACCGTCCTGGAACTCTGGCTGAGCTGCATTATAGAATTTCCTTCGGGAAGGGATGGGGACCCTGCCAGCGGCTCCCTAGGACTGCTGCTGGGCTTGTGGATGGCCGACCCACATGGAAACGAATGCCCAAGGCCTGTGACATCACCCCTTACCATCCTTGAGTTCTGGCTGGGCTGCATTACAGCATTTACTTCCTGGGAGGGATTGGCACACTGCTGGGGCTACCTGATGGGGAAATGCTGTAACGCAGCCCAGACAGAACTTCAGGATGTTTAGGGGTGATTTCCCCAGCCTTGGGCATTCGTTTCCCATGTCTGTGTACCATCTCCAAGCATAGTAGCAGTCTCGGAGAACCCCAGCAGGGTCCCCATCCATTCCCAGATGGAGAAGCATGGGTATTTTGTGTGTACCATACCATCCCCAAGCACAGCAGCAGTCTCAGGGAGCCCCGGCATGGTACCAGTATATTCCCAGAGGGAGAAGCTATTACACAGTCCAGCCAGAGCTCCAGGATGGTGGGGGGTGATGTCCCTGGCCTTGGACAGCTGTCTCTCATATGGGTGGACCATCCCCGAGCCCAGCAGAAATTCCAGGGAGTCCCGGCGGGGTCCCAGTCCTTTCCTGGAGGGCTATAACGCAGGCCAGCCAGAACTCCATGATGCCTATGGCCTTCGGCACCTATCTCCTATGTGGGTCAAGCATCCCCAAGTCCAGCGGCAGTTCCAGGTATCCCCAGCAGGGTCCCCATTCCTCCCTGTAGGGAAAATCTGTAACGCAGCCCAGCCAGAGGTGCAGCCTGGGCTTGCGGATGGTCGACCCAAATGGGCAACAGGCGCCCAAGACCAGAGACATTACCTCTGACGATCCTGGAATTCTGACTGGCCTGCGTTACAGCTCTTCCCTCCAGGAAAGGACTGGTATCCTTCTGGGGCTCCCTGAAATTGCTGCTGGGCGGGGAATAGTCAAACCACATGGGAGACAGCCACCCAAAGCCAAGGGGCCCCATCCTTTCCCAGAGGGAGAAGCTGTAACTCAAGCTAGCCAGAGCTCCAGGGTGGTAAGGGGTCATGTCCCTGGCCTTGTGCGGCAGACTCCTGTGTGGCTTGAAGGACCACAAACCCAGCAGTGCTTCCAGGGAGAACTGGCACGTTCCCTGTCCTTTCCCGGAGGAGGAAGTTGTTACGCAGGCCAATCAGAGTTCCAGGATGGTTGGGGGTCATTACTCTGGCCCTGGGCGGCTATATCCCATGTAGGATGAACATCCCCAAGTGCAGCAGCAGTCTCAGGGAGACATGGCAGGGTCATCCTCCCTTCCAGGAGGTACATTCTGAACACAGGCCAGCCAGAGTTCCAGGATGGTCAGGGTGATGTTCCTGACCATAGGCACCCCACTCCCATGTGGGTCGACATACCCAAGCTCAGCCTGGAGCTCTGGCTCAGCTGCATAACAGCTTTTCCCTCTGGGGAAGAATGGGGACCCTGCCGGGGATCCCCGAAACTGCCACTTGACTTGGGGATGGTTGACCCACATGGGAGACAGTTTCCCAAGTCTGGTGATATCAACTCTGACCATCTTGGAATTCTGGCTGGCCTATGTTACAGCTTTTTTCTCTGGGAAAGGACGGGGACTCTGCCGGGGCTCTCTGGACCACTGCTCGGCTTGGGGTTGCTCACCCCACATGGGAGACAACCACCCAAGGCCAGGGATATCACCCCCAACCAGCCTGGAGCACTAGCTGTGCTGCATTAAAGAATTTCCCTCCGGGAAGGGATGGGGACCATGCCGGAGATCCATGAGGCTGCCACTGGGCTTCGGGACAGTAAACCCACATGGGAAATGAATGCCCAAGGTCAGAGACATCACCCCTAACCGTCCTGGAGTTCTGGCTGAGCTGCATTACAACATTTCCCTTCGCAGAGGGATTGGCACACTGCCGTGGCTACCTTGTGGGGAAAATCTGTTACGCAGCCCAACCAAAACTCCAGGATGGTCAGGGTGATGTCCCTGAACTTGGACAGATGACTCCCTGGTGGGTTGAATGTCCCCAAGTACAGTTGTCGTTCCAGGGAGGCCTCACCCATTCCCCATCCTTTCCAGGAGGGAGAAGCTGCAGCACAGTCCTACCAGAGTTCCAAGATGTTTGGGGGTCATGTCCCTGGTCTTGGGCACCCATCTCCCATGTGGGTTGACCATCCGCTAGTGCAGCAGCAGTCCCAGGGAGCCCCGACAGGGTCACCCTCCCTTTCCGGAGGTGCATTCAGCAATGCAGCCCAGCCAGAGATCCAGTGTGGTAGGTGATGTCCCTGGCCTTGGGCACCAGTCTACCTTGTGGATCGACCTCCCTAAGCACAGGGAAGGCTCCCTAGAACCACTGCTGGGCTTGGGGAGGGTCTCCTCACATGGGAGTCAGCCACTCAAGGCCAGGGATATCACTCCACAACCATCTTGGAGCTCCAGCTTGGCTGTGTTATAGAATTTCCCTCTGGGAAGGGATGCAGACCCTGCCGGTACACCCTGGGACTGCCACTGGCCTTGGGGATGGTAGACCACCATGAGATACGAATGCCCAAGGCCGAGGACATCACCCCTAACGGTCTTGGAGTTCTGGCTGGGCTGCGTTATAGCTTTTCCCTCCGGGGAGAGATAGGCACACTGCCTTGGATACCTGGTGGGGAAAAGCTATAACAATCTTTGAACTAATTCATCATGTTCAACTTGCTGAGCAGATCACTGCCCAGCTAGTTGACAGGTGAGCTTTCAAAATACAATAAGGGAGTGTGCACTATCTTTACAACCAGACCTTTTGTGTACGGAACTGTAAACATCGCCCCAGAGAAGCACTGCATGTCAAGAGCTTTGCCCGATGATAATGGGAAGTTCCCCCTCACTGATACATGATTTTGCAGGACCTGAATCAACCATAAAAATGAAGTGCTCACGTCATATCTCTGTCCCCACTGAGGGTTCTTCATCAGGGTTGAGGGTTATTGACAGGACCGAAAATGGAAGAGTTTTCTTTGGGCTGTCCTAGTTGGGTTATGTATTTGTTCTGGGAAATGAAAAAGGGGTTCCCCCCACCACAGCTGCACCTCCAAAAGCGGTGATCATATCATTTGTTTTTCCGTTGAAAAGGGTTTTGCCACCTCCCTGTTTAAATGGGTTTTGGGGTGCATATTGTTGTACTGCTTTCTGCTGCTGCACAGGTTGACCAGGTATCTGCGGGGTAATGGTGTGTAGGCCTGGTGTATCTCATAGGGTATATAAGTCATTCTGGGAAGCTGCCCTAGGGGTCCCTGGGGTGGAGGGCCCTAGTTATACCCCATCTCTGGTCTTCTCCTACACTCTCTTTAAAAATGGCCAATTTCCCACGGTTCCAACATTGTGAAGGCCCCACCCCCTCCCTCTGGACCCCATTCTACCAAAGCCCCCTCCCCTTGCTCCTCAAAATCAACCTCTTCCTCGCTGCAGTCCTCATTGTTGCCACTGTGGGCCCAGGTACTGTAGACCCCCACCTACTGTCCTTGCCCTCCTTCCATCTAAACCACAGCTATTCTAGCATTTGCAATCTCTTGGGAATTTCCTGCCACCTCTGTCTACACCAGCGTCCATACTGACGCCTCCAGTGATTTGAGCTAGCTTGTTTTTTACTAGTATCAGTTCCTCTGCTTGCCGCCTCTGGGCCATATACATGTCACATTCCTTTATCCTCTTGCAATGGTGCACTATTATGCTCTATATTTTGGCCCACTCCTTTGGCTCACGATTTTGTCTAGTACCTTTTGCACTTCTATGGGCAGGCCCTTTTTAACAATAAAGTAGAAAAAGTGTATTGACTGGTCCTACGAGATACCCGTTTTCGCCCTCCACATCTCCTGAACTTTAAGAATAAACTGAGAGTGGTCCTCGTCATCACCCAGAGTACATTGTATTATTGGTTGTAGGTCAAGTGTGGCAGTGAATGCTTGTCGCGGCCGTCCCATATGTGTGCTTGGATTTTGTTGAGCGATGCTCCATCGTGTGCATTGTTACTCAAAGTCACTACCGGGTATCCTGCTTTTACCCACACATCCCCAGCCTGTTCTCCAACAGTTGCTACCAATATGCTTTTTATGTCGCCGACTGCCAGAGGTATCCAAGCTGTCTGTTATTCAGATGCATAAATCCAGTTACCAGCACCTGCTGTAAGAGGCGGGAGCGACTTTATCAAATAGTTTGTATCCATCTGTGCCCATGGCACATAATGCAGCCTGCCAGACCACATTATGCACAAGGGGCATCTGCATCTTTGCCCTATTTACATCATCCCTCATTCCACTTCCCTTTCCCTTGCCACTGCCATCTGGCCAAAAGTGCTCCTTAGCCTACCCCCCCACAAACTCTCCACCTGGGGAGTTTGTTCAGGCTCTTGCTCTGCCTCCTCATAATCTTCAAGCTCAACAATTGTACTCCACCTGTCTTCCTATCCTCTGTGAGATCCTATATTCATTTACCCTAAACAGTTCGCCCGCTTGCCCCCTTCTCCTTCCTTTTCTATATATACGTTTTTATGGCTATACTATGTATTCTGAACAAAACATCTCCTCTTTCCACCCATCTTAGCCTTGTTCTGCTGGTTTATCAGTTTTCACTTCACTCTGTACTGCCTGAAATGTAGGGAATTCTGTTCTTGCCACTGTCAGTGAAACCTTTAGGTCTCCTTTATTAACATCAGCATTCAGAGGTACATCCAGAGGAGATGCATATGGGGGTGGTGGGGCTGTCGCTGTAGCAAACAAATAAGTTGCGTTGGTGTTACCTACTGTGGAGCGGGCTGTTGAAGGCATGCCCCTAAACACTCATACCAGAAAAAATACAACCTGCAACAGAAAAAAGAGATTCTGTCAAGGATAACACTTTTTAACTATACAAAAAGTAGGTGTGCCACCAAAAAAATGTTGGTTCTGAGAAAAAAGGGTGCAAACAAAAGCTTAGAAGGGGACACAGCATCGTTCATATACAGTTAAAACCTCACGGCTGGCTGGTGCAACTGTATAAATGGTTAGCCTACTCCATTGGGGATTCCACGCTCTTGGCCCTGTCAGGTTTCTCAGTATTGCGTGGAGGTAGCACAAACCCCTGCCTCCTTGTTAGGTCTTGGTGCCTGGAGGTGTTGGATGGGTAAGGGGATCTTGGGTAATGCATTCTTTGTTGTCCCCTCTTGGGATTACTGAGATCTGCAGGTACTCCGCCCATTTACTCCTGCACACTTACATGCACCCTATGCCCCAGAGTCCCTGCCTCACCTGGCCTTCTGGCCTTAGAAACATTGCCTTTGATGCATTGCATTAACATGTACACTTGCTCATAAGCTTACTGTTTGCATGCAACGTGCTGGTTGTTTATAACAAACAACTTGCCCACAATCAACTGAAAACAAAGGTTCCAGCACTGAGCTTCATGTTGTGCTGCTGGGTGGCTTCAGTCAGGAGCTGTGGTCCGATTGTCCTACTTCATTGTTGATACAGAGTCTCCGCTATAAACAAATCAAAGAAAACTGTGAGCATGCGCAGCAGAAGTGTTATTCAGTTATGAGCGGAGCTCCGCTTTATATTTGCATGAACAGGTGCCAAATAAGCAAACTCGCTCTTTGGCGGATCACAATACGTAAAGTCTCCCTGTCCTCGGTGCCACCTCTCATGACACCCGTACCCTCATCAATGCGGGTTCTACAGTGACCGGTAGCTGCTGCAAGCTGAGGAAAGCTCTGGTCACCATACCACCCCAAACTGGTATCGCAACGCTGAGACACTCTTAGGAGAGCTGCAATGCCCAGGATGCTGCCTGTGTTCTATTCAGTCACTCCTCGAGCACTAGTTTTCCCCTGCGAAACACTGCGTAATCATCAACTTAGTCAATGTTCCCAAAACACTCCGGTTTAGGTATGCCGGTATTGAGATGCTTGTTAAATACACTTATCTGTTGTGAAGCGCGGGTCCTGCAGTGTGCAGAGGCAGGGAACTGCCCCGCAATGAGTAGCCTGTAGGAGCCACAGGATCACACATCTGCTCTCTCTCGCATTCATCAACACAATCAGGGTTTGTCGGGAGCATTGGGCGCATGCGCATAGTGTTGGGTTTGGGGCCTTCTGGGTAGTGTAGTTTCTTGGCTGGTTTCACATTCTTGGATGTTTTCAGTACAAGCCAAGCTCTTTTCTTGCATATAAAACAAAGGAGTTTCCTGAAATGGGGGAACTTATGTCTTTTGGAATTTTTCTTCAGGCCACATAGCTGGATATCATTGTTAATGTCTACAGGGCACTTCCAGCTCATGCTGGATTCTAAAAGGCCACAGGCCCATCCATCTGTCTTCCATCATGTGGGGTCAGCTGGGCTCATCGTCTCCAGGGAACCAAGGTTGAAAAGGCAATTAGCAACATTATACTAGCAGTGCTACTCTATCATTACACAGGGACCTGGAATGATCGTGGACTGGTAGAGGGGAAGGATCGAGGTCACTGTGACCTGCACACATGTCACTCATCCCAGTTGTGTCGTCCGGCTTCCAAGGCTTCCAACCTTGCTTTTGAACTATAATATATCCCTCCCTGTGCCTCGCTCTACAAATCATATTATCATAAAGTGAATATAGGGTGACCATTCTCTTAGATCTTTTATTGTTGGCTGGTGTACGGTTGGTGGTCTGGGGTCAGCTGGTAGCTCAAAATTCAGTGATCTTGGGACTCAGACATTTTTAGAACAAAGGAGGGTTTTTTTTGTGGAAATTAGCAGTGCTGGGTCTCTGTCTCATCAGCACTTGGGCCTACTCTGATTTCTTCATCAGGTTTGCGACCTGTGGCTAACGCGCTGCAATGCAGGCACAATACTTCTGCCATAGCTACAAAATGGCGTCTGCTTATATGCACGCACAAATTCTAAACATCTAAAATGTGCATATTATTATGGCTGTGTGGGGCCTCTGAGTACGCTCCCCTTCCCGTAACACATCACAGGTCTCTTCATGGGACTCGCCTCACCCTAAAGTGCCTAGGGGTTGGGATAGGTTTATTTCCTTCTCAACACTGTCAGTGGGTATATTTCCATGTGTTCCTCTGGCGCCCCACCCTCCTTTCCTAAACAGTCACCCATGCTATCATTTTGTGCTCCCCCTCCCTCACAATCTTCCATGCCTTGGAACATTTTCCAAAGTTCTAATATTTCCTTTCTCTTTTGCAACTGTTTCCCCTTGTATTTAGCTATCAGAAATATGGACATATGTTCCAATATATCCCCCCTCCTCTTGCTTCTGTCACCCATACCTTGTGATACTTCTCAATGTTGTCTCGGTATAGTGGCAGGGCCTTACACATATATTCTAGGGGTGTTTCACCTCCCTTTGTAAATGTGCTTGCACCTTATTACCCTTACGCCTTTGCTAGCAAGCCACACACGTTGCCACTGCTCGTCAAAAAAGTCAGTCATTCATCCCCTCCATACCATCAAAAAACACATCACCCCCACCCTCTACTTCTTCCCACTCTCCCACTCCAAACACTCAAGGCACACTACCACTTATACAGCGCCCCTCCTCGGGCCTCCACCCTACACAATAAAATAACAAACAAAAGAAGCAAAAATAGTAAGCTAAAATAAGAACGACTCCTATTTCTGAGACCACTGATACTCCAGGGTTCCTACTTGTTTCCTTTTTCCTCTGTTACACAATATACATGCTACCACCTTCTCCACTCACTCGTTTTATGTTGCTTAATATTCTCCTTAAAAAATGAATAATACTAAAACATAAAACAAACCACATCCATGCTACTCCCCTACTTGTTATCACTTGCAAGTGTATACTCACATGCATATGTTCATCCAAACACCTCTGTCACTGGTTCCCAATAACACCAGCCTGCACTCTCCTCTGAGACAGGCCCTGCCCCAAAGAGCAGACAAGAAATCTGCAACGATGGCTCCTGTAAAACCACTCAGGAATATGTGTTTTTCAGGACAGGTGCTGTAGGTGGGTGTGGCAACTCCTTAGAAGTGGTGAAGTGGGAGAATGGAAAACCAGGCTCCCGTCCTTCACCTCTCGCGCTTGGCCTAGAGGGTCACGACCCAAACACCCGCCACGAGAAGAGTTTGCCCATTTACCAGACGACCAGATACCCTGGTACAGGAACATACGGATGT
Organism: Ambystoma mexicanum; assembly: GCF_040938575.1. Classification (NCBI taxonomy): domain Eukaryota; kingdom Metazoa; phylum Chordata; class Amphibia; order Caudata; family Ambystomatidae; genus Ambystoma; species Ambystoma mexicanum. The sequence continues at coordinate 1,214,452,931 of NC_090937.1, read as the reverse complement.
GTCCATCTGCTTGCCCAGCAGCCCGCACTGGCCATGCCGACACCTGCGGCACGGATCAACTAGACTAAAATCTACACGTCGTTAGAGATGCCACGACGACCTAGACAACGGGAAGCACATCTGTACAAATATACACACTGGACATTCCCACACCAACCTACACGAAGAATATACTCAGTGCTATGACGTAGGCGACAGGCATATTCACGGACGTGCATCTTTATTATTTTTATATAGGCTTTCAGAATGCAGAAACGCAAGACGCGTCATGAACTTTACTAGCTTGCTCACGCTTCTCTTTGAAATCAGGTACAACGATGAGAAATATAATAAAGACAATACCGATTATGGAATTATATGCTCCTATAACCTAAAGCACCTGTGCACCAAACGAACAACTTATGCACCGGGCCAAAGTAGGCCTCAAACAAGAGCTCCCGTGGACATCAACAAGACAAGAGCCAGTTGCTGATCCTGCAGAATGAGCTTGGCGAAGCAACCAGCCAAGGTCGCAATGTTGCAAACCCACGTTCCAAGAGCAAATCATCAAAGGCACGATGTTGCAACCTTGCACTCCGCGCACCAACGTTAAAGTCACACCGACAAATTAAACCAGACGCACAGTAGAAAAACAATATTAATTGTGCAGAATTATGCCTCTTTCACGGTCCCTCCCCACGTGATCAAGCCGAACCTGACGAGATGCCAAACCCGGGAGAACAGAGGCGTCTGGATTCCTCGCTACGAGACACTGGCAGATACACTTGAAAGGCTCAATGGACATCTGCAACAGTGGGAACGGTACCCCGTCTAGCTATGAATAAGTCCTCACATTGTCTGCATGTACCCATAGTGAAACATTGTTGCAACTTACAGGTACACCGAGAGCTGGGAACGACGGTGGTCCCAGGCTGGGAAGCTCACGGGTGCACCAATCAGAACTTGGGGCTCTTATCACTGACGCCAGCACATTTAGCCAATCCTCAGGAGCCTTCATGTAACAATTTTCATGTATCTAATTGTAGGGACAACCCAGATATACCACCTGACTACACCTTGTCCACTAATATCTTTCTCTATATGTGTGCTATACTAACCCTACCACTCGAACACCCAATTAAGAGTGGCGATAGGTTTTTTGTTAACTTTCTGAAGTGACGCAAGTAGCGCGTCATAATACAGTAAAAAGGGCCTGCGAGCCCCACAATTGTGTGTGTGTCAGGACGAACGCGTGCGCTCCTTGACCCATCCCTGCCGTTTTGTCTAATAAACAGCAGAGTCACCTTGCTCCTTGTGTGCGTCTCATACTCTATCTCATCTTATCTGGGATACACACGGGAGGAGTTGGGGCCTCCCTGCCTGGAGGTCTGCGGACGGCCCGGCCGACCCCGGCAGAATTTCCCCCCGACAAGTTGGAGGCACTGCTGAGATCTGTTTAAGATCGACTTTTATTTTTACTTTTTCCAGGCACTCCCGTTGCGAGGAGGCCCGGCGACGCGGCCCCCTCTGCCGTTGCCCCCTTCTGAGGACTACAGGACCATCGCGGAGCTGCGAGAAGACCGGACAGCGCAATCCGGATATTGGCCCTCGGGAGCCGGTTGAGAAGTATCCCGCCCGCGGTTGGCGAGTGTCCAGACGTGGTCCAGACGAGGGGAGGTGGCGAGCCGCTTGGAGGGGTGCACGCAGTCGAGCGGCCCTGCATCGAGAGAACTTGGTGAGCATGGCACACACAACGAGCAATGCGAAATTGTGAGGGAGGGGGGAGGAAGTAAATGAGGGAGGAGGGAGGTGTTACACAGGTGCGCGGCGAAGGTTTGACAATATAGTGTTGGCAATGGAATGAAAGGGAGTGAAAAGAGTGCGAGAGCAGTGACGTGAAAGAGGGGGTCGGAGCACGAAACATCACGTGTGGTCGCTCGTAGAGACTGATTGGCCTAAATCGCGACTAACGTGTAGGGGTGGGCGTGTGTGGTTTCCTACGATTTGGCATTTATTGATCAATGAGTAGATGAGGTTCCCTATTGTTCGAGCAAGAAACTCGATAGGTAGATGAGGTTTCCTATTGTTCGAGCAAGAAACTCGATAGGTAGATGACGTTTCCCTGTAGGGGGTAGCTAGTTGCATAGTTGCCAAATACGGAAGATAATTGGCTGGTTAAGCCCTCCTGTTGAGGGGCGTATCACACGCGAGGCGACGCAGTGTGTGCAGTCCGATTATATTATTGATGAGATTACCTTGTTCCAGGAGAGACAGGAAGACAGCTGTAGGGTTAGCGGGGGTAAATTGCAAGTGTATTTTGAAATTAATAATGAGAATGTACTAGTAGCGTAAAGACATCGGTGACGTCACCAGTAGGGATTTTATAGGATATCACGAGCACAAGGAACATTGAGTTTTGAAAGTGGTGGGGAAGAGAAAAATGATGAGGGAGCGGATAAGAAGATAAACAATAAACGAGTGGATTGGAAGAGGAGAAGGGGAGAGGGGCGTGGCTGAGCACGGAGAACGCCAGCCACGGCAAATGTAAAAGGGGGAGGAGAACGAGGAATAAGGACGACTGTATAAGATCGTCGTAAGGGGTACGCAGTCACAGGGGGCTGCGTGCGCTTCGGCCGCAGGGGGCCGTAGGGGAAGGAATATACAATACAAAATTATACATATATATATATTTGTGTTTTATTATTTCTTGTTTTTTTATTATTATTGCATACTTTGTAAAGGATTGTCGTAAGTCCCCACACTTACGGGGCCAGGTAAACAATATAAGGTTGTAAATTGCAAACTGATAGCGAAGGGAGGAGTAACAAGTGGGGCACGACTATGTCATATGGGACAGGGTCGGGAGGGTGGGGGAACACCCTCACTACCCCACTACAACACATATGCACAACACTGCCACCCCATAGGGAGAAATTAATTAAGTACAGCATAGAGTGGACCCAGGGGACGGATAACAAAATGTTAACACCATGGCCGCCTAATGGTAGTTTCGATCCATATGCCCAACATTCATTGCTAAACCATCTGCACAATACATACAAGGGGAAGAAGTTGGCGAGCCATATGGAGGTGTTTAACTTATGGAGGATGTTCCAGGGATCCCGACCAGGACCAAATGGAATGTTCTCTGTGGGAGAAACACCGGAAGTAAAGGAGATTATGAAAGAGGGAACGGATGGGGAAAAGGGGTGTGAAAGGAAAAAGAATGCGGAGAATGAAGGAGAGGGAAGAAAAAAGATTGACACTTTAGAAGACATAAAAAAGGAACCAAGCAACGAGATACCCATAACACCGGGAGTGAAAACAGAGAGAGAAGGGTTGTACCCTTTAAGAGAACTAGGAGAAATGGAAGGACAGTTAAGGGCGGCTGAAGGATACTCGAACCCGGCTTACAGCCCTCCACCATATGTGGCTCACAGGAAGATAGTGGGGGAGGGGAGGATTGGAGAAGAACAGATTGTAGAGATAGGACATGATGAGTGGGTAGCTGCACAGATATTATTAAAATTACGGGGTTCACTAACGGGAGAAGAAAGGGAGGCTGTAAAGAGAACAGGCGAGGATAGTAGAAGGGAGAGTGAGATGAAGGGGGAGGAGCTACTAATACAAAGAGAAGAGATTTTGGAGGAAAAATTGGCAAAACTAAGGGATGAGCAGAATGAATTACTAACACAGCTTGAGAAGGGGGAAAAAGAGAGAGTGAGGAAAAGGAAAGAGGGTAAAAACGAATTGGACAAATTAAGGGAACGAAATGAGGAGCAAAGGATAGAAGATGGAAGGGTAAGAGCAGCAGCAGAAAGGGTGTCAAGAGTAGTATTGAGAGAAAAAAAGAAGGAAGAAGAGGAAAAGGAAAGGGAATTGGAAATATGGAGGAGGAGGGTAGTATCAGAGGCAGCTAAGAAATATGAAGAAGAGAAAGCAATAGAAAGAGAAAGGGTGAAATGGGAAAGAAAGAAAGAAGATGAAAGAATATTGGAACAGATGAGCAACGAAGTGATGGAGGAATTAAAAAGGAAAAGGGAGGAAAATAGTAGGGAAATGGAGGAGAGGAGTGAAGGGGAAAGAGGAGGGAGAAATAAGGAGAGTGAAAAATGGGGGGATGTATATAGAAGTAGAGAAGTAGCGACAACATCAACACCCGGGGGAACAGTTGATAACAAAGGAAGAGGAGAAATGGAGCGAATAGACTTAGAAACAGTAACAGTAAAGGGGAAAAGAACAGAGTGGGGGATACCATCTATGACTGATTTTTGCAGTGAGGAGGAAGAAGGAGTAGAAAGGGTAGGAAGAAAGAGTGAAAGGGAAAGCTTAGATAAGCTGTACCTCACTAGAACCAATATAGACTCGCCATGGATCCGTAAGAGAAGGGAGGAGCTGGAACAAAGTGAGGAGAGGGTGCAACAACTAGTGGAAAAACAAACCCATGAAGCCACACCATCGCCATCTCCATCACGCCCTCCCCCATCGCACCCTACATGTTCAACCACCACACGCACGCTGCGCACAATAAAGCTTGCGCCCTTCATGGACGAAGTGACTCCCTATGCATGCCGGCTTAGAGACCTCCCTAGCCGCAGGCAAGACAGACAGATAAACATACCCATATTAAACACAGGGGATGACGAAACAAGGGGAAGGGACGGAGAGGTAGGTAGGAGGAGGGGTAGTAAGGAAGAATTTGAAGTGGTAAAGGAAACAGGGGAGGAGGAGGGGTGTGAGGACTCAATATTATGGAACATAAAGGGTGACACAAGACACAACTTAATGCCACTGTTGGAGAGAGGAGGGGTTAGACCGCAGTATGTACCATGGAAGCATACGGATAAAGAAAATATAAAATGTAGGCTTCCGTCACTAAGTGGAGGTGCGGGTAAGTGGATATATGAAATGGAAAAACATACCGCAGGGCAGAAACTAGCAGTAGGAGATGTGAAAGGCCTGTTAATATCAATATTAGGGGATAGAGCGGACGACATCTGGAAGAGAGCGGGATTCCATGGGATAACAATAACGAACACATCGCATGATGGGGCGCCATTTGCAAACTGCAGACATGCGCTATGGCAGGCACTGAGAGTACAGTACCCAGACACATCAGATATAGGAGCAATCACTTCCCGTAAGATGCGTGAGAATGAAGATCCCGTTGATTATATATAGGATATTCAAGAAAAGTGGCGCATGGAAACGAGAGAACAATGGGATAAAACACCAGCCATATTTTATCATATACTAGTACAAGGGCTCCCAGAAGGAGTACAGAAACAACTAAAGAAAGTAGTGGGAATGGAAGTAAAACCATGGCCTGAAATACAGCTGACAATAGTACATCACTGCAGGATATGGCAAGGAAAAATGAAACAAAAGGAAGAGGACAGGAAAACGGAAGAGGCCAAACTAGTACAGAAAAAATTAACTAAATATACAATGGAGGGGGCACTAATAACTGCGCCCACAACAATGGCCCAAAGCCCCACGCAAATAGTGACTGCACAAGACCCAGCTCTAATAGCACCTCGACAAAGTATAATACAGCAAATGCCGCCACTACAATTACACGCACAAAACGTGGGAGGAGGGTACCAGATGCAAGGAGCTGGGTATTATGGGTATAACAGAGGGAGAGGAGGATTTATGAGAGGGAGAGGATACGGATATAATACCCAACAGCAGGTGGGGGGAGTTGGAAGTTCATACCCCACAGGGCACCAGGTATACCAGGACAACACAGGGAGCTTTCCATGGCAAAACAGAGAACCACCCGTGTGTTGGAGTTGTGGACTACTAGGACACATGTCACGCACGTGTAGGGTCAGGCCAGGAACACCAGCATGGAATGAGCAGGCACAACCTAGGCCACCACAAGAACAGCAGGGCATGCAGCAACAGCAATTAACACAACAACAGCCACTGCAACAACAGCAATTAACACAACAACAGCCACTGCAGCAACAGCAATTAACACAACAACAGCCACTGCCACAACAACAAGTAGTGATAACACAACAACCCCAAAATGAACAAACACAATTGGGTAGGGTGACGGTATTGGGACACAACCCTTACACAGGAAATGGCCAATCATTGTACCCCCAATAGGACAGCCCACAGACGGCCTTGGTGTGTCCCATCCTGTCAGTAACACCTAATAGTGCGGAGGAGCCACGCATAGAGGTAACGATAGGTGACAAAAAATTATCTTTCCTTGTTGACACCGGGGCAACCCGGTCTTGCATAAGGGAAGGTAAATTTAAGATGTCAGGCGAAGCCATGAACACCCAAGGATTTTCTGGGGCTAAAGGATTGGTTCCTTTTACTGATAACGTTCCCTTATCTATCGGAGATTACGATCTGTCAGTTCCACTATTGTATTATAGTGCCTCACCAGTAAATATACTGGGGAGGGACACAATGAATAGGTTAAATATGACAATCTCCTTTACAGAGGATGGTATAATTTGCTCTACTCCAGGGATTAACATGCTAGCAGCACGACAGATTATGCAAGCATACTGTGGGCAGACAGCGATTAGGGCGGAACCAATAGATGGCGAGATATTTCAGTAAGGGACAGACATGGCAATTGCATGGATGCCAGGGATAGAAGGTAAAATATGGAGGAGGCCAGCAGCTTACCTGTTCCGACCAGAAACACCTGTTAATGAACAGGAAGGAAAGGTGTTTGCAATAGACATTGAAAGCATTATTACAACAGCTGAGTATATTGCTGTGCACGCCCAAGACAAAGAAGGAAGAGCATGGAGGGCAGTGATAGCACTAGCAGAGGGATGTAGGTTGACCCAGGTGTCAGATGAGGAACTGTTTTCAGAAGAAAAAGAGGAGGGGGAAATGGTGTTAATGATGAGTGTAGAAATATGGTTACGAGTGGCTCACAAACATATAGCGCAGAAAATTGCTATGGCACTTGAGGCACCTGCATGCACCCCAGTCCCCTTCTATAAGGAGGATATGGCAAAGGTGCCCAAATCATTATGGACCATTAGCCCTTATGACGTAGGATGCATTAAAAGCATAGGGGGTGTACGGATAAAATTGAAAAAAGGTGCAATACTACCAAGAGTAAAACAGTACCCATTGTCAAAAGAGGCAGATGAGGGCATATATGAAACTATAACGGCCCTTATAAACAATGGCATATTGGTCCCCTCAGAATCACCATGTAACACGGCTGTGTACCCAGTGCGCAAGGCTAAAGGGGGGTCTTGGCGCTTCATACAGGACCTAAGGCCCTTGAACAACATAGTGGAAGCAGAATATCCAGTAACAGCAAACCCGGCCACAATATTGTGTGGCATTCCAGCAGAGGCATCACGATTTACAGTAATAGATCTTAAAAATGCTTTTTTCTCAATACCACTACACCCCGACTCACAAGATCTAACAAGTTTCACTTACCGAAATACTAAATGGAAACATACCAGGTTACCACAAGGGTATTGTGAATCACCCTCAATTTTCAATAGAGTGATACAGATGGATTTGGGTAACGTTGAGGTGGAAAGCACAGTGTTACAATATGTGGATGACATAATAATTTGCAGTACAAATGAAAGTAAATGCAGAGAGGACTCGTTAAAAATGTTGACTATATTGGCTGAAAAAGGGTATAAAGTAGACATGGAAAAAATACAATACTGTCAGGAACAGGTACTCTACATTGGCCAACTGATATCCCAATATGGAAGAAAGATTGCACCACAAAGAGCACAGGCCATATCAAGCACTCCCATGCCACAGACTGTGAGAGAACTGCAGCAATTTTTGGGGCTATGCAATTACTGTAGAGCATGGGTATTTGATTACAGCTCATACATAGGACCCCTGCTTGAGGGGTTGAAGGAAGCAAATAAAGGGGAGAAAAGGTTGGGGTGGACTATGGAAATGAGGGAGGCATTTGACGAATTGAAGGACGCAATATCAACAGCTCCAGTACTGGCATCCCCAGACTATGAGCGACGATTTTTTATATTTTCACATTGCGACTCAGCAGTAATGAAAGCAGTATTGGCCCAAAAAACAAGCATGGGCTATAAACCAGTAGCATTTTATAGCGGTCACTTAGACCCCGTGATGTTAGGCCACTTCCCTTGCGAACAAGGCCTCGCTGCAGCTGCTTTTGCAGTAGAAAAGGCATCAGCAATAACCATGGGGTGTCCAACTACACTGTTTGTGGAACATGCATTATTTGCAATATTGAATAAACCCAAGTCCACACTAACGACACAAAGGGCATCAGGTTATGAGATCATTTTGTCTAGGGCTGAACTAGCGATTGTTAGATGTAGCACTGTTAACCCTGCAAGATTTCTAGCAGAAATAATTGAGGAGGGAGATTACGCCCACGACTGCACCCAACTAAATGAAATGTATTCATGTACTAGAAAAGTTGAAGAGAATGCACTAGAGGGAGGTGAGCTTTTGTTTATTGATGGGTCATCAACTATTGATCAAGGAGATGGGATACGGAGAACTGGGGCAGCAGTGGTAAAAATGATGGAGGCTCCGGTGTGTGTGGCTATGAAATGTGTACAGTTACCACAGCATTACTCTGCTCAAGCCGCTGAACTAGTTGCACTAATATTAGCATTGAAAGAAAGTTTTAACAAACGTGTAACAATATATTCCGACAGTGCATATGTTACATCCACTGTCCACTCAGGGCTAACAAAATGGAGGAGAAGAGGGTTTAGGAGAGCTGACGGCACTCCAGTGCAACATGCCCTCTTGTTGGCTGAATTAATTGAAGTAATAAACGACCCCCAAGAGCTAGCCTTAGTAAAATGCACCGCACACACCAATGGTGAAGACCATGTCTCAAAAGGGAATGCAGCAGCAGACGCACATGCGAAATATGCTGCATACTTTGGTGAGATATGGGACCCCACAGACTCACAGAGAGGGAGAGGGAGGGGAATGGCTAGGGAGATGTTAATAAGAGAAGGGTATACCCATCTCCCAGCCACACAGATTATGGAATTACAAGCAGCAGCACCAATGGCCGAAAAGGAAATATGGGTAAAAAGAGGATGTACAATGTCACCAACCGACGCACTATGGCGCCAGAGTGGTACTGGGAAAGTTGTAATACCATTGGCACTTTTAAATACCGCCCTGAGCCAATTACATCACCCAGCCCATACAGGCAAGGAAATAATTGCAGCACGAATTAGAGATGATTGGTTCTGTCCCGAGTTAAATTCTCATGTTTCAAATTTTATCAGCAATTGTCTCACATGCCAACAGTTTACGGCCGGTCATACCCTAAAAGTGATAAGAGGTATCATACCCCGGCCAGAAGGACCCTTTCGGCACCTCCACATTGACTATGTTGATATGATCAACATATGTCAAGGTAATAGATACATGATTGTAGTAGTATGCCCATTTTCTAGGTGGATTGAAGCAGGGCCCTGTTCACACCCAGATGCATTTAGAGCAGCCAAATTCATAGTAAGAGAGGTCTTCCCCAGGTGGGGAGTGTGCGAAGTATTAAGATCAGATAATGGCCCACATTTCGCAAACGAAATGTTCCAACATATCACAGCCCTGCTGAGCATAAAGCACAAATTTGCATGTGCATATCACCCACAGGCTAACGGCGTATGTGAACGTCTAAATGGCTTATTGAAGGAGGCAATTGCAAAGATACAACAAACAACAAAGAAAAGTTGGTTGTATTGCCTTCCGTTAGCATTGTTCGAGCTGAGGAACAGGCCAGGGTCCGACCACCACCTCACCCCACACGAGGTGGTTACTGGACGTCAAATGCGCCTTCCTCTAACGCCAACGTCAAGGGCATTCACTGACCACGAAAGTTCAGCGAGTATACTAGGTGATGAAATGTATCAATATGTGTCATCTTTGATTACTAGTGTTGTGTTTGTGTCTCAACAGCTCGAGCGCACGCGGGGCGGGTCCACCAGAGATAAAGAAGAAGGCGCCAGTACAGAATTAGAAAAAGAGAACTTGTGCAAAATTGCCAAAGGTGACCACGTGCTACTTCGCAATTTCAATAGAAGGTGGAACGATAAAAGGTTCACCGGTCCACATCTGGTAGAAGACGTATCAACAAGAGCAGTAAAACTAAAGGATAAGCGTGCTTGGAACCACCTACATGATGTAAAGATATACAAACTGCAGACCCGCCCCAGCGCCAACGACAGGTCCATTGGAACAACAGCAACAACATCCCTGACAGCGGAAGGAAGTTCTACCACAGACAACGACCCAATTGTTCCCTTACCTTCTCACTACCCAGACACCCCAGAGACGATAACTGACGAAGAAAGGGGTGATCACTACACTGCCCACCCCATGGTCACACGTTCAAAGAGTAAAAATAATTACGCCATCCCCCCCCAGGACAGTTGTAACATAAACTAAAAGAAATTGGTCGCACAAATACACATGTAAACACGTGAATGTTCTCTTTTTCTCTCGCACATACAGGAACTGCGTATTATTGTATTGTTAAGTAGAAAGCTAACTAACAAAGTCCACTGTCCAGGCGTAGATGGTACTCCCAGACAATAACTACCCAGAAGAATTGTCACACCAATTTGTATACGAAATAAAAAGGCCAACATACCTAAAAAGAAGAAGGGTACGTGTTTACTACACAGCCTTCCTCCTGGCCATAGAATATTACATGCCCCACCTCCGCCCATACTTGCCGGTCTTAAGAGACCAATCACTTAGAGTAGCGTGGGAGCAGCTCTTCGCCTGGGCACTGAATGACTATTTGATAGGGAGAGCTTAAACAAAACAAAACTAACATTTAAAACGAGCATTTCTGAGAATTTTTAGGCGGGCAACTTTAACGTCGCAAGAATAAGCTGCCAGGACTGCAGCAAGGTAAGAGCAAAATGCCGGTGAGATTAGCAATTGTAATAAAAATAATAGGGATTTTGATAATCACCGGATTTTTGGCTGCTTCTGTATGGCAGTATAGCTGTGCTATCAATTTTGTTGCTGCACCCAAACCTAATATACCCCCGTTCCTTGCTGCAACAGGTGTTACGTCAGGTGGTAGTAGTAACATTACACCAAAGAAAAATAGAGTTAAACGCAGCACATACTCAGACAATAAAGGTATTGATAATTATGTACAAGATTCAGCACACGTCACAAACAATATATGGTACCAACACATGACCCGCATTGGTAAGCAGACAACTGAGGATAGCTGCTACGTCTGCTCATTAATACCATACGCCATGAGTGCTTCACGAACATTTGTTGCCACAGAAATAAATGAGAAGGTAGCACAGTGCATAATATACTTGGCACTGTTCCAGACGAAAGGAAGATTTCAAGGAACTGTAGTGCACATGACATGGAAAACACGAGACTTATACCCATATGAAAACAACTTCCTCAAGACCTACTTGAGTTATCACAAGACCAGTTTACATGCTGAAGCATTCAAATATATAACAAGTGGCCCTGCAAAAGGAGAAACACAGAAAGTAACACTGAAGTATCTACCATGTGATTGGTACGCCACTGAAATTCCGGGTAAACAAGGGTGCTGGGAGAGGCCGCTACTGACGATAACAGGAAAGGTGTATCTGGATAACAGCTGGGAGATAGGAGTGATTGGCAGCAACATGGTAACAAAAGAAACTATCTCAACCATCGAGACACACAATCACCGATGTTGGACGACGTGGATCAAGTATGTACCAATGCTCACATGGGTAGAAGAAGATGAAGACCCAATAACGATACTACCGTTGACTGCGCCCAAGGTATGTTACCAGCATAAAGGAGAGGTGGACGTAGGATATAACACCAATTGCGCAAGTGTGACGGAGTTACCTGAGGGGGGAGCAGGAACAGCAGTAATAATGGATCATTATTGGGCCTGTGGAGAAAAGGCATACCATACACTGCCTCCCCTGTGGAATGGTGTGTGCACAATGGTACACGTCAATGTACCATCACTAGTGGTACCTAAGAAGCACGTCGATGTGGCGAAATTTCCTAGAATGAATGAAGGGGATAAGAGAAGAAAGAGATCTGCACCACTCCAGGAGGAGCAAAGGAACAGGACCAACAGCAATGACACTGTCCTAAATAGAAGAAAAAGACAAGGAGAGCCGCTGACAGGAAATTACCTATGGGGAAGGTCGGAAACGGCACTAACATCAATACCGCCAGAACACAGACTATTCAGCAGAGCAGCAATGTTCTTCTCCTCAATAATACACCCGGGATTACAGGCTTACGCAAACGCAAAATGGCTCCAAATAACTAGATGGGAACTAATGATGACCATCAATTCTACTGTAAATGGGTTCAACGCAATAAAAGAGGAGCTGCGAGCTGTAAGGATGGTAGCACTACAGAACAGATATGTATTGGACCTTCTCACAGCAATGGAAGGAGGAGTTTGTGCAAAGATAGGACAATCATGCTGCACGTTCATACCTGCCAATGATGCTGACAATGGTACACTGACAGAAGCAGTTTCACAATTAGCCCAGATGCACTCCAAAATGACGGATGAAAGCAATGGTGTGAACAAGGATGAGAGCTGGTTTTCACTATTATGGTCATGGATGCCATCTTGGCTGTCAGATGGACTGAAAATAATAGTGGGCTGCACAATATTGGCTGGAGCTACCCTGATCATAATTAGATTTTGGAAGGCACGAAAGGCACGCACTACTGACGAATTGCTGGAAATGGTGGGAATGCACCCCTTGATGCCAGCAGATGACGGCCAGCATACAGGTGTAATTATATAGGAAAGGGAGAAGCTGCGCACCCAAATAATTACCAACCATCTAGACCCACCGTCAGTAAAGACCGAGAACCCAAGAAACCCCAGGAGCTACATAGGAAGATGGGTATATTGTACTCCTGGGGGTACCTGTGAATATATGTATTGGTCATTTGAAGATCATGTAAACCACTATGGACATCTCGGAGGAATAACCAAGATATGGCGAGTAAGAGGAGATAACGAGAAGGATATGTTTGTGGTCGACAAGTCGACCAGAGGGGGGACTGAAGTGGGAGAATGGAAAACCAGGCTCCCGTCCTTCACCTCTCGCGCTTGGCCTAGAGGGTCACGACCCAAACACCCGCCACGAGAAGAGTTTGCCCATTTACCAGACAACCAGATACCCTGGTACAGGAACATACGGATGTGTCCATCTGCTTGCCCAGCAGCCCGCACTGGCCATGCCGACACCTGCGGCACGGATCAACTAGACTAAAATCTACACGTCGTTAGAGATGCCACGACGACCTAGACAACGGGAAGCACATCTGTACAAATATACACACTGGACATTCCCACACCAACCTACACAAAGAATATACTCAGTGCTATGACGTAGGCGACAGGCATATTCACGGACGTGCATCTTTATTATTTTTATATAGGCTTTCAGAATGCAGAAACGCAAGACGCGTCATGAACTTTACTAGCTTGCTCACGCTTCTCTTTGAAATCAGGTACAACGATGAGAAATATAATAAAGACAATACCGATTATGGAATTATATGCTCCTATAACCTAAAGCACCTGTGCACCAAACGAACAACTTATGCACCGGGCCAAAGTAGGCCTCAAACAAGAGCTCCCGTGGACATCAACAAGACAAGAGCCAGTTGCTGATCCTGCAGAATGAGCTTGGCGAAGCAACCAGCCAAGGTCGCAATGTTGCAAACCCACGTTCCAAGAGCAAATCATCAAAGGCACGATGTTGCAACCTCGCACTCCGCGCACCAACGTTAAAGTCACACCGACAAATTAAACCAGACGCACAGTAGAAAAACAATATTAATTGTGCAGAATTATGCCTCTTTCACGGTCCCTCCCCACGTGATCAAGCCGAACCTGACGAGATGCCAAACCCGGGAGAACAGAGGCGTCTGGATTCCTCGCTACGAGACACTGGCAGATACACTTGAAAGGCTCAATGGACATCTGCAACAGTGGGAACGGTACCCCGTCTAGCTATGAATAAGTCCTCACATTGTCTGCATGTACCCATAGTGAAACATTGTTGCAACTTACAGGTACACCGAGAGCTGGGAACGACGGTGGTCCCAGGCTGGGAAGCTCACGGGTGCACCAATCAGAACTTGGGGCTCTTATCACTGACGCCAGCACATTTAGCCAATCCTCAGGAGCCTTCATGTAACAATTTTCATGTATCTAATTGTAGGGACAACCCAGATATACCACCTGACTACACCTTGTCCACTAATATCTTTCTCTATATGTGTGCTATACTAACCCTACCACTCGAACACCCAATTAAGAGTGGCGATAGGTTTTTTGTTAACTTTCTGAAGTGACGCAAGTAGCGCGTCATAATACAGTAAAAAGGGCCTGCGAGCCCCACAATTGTGTGTGTGTCAGGACGAACGCGTGCGCTCCTTGACCCATCCCTGCCGTTTTGTCTAATAAACAGCAGAGTCACCTTGCTCCTTGTGTGCGTCTCATACTCTATCTCATCTTATCTGGGATACACACGGGAGGAGTTGGGGCCTCCCTGCCTGGAGGTCTGCGGACGGCCCGGCCGACCCCGGCAGAATTTCCCCCCGACAGTGGCCTGGACACCTCCGCAGGCATGAGGGTGCTGGGATCACGTCAGGGTCACCAATTGACAGCACTCCCCTAAACGCTCAGAACAGACAAAATACAACCCAGTAGGGAAAAAGGCCCAAGAAACTCTTGTAATGATAACATGTTTTATTTCTACAATTATAGGTGTGTCAGCAAAGAACTCTGCTGCCATGTAACATTCTGGGCAAAAAGTGTGCAATAAGAAGCATAAAAAGGGGACACAGTGTCATAGATTACATCATTTGTATAAAGCGGAAACCTGCGTGGCTGCATGGTGCGACCCTATATGGTCGGCCTACTCCATAGGGAATGTCATGTCATTGGTGCCAGCCCAGTCCATCTGTCTTCCATCACGTGGGGTCTGCTGGGTTCATCGTCTCCAGGGAACCAAGGTCAAAAAAGCAATTAGCTACATTTGTAAATAGTGCTATTGAATCATTATACAGTGCACCTTTCATGCTCAAAGGCTGGCCCAGGGGGAGTCTCGAGGTCACACTAACCCACACATACTTTTCTCATCTTGATCACGTCTCTCAGCTTCCAAGGCTTCCACCCTCGCTTTTGAACTATAATGTATCCCTCCCTGTATCTCACATTAAAATTCATGTCAATATGAAATGCAGGTGGGACAACCATGCTCTTAGATCTTTTATGGTTTATTGGTTTTTAGTCACTGGTGTGGGGTCAACTGGTATCTCAGAATTCAGATATCTTGGGACTGGGGCATTTGTAAGGGCTATAACTCCTAGTTGGCTGGGTGTGGGTTGGAGGCCTGCTCTGGCCTTTTTGTGATAACACGTATACCAAGGTGCCCAGCACTGTCTCGTGGCCTTGCAGGGCATATTCTTTTTTAGAACAAACATATTGGCAACAACTTTAGAACGAAGAAGAGTTTCTGTGGAAGTTAGCAGCGTGGGCTTCTCTCAGCACTTGGGCCTATGCTTCAACCTTAATATCTGCAAAATGGTGTCTGCTTATATGTGTGCACTATATTTAAGCTTATACATTGCATATACAGTATCTGGTCATTGCATCTAATGCCATTCCATTGAATGCCATTCCATCGAAATATTTCCATCTAAAAAATGTCCTTCGAATGCACATTATGGGGTAAAGGGTTACTTTTTGTTCAGGTGCATTTTAAAGGGTAAAACACAGAGGATTGGGGGGGGCCTCAAAAAATAAAAACACTTTAAAATGATGGAAAAAATGTGATGCAAATGCATGTCGATGCAAGGAATTTGTTGCAATGACCATAAACTGCGTATTGTATTATGATCGTGAGGGGACCATTAGGATGCTCCACCCACGGGCTATTATAGGTCTTCCAATGGGACTCACCTTAACTTAAAGCACCTAGGGGGTGGGATGGGTTTGCTCCTTTCCCAACAATATGCATCTTGCAGTGACTGGGGTTTTGTAATGCTTGGATCACATATGTATGGAAGTAGTCCTTGGCCCCCACAGTTGTTCCTCTTTTCTTTACTTGCTCTGAATACACATTGCACAGTCTTGCTACATACCAAATAGCCATATTCTAAGTCCCCTGTTGGAATCCATGTATTATGGCAGGGTAATATTCTGCAGGACCATGACATCATGGGTGGTACCTGGGAAAGATCATGATCAGTTAGGCATCACACGCCAATTGGAAAAGTACTGCTTAATGTTTCCGTAGAGTTGCTCCTAGGTCTTCGGGTGGGACCAACGCCACATACATACAGTCCAGCACAGAAATCAGGGCAGTGGGTTGCATAGAAACATCCTATGTCGGCATAAACCTGGGTTAGATGATGATTAGGGGAAAGTTATTTGGCACATGTCTCATTAGTGTAACATCTTTTTAGAGAAGGTTGGCTGGGAAATGACAAGTAACATTCTGACGAATGTGCTGACATGTTCCTGTTGCCAGAAGAACACAATGGCAACCAGCTTCCACAGGGGTGGATAGGCAGTCCTGATGTTCATCTCACTCTAGATTTCCACCTGTATCGGGGTGTGCATGTCTGCTATGGTGTCCCCATTCAGCTGATAGTGTGTGATTATTTGGTTGTCCGTTAGTACACAGGGTGAGGGGTCCAAGAGATATACTACTGCACTGCTTGTCTTTGCATTTTCTTGAAAGTGAATTTGAGGATGGCGTGGCCCATGATGTGGGTGCAATTTAATGCACTGGTGGCTTCATTTCCATCTCCTGCACCTTATATTTGGAGGAAATGCTGACTGTTTTGTTGGCATCTCACCAGTTTTATTTCTTGTAAGACAGTGGATCAAACATTTGCTTATTTGACATTAGTTTGGTCAGAGGAATTAGCACTGCACAAGTGAATACTGTTTGTGGCAGTGAAAGAATTAGCACCACTGGAATAACCCTCGGTTTTGTGCAACTGTACAGTAAATGTGCCATTTATACCATTACCAACCCATTTTCCCATTACCACCAAACTCGTCATGAGGCCCATATATCCTCAAAATATTGAACAACGAAAAGTACACCTGGTTATACAGTATGCCTTATGAACGGTATGTATGCAGCTCATATTCAAAATATTAGTCAATATTAGTCACATACCAGTGCAAACAAATGTGAAAAGGTCATACTTGTATTATTCCGTATATCATACAGATAAATAAATAGAAAAATATGCAACCAAGTTTCTTTGCACAACACATACAACACCCAGTCCAGCAACTAGACCTTCTATAATGAAATGACTACACACACAACCGTCCTGTTAGCACATTTACAGGATTTCTTTCTGGAACAAAATACATTAGTATAAACAACATGAAAGCAACAAATACAATGACCATGACACACACGTGCAGTGACTCATACCCCTCCTCTGTGGCACTATTACTTAAATAGCCACACCCAAACTGAATAAGATGTCTCCGGAAGCAGAAAGGCCAGTGTGCGACACCCACTGCGCCACACACAGAGCCACTAACAGTGAAGGAGTCAGGTACTTCTGGCTGAAAGCTTACTATATTAGCAGAGCACATTATACAAGACCTCTTTACGTAATGTTCTTTGGATTAGCTTTTTTTTACAAATATCTACAGCCGGAAATCACGTGAATTCCGTTCAATATTTATATATAAAACAGGGGGTGGGGACCGTCATTACGTTCTCTTGCTTAGATCTATAGGTCGCCAATCATGCCTTGCAGACAAGTGGGTGGCTTCGGAAAGTAACAATGCTTTAAGAATTCATGTATTTCACTTTCAAGATGGAAATGAATACAGATATGTTATCCTTTCAGCAGAAATAGCAGGCCATTGTTTTCATCGATTGTGGCATGATGTGAATCCAGCTCTGCGAGTATACAGGGATCCAGGCACTACAATTGTTCATGTTATTGTTTGTGGAAAAGTACTAGTTGTGACTGCTTATTTTTACAGGCTAACCATGTGGATTAATACAGACAGAATTGTTGAAAAAATAAATGCCATAAAACGCGGACCCTTAATTACAATACATGTACATCATTACCAAGGTACAGGCTAGCAACATTAGGCAGATAACACAGAAAACAGGAGAACTCTATACTCTTTTCATTCATGCTCTCCCTTGTAGGAAATGTAAATGCTGCTCGCAAATTACAATTTGCTGAATGGAGGCATAGTCCATACAAATTCAGTAACTTTGCACCTGCATGCAAATCACACGCAGGTGTAAATCAAATTTACTTGAAAGAAAGAGGAGGAGAGCATAGCAGAGATGTTAACTGTGCTTCATGCCCCTTCTCTGCCTGGAGACTAATTAAACATGTTAGAAGGTGGTAAATAAAGGCTTAAAGACATTTAGCCTCACTACATGTATGTCGGTTCAGGTAAAACAACGGTAATGCAGTGGTAATTCCTTTACTGCTGCATCACCATACTGCAAAAAGTTGGTGGTAAATCCTAAACCGTAATGCCAAAAATCAGCAAAATCGTCAGAATTACTGCCGGTGGAATTACTGCTGGCATTCATTCTGTCAAAATCCTGATGAAGTCCTATGGACTTCGAAAATAGGGACTTACACAGTCCTACCACCACTTACACAGCCCTCCGGCCCTATTACTGCCGAATAACCACCAGACTAGCAATGATGGCTATAATGCCCAGCTTTCATGCCTTCATCTGTAAAGTATGATCGTGATAAACATCATCAAACATTTATTATAACATTCTTTTTTTAGTTGTTCTTATGAGCTACATTTCTATCTCAGTACACAGCAGCAGAAGTAATGTGCTTATGCTGTTCCAAATATGTTTTACTTGCTTATTTGTATTTTGTACGAAATTAAGTTGACAAGATTTTACTTGCAAAGCACTCAGTTGCTTTCCGAAGCTAGGTTCTTGCTCAAGAAATACCCTAATATTAATAACATATATTGATCAAAACGTTGTTCTGTCATGGGAGAAAACATTGAACATGCTGGCCACGTGATACACATGGATGGACATGAGAGGTGATGCTCACTCTTTCAGAAGCAGACTTGTCTTCTTCTCTTGGGTTCAGAGAAATTCTAAGACATATCTTTCTGAAATTTCGAATACACCTGAGGTAGAATTTTGATATTTCAAAAGAAAGGAGTCCGAAGAATTCCATGGACTCACTGTTCTGCTTTCAAGGAAAGAGTGCTAATTTCAGAAGATGTCTTGTTTCAATTAGATATCCTGCTTTCAAGGCCGAGAAAAATACTCTTATATTCTGATCAATACATTCGGCCACCATACTAATCCATGTTTGATCCAAAAGTCTAAACACCTCCTCATGAAGCGCTGAAGGTGAAAAATGTAGGTCTCGGACAAATGTTTTCTGTAAAAAAAAATTAAAATGTTTTTTAAAAGTGCATTTTGTAAAGTCTGGAGGGGGGGGTCTGTACTTCTGCTCTCTATATGGTAGAGGAGAGGCACAGAGGACCCCCGCCAAGATCCTCTATAAGGTAGCATTGGACGAGCAATCAAGGCCTAGCTTCTCAGGAGGTGATTTTATTTTATTTTAATTTTTTTTATTTGTATTTGTAATGCGCCGGTAACTCACGAGTTTCGGGGCGCAGAGACATGGACACGAAGGACAAACAAAATGTGACGGGACAAATGTGACAGGTGATGCAGGATGGTTCTTAAGTACAGTGTAGTCCCTTCTGATTCTGCGGTGGTCCCGGTCTCCGGTCGGCAGCCTGTCATAGGTCTGTCTACCAGGGAGCTTTGGCAAAGATCAGCTGGTGCACAATTGTCCCTCATAGCTCGGGAAGAGATCGCCTTACCAGGTCCTCTCTGGGTCAGTCCTTGGAGACACAGCAGCTTTAAGATTGATGAAGAAGGGCATCAGCAATTCTTCCCTTCCAGCAGGGATTCAAGGTCAAGCTTCAGTTTAACTCCAGTTACTCTTCGTAGTTTGGACTTCAGCTTCTGAACATGAATTCCAGCAGTGAGAGGCCCCCAGATTTACTAGTTGATCTCCAATTCATTCTACTGAGTCACACTCAGGCAACCAATCAGTCAGAAGGGCATTCATGCAGGCAGGCATCCAATCAGGTGCAAAGTGCATTCAGGCCATTCACTTCTCTCCAGACACTCACAACAATGTATGTGTATTGGGAAAAGTACACAGCTATTCAACACTCCACACTGCTTTCATACAAGTTTCTGGCAGGGCTGTCTCAGTCATTAGACATCCACAACACAGAATGCGTATTCGTCACACACTCCATTCACCCAGGTGCCACCCACAGGGTGTTCCCACAACATACAGTCACTGGGAAGGCTCCAGCCAGTCTGGCCAGGACTTCACAACAACACCATATATGGAACTTCCACCCACCAGCCAGTCAGGGGGAAGGGACAGAGTCAGGACTTCCCGGAACTTTGGGAAAACAAGGTAACAGGCAATAGAAAGGAAGAGGCCACAGGGGCCATTTTGTTTCCTATCAGGAATCAACTGATTCCAATGGCAAGGCCTGGGTATCCCAAAATGGAGGATACTCGGAGCACCTTTCAAATTAAGCATGGAGCTGCCACCAGCCCATACCCTGACCTGTGGACCACACACAGGTGCTCAAAGAAATACGCTAGGGGCACAGGGTTGTACCCCCACCCTTGGGTGCCATAGGGGTATCACATGGGTCTATACACCAAACCAAAAGAGAGAGCTGCACCGCAAGGAGTCCCACATGAAGTCCTGCATGGAAAACATGACAGAACACACGATAAAAGGCAGAAAAGGACAAGGATACGGAAGCCTTGTCCCTCCGATGCATTTCCAGCATCACTCATTTCCTCTTTCCTCTCAAAATGTGATGCATCGCTGCCAAACATGCAAATGCTTTACTCATGAACTGAGCAAATGTAAGATTTTTTTAAGCTGTTCCTAATGCTGTACCAGTAGCAAGTAAACATATTTACCAAGCTATTCTTCAGTTATATGTTGCTGATGCCTAATATCCCCTACTTATTTTGAAGCCAGCATGCACTCATCAAATGGATTGTCTTCACTAAGAGCACCAAAGACATCAGTTTCTCTCACCAATACATATGTGTACTGTTCATATTTCAAGCATTGTTACTCAATTTTTTGCGTATACATTTACTTTGTTAGTACGTTTCCTTGTCTAGCAGCCAATGTACATGAGAGGAGTACACCAGAGACAGCTGTTTTGATGGTGTGGTGCACAAACCTTTACTCTCTTTAGTTTTGGCTAAATGGTGGGGACGGGTGAACAAAATAATACTGCACTGTGTGTTAAGTGTCTGTTTGTATAAGCATACAGCCAAGTGGCTTACTGTTTTCTACCTGTTGTGCACACATATAAATCTGATTGAAAGTTTGAAATGGCTGCTTCAAACTAGATTGGTGGAAACTGTGGAAGCGCAGTAATGACAGCATCCCTGTCCTACAATCTCATAGAGGGTGATTGAACATTCTAATTGCTAAGCTGATATGTTTTTCTTTTCATATCACAGCTCACCATAGCGAGGTTGTTTGCAACACCCAAACCACAAACATTATTTAAGAAAGATGTGAAAGTGCACCATTCCAGAGACCCAGCTGCCCCTACCAATGTCTACCTGGTGTGGGTTTTGCCATGGAACCCTCATGGTATAAGACATATTCCCTCTGATACTTTAGAATGACTGTGGGACCAGTGAAGACATAGAAGAAAGATGTAGTTAGTGGGCCACAGTCCTCAAGCAAAAAAAGTACTATTAAACCACAAGAATAGAATTGGCAAACAAACTGCAGAAATAACTCTTCAAAATCATCAAAGAAATGATATAAACCTCTTCCTGCAAGAATTCCACCATCCCGACACAAGCACTTTGTGACATAACCAACCACCTAAGATCAAAAATAGATACAATCCAGGAGACCATCAACATAGCCCGGGAAAATACAACCACGTCTGCCGGACCACAGACACCGGATGAAACGCAGATTCCAGCAAAACTCACTTGCCTAGAACCAAAAGCAGAAGAAACCATTGTCACACTGATCAAGGACACTAACCTTTCAGGATCCCCAAAGGACCCCTGACCTCCTGAAATCTTCAAAGGAATCCTCAACCACAGAACCCCAGCAACCCACTTCCAGAACCTAATTAATCTATCACTCAAAAGAAGAATAGTACCACCCTCCTTCAACTTTGCATACATTAAAGCACTGATAAAAAGGAATCAGCCCAAATGTCAAGAACAATTACAAACCAATATCCAACCTGCCCTACCCAGCAAGGATCCTGGGGAAGTAGGTCTACAAAATCCTTCTTAAATACGTCAAAACATACGGAATACTCAACCGGTCATACATTGGCTACAGACCCAAGAGAGGAGCAGAATCAACACTACTATTGAAATGAGACAACTGAATATAAATGCAGATGATGATGCCCATTCAGCCCTCATACTATTGGACATATATGCGGAATTTGACACAATCAGCCCTGCAACACTAATACAAATATTGACAGAATGTGACATACAGGAGTCCGCACTAAAGTGGCTTACCTCATTCCTAACAAACCGAACCGAAAGATCATACCTAGCAGCGTTCATCTCAGACATCAAAAATGTATCCTCAGGAGTCCCACAGGGATCCAGCCTCACAACTCTGCTCTTCAACATCTTCGTGTGCCCACTGGTGAAAATCATTTGAACCCACAGACTTACCTCCTACAACTACGCAGACGACACACAACTGATTGTGAAAACAAAAAGAACCCAGGAACAGACCAACAGCCTCAACAACTGCCTCACAGACATCTACAACTGGATGGCAGCAAACAACCTTAAACTGAACCTGTCAAAAATTAAAATAATGCTCTAACCCAAAGTATTTGATGGAGGTAACCCACAACTGGACTGGCCGACCAGCATGCAAAACAACCAGAGACTATTGATCTAGTAAAGAACCTAGGAATACTCATAACAAAGGACTAACCCTGGAACTGCAAGTCACTGAAATCACCAAAAAATGATTCTTCCTCCTACGAATGCTCACAGAACTACTCCCTACCTTTCCTTCCCTCACAGAACCCTCACAATCATATTGCTGATACTCACAACAATTGACTCCGCAAACTTCCTCTACCTAGGAATGCCATCATCAGGAAACTCCACATCCTATTAAGATCCTATTGAGATTAAACAGAAGTGACCACATCACTCCAGCACTGAAAAGCCTATACTGGTTGCCAGTAAAAAAGTGCATCAAATTCAAAGCACTCTGCATCATCCACAAAGCCTTGCACAGACAAGGAACAGAATTCCTCCAAGACAATATTCTGCTCACTGAATGCTATTGCATACAAAAGCTCTACTGTGGTTAGATGGCCTCAGTAAATCTAGAGCAAATGCCAATGCCATAAAATGCAGGAATCCTTTGCTCATATTAGGCCCTCTACCGTGTTGTGTGCCCCACATCTGAGTGAGGGCGAACACTTAGGCATGAACCAAATTACCATATTAAAGCTATTTGCAGCGTAGCTGGCGCCGCCCTAAAGAAACAAGGGGAGCTTTGTGTAAAATGACTGGCCTTAACTAAAAGTGCCATGTGTTGGACATTGGAACCTCTCTTGCCCATTCCATGATACCTGAATACCCACCAGAAAAGTGGATTCCAGTGCAACTTTTAAGTCAAACCAAGACATTTGCTGGCACACATACCACAAATGTTGGGAGATGCTGAAACAAGAAAAGGAACCAGTCAAGCCCAAGAACACCTGACTCTCACATATATCTACAGTGTTGCTAGAAGGCAATCCTTGTTTGGTTAAATCAAACTTTTCATGTAAGGCAAGCCATTTCCAAGTGTTCTTTTCCTATGTGGGAAATGCTATTTTTGTGGAGGAATCTGTTAGACACAGATCTCTGCCGCAGGCACATTGACACTTTTAATTATCGTTCATTCATGGGAAATGGACACTTCTGCGGTAGAAGCATATCCCTTTAGCAACCACATTAACATTCTGAGCAATTTGCAAAGAATGGAACCTGCATTGGCCTATTTTGATTTAATTGAGCTTTTTTGCTATATTAATGTCTTTATTCTATTCGATCTTTCAGTTCTCCTCGACGAGCTTCCGAGCTGTGTTCTTCCTACCAGCTCCACTTTAAAGGTAAGCCTGTAAGGCATTTACACAGCATTTTTCTATTTTTGCCTGCATTTTCCAATTTGTTGGGAAAGAATTTCAGCGCTTTTATTTGTTTTTGACCGGGGTGCAACACGGCACATAATATTCCTGGATCCACTCTTGATGCTTTAACAGCTCACAACTGTGTTGCCCTTGCATCCACACCCCTGATTATAGGATTACCGAGGTGCACAGTGCTTTCTGTTGTGTTTAAGCCCTGATTCTGCATTACTTTAAAGATGGCTGCTCCTCTTTCACCATCTGGTGGCTCCTTCTTCTGCCTGCAGCCTGGCCCCTTCTGATTGGGCACATACTTCCTTATTGCCCAATCAGGGACCCTGGGAGGTGAGGGCCAGCACCAGCAATAAAGGCCCACAATGAAGGCCCCTGTTTCTCCCTTCCCGCTACCGGTTCAGTGCACAAGGTATCCATGGACCCTTTTTGTGGACCTTGAGGATGGTGCTTAAACTTTTCCTGGAACCCTGAACTACCTTGACACTATCACCTCTGCAACCATGGGTTAGTCACCCCTGTCTCGCATTCCGCACCTCTGACTTTTTGCACCTTCACCCCATCTCACCCTTTTCCGTCGCTTATTGCCTGTACTGGACAGCGTATTGTCACCTAGTTGCTTCTTTGAACTTAGCTGTTTGTAACATTGCTAATATCTTGAACCTAGCTGTTAGTATTCACTTGCTGCTGCTTTGAACCTAGCAGTTTGTAACATTGCTAATATCTTGAACCCAGCTGTTAGTATTCACTTGCTGCTGCTTTGAACATAGCTGTTTGTAACATTTGTAACATTGCTGATATCTTGAACCTAGCTGTTAGTATTCACTTGCTGCTGCTTTGAATGTAACTGTTAGTAATCAACTGCTGCTGCTTTGAATTTAGCTGCTAGTAATCATGTACTACTGCTCTGAACTTAGCTATTAGTAATCAATTTTTGCTGCTATTTCTTGAATTTAGCTGTGCCCAGTGACTACCCTGTGCTAACCTTTCCTTCCTGCTTTCTTCCCACATCCTTCTACTCCCACCCTGCCTAAGCTACGCTCTCCTTTCTTCCCCCTCCTACACAAATCCCTACGGCACCCTCGGTCTCTGCCATTTTTTCTAACTATTTCTCCATTGACTATTCTACCATTCTCACTAAGTCTGGCAGGAAAAAAGTTCAAAAAGTATATATTGACCTCTAACCCTGGTCTCCCTATCACTGACACCTACTCCAGCACTTCCTCCAGACAGAACCTCACCGACATCCCCTTTTTTCATTCCTTTGCTGGACCTTTGGACTCTCTCCTTTCTCTTCCTCACCCATTAATGGTGACACCCATTGGGAGACACTCCTATAACCCGTCCACTTTTCTAAGGTCATCATTAATGTCTACCTTAATGGCACCATCATGGTAGAAGGTCCTCAGGCCAACCTTCTCCTCTGTGACAGACGTTTCCCACTCCTCATCAATTTCCTTTTTTTTCTCCTGCTGGCCCATCCATCCCTTCTTCAGCTTCCTTGCCTCCCCCCTCTGCCTCTACCTTGACTACCTTGCCCTCTCCTCCTTCCTCGTCTGCCCTGCTCGGGCTCCTTCAACACCTCTGCAGAGCGTTCCTCTGATTTGTACCCCTCCCCGGAAGTCCTTCAAAGATGTCAACCTTCTCCATATTGCCACTCTCACTGCTCGATTAGCTGTCAAACACGCCTCTGCCATCTGCCGCCTCCTGGAAGAACTTTACCTCAAAGTCCTCGGTCTCACTGAGACATGGTTCACGGACAGCTCTGTCACAAGTGTTGACACTCTCCTCCCTGATGCTACAACATCCTCTCCGTGCCCAGACCCAACCATTCCAGTGGTGGTGTAGCCTTAATCTTTCCGGAGTGGATTCCTGCCTCTGTCATTCCTATGCAGGCCTACTCCTCTTTTGGATGTCTTATCTGTAGACGTTCTCTCTCTCCTGGCCACTCTCTTACTGTGGCTACCATTTATGGGCCACCTGGTCATATATCCTCCTTCTTCTCTCAGTGGGTGGACCTCTCCTCCTCCCTTCTGGCCTTGACCACTCAACTCCTCTGTCTTCGAGACTTCAACATCCATATGGAGGCTTCCTGTCCCTCATCTGGACTCTTTTGTGACCTCTGTGACTCTCTCTCTCTCTCTATTCTCCCTTCTGGCCCGACCCACTCTGCAGGACACACTTTTGATGCTGTGATCTCTTCAGACCTCCCCCTTTCTTTCCCTCTGACCACTCCACTCTCCTGGAGCCTTCAATCTCTCCTTTCCTCCCATCTCACCCTCACAACCCCTCAGGCCGAGCCAACTCCAATACTTCCACCTACCTTCTCGGTCATCCGACCCATGAAGCATGTGTCAGTTGAGGCTTTCGCTACCATGTTCTCTCCTCCTCCTCAGCCTCGGGCTGACCCACATCCTGACACAGCCCTTTCCACTCTCTATTCCTCTATCTCCGATACTCTTGATGTTCTTGCCCCTGTCATGAGGATCCACTTGAAACCCAACACCAAGTGCATCTCTTTTTTCGACTCTGACCTAGTTACCCTTAAATGCAAGTGTAGGGTGGCTGAGAGGAAATGGCAGACTTTCTGTGCATCCTCTGACAAACTGGCCTGCCTCCTGCTCCAAAGGCAATACCATCTCCTTGTCCGCACTAGGAAGAGAGCCATATCCAATCCCATGTCTCAGCGGCATCTAACAACTCGCCCAAACTCTTTAAAGTCTGCAATGAGCTGGCCAACCCTGCTGCAGTCTCTTCCTCTCCTGTTGCATCCCAGGCCCGTTGCATGGCCATGGCCTCTCATTCATCTAAAAAACCCAGGACATCCTGTCCATCCTCTCGTCCTCTCCTCCTCCCCCCTTCTCTCTCTGATACCTCTTGCCCTCCTCAGCCACTTATCCTCCCTTCTTCTCATCTTTTCCTCTGTTCTCTCCAACAAAATTTCCAGACTAGTCCAATCTGTGAAAGTCTAGTCAAAACAGGTTCTTCCCTGTTTGTCCAAAACCATCAAGGACCATCTTGACACCATTTCTCTGCCTCTGGCTGACTTTGGTAACCATTCCTTTGCCTCTGGAGCCTTTCCCTCCCCTCTGAAGTACTCTCTTGTACACCCTCTTCTCATAAAATGGGCCAACATGGGTGTAGGAGCTGTGAGTCTGGGAGATTTCAAATGTCCTGTGTGATCCCGGTCTGTGTAATAAACGTAGTTCTAACTTGCCCTTGGCTGAGTCCTCCATCTGTGCACTGGGAGAGGGTGTGTTGGCCCTGGGAGCTGGAACAGTGAGCTCGTAGTATGACCACAGTCCCTCTGGTATACCTAAGCCTACTAGTTGGTAGCAGAGGGATGGTTCATTACGCCCATTCGGCATAAGCCGCCTCTTCTGCCCCAGTGCCTAGAGGGTTGCAAGGCACCTCAAGGAAAGTGAGACCAACGGGAGGTACACCCCCGTGTAGAGGCCCGGCTAACTATCGCTCGATTTCTATCACTCATTTCCTGGGCAAACTCTTGCAAAAGCTGGCCATCTCCCAGCTTAATCTTCACATTGACTCTGTTGGTTGTCTTCATGGCCATCAGTCTGGCTTCATAGCTGCAGAAAGCACAGAAACTGTTCTCCTGAACATCCGTGAAGACCTGCTCTCCAACCTTAACTCTAACACCCCTTCTGTCCTCATCCTACTCGATTTCTCTTCTGCCTTTGACTTGGTCAACCATGTCATCCTGCTCAACTGTCTCCATGATAAGCTGGGTTTCACTGATCACTGATCAGGCCTTGGCCTGGCTGACCTCGTTCCTCTATGACTGACCCTCCCAGGTCTAACTTGGGTCCTTCCTTTCCTCCATCTCACTCTCTACTGGTGGTGTTCCCCAGGGGTCTAACCTCTTTTCCTGGGTTTTCAACCAATACCTGGCACCCCTTGCCTACCGCATTGCTGATCTACTCCAATTTTCAGTGCTATGCAGATGACACTCATCTCGTTTTCAGGCTTCCCTCCACAATCTCTTCTCCCTCCCTCATCTCCGACTGTCTGCCATCCAGGAGTTGTGTGCCACCAATGATCTCTGCCGTAATGTCAGTAATACAGAGATTCTCCTCATCAGCATACCTGGACCCTCCTTTCCTGGTACTCCCTGGCTGGCCTTCATTGGCCCTCTTCCTGCTCCCAACTGTGAGGTTAAAAACCTCAGTCACATCTTCGACTCCACACTCTCCTTTTCTCCTCACATCTCTGACATCTCTAAGAAGTCAAATTAGCAACTGCACCTCCTCAGAGGTATTCTTCCTTTCTTCTCCTTCCCCCAGAAGCTCTCTGTCTCCAGAGCTCTGGTTCTTTCTAGGCTGGAAAACTGCAACAGCCTCTTTCTAAATCTGCCTGCTTCTACTCACCACCCTCTGCAACTCATCCAGAACAAATCTGTGAGACTTGTCCTTGGCCTCAAGCCGTGGGATCTTATCTCTTCAACCCTGAAAATTTCTATCTCAGTACATAGCAGCAGAAGTAATGTGCTTATGCTGTTCCAAATATGTTTTACTTGCTTATTTGTATTTTGTACGAAATTAAGTTGACAAGATTTTACTTGCAAAGCACTCAGTTGCTTTCCGAAGCTAGGTTCTTGCTCAAGAAATACCCTAATATTAATAACATATATTGATCAAAACGTTAATCTGTCATGGGAGAAAACATTGAACATGCTGGCCACGTGATACACATGGATGGACATGAGAGGTGATGCTCACTCTTTCAGAAGCAGACTTGTCTTCTTCTCTTGGGTTCAGAGAAATTCTAAGACATATCTTTCTGAAATTTCGAATACACCTGAGTTAGAATTCTGATATTTCAAAAGAAAGCAGTCCGAAGAATTCCATGGACTCACTGTACTGCTTTCAAGGAAAGAGTGCTAATTTCAGAAGATGTCTTGTTTCAATTAGATATACTGCTTTCAAGGCCGAGAAAAATACTCTTATATTCTGATCAATACATTCGGCCACCATACTAATCCATGTTTGATCCAAAAGTCTAAACACCTCCTCATGAAGCGCTGAAGGTGAAAAAATGTAGGTCTCGGACAAATGTTTTCTGTAAAAAAAAAATTAAAATGTTTTTTAAAAGTGCATTTTGTAAAGTCTGGAGGGGGGGGTCTGTACTTCTGCTCTCTATATGGTAGAGGAGAGGCACAGAGGACCCCCGCCAAGATCCTCTATAAGGTAGCATTGGACGAGCAATCAAGGCCTAGCTTCTCAGGAGGTGATTTTATTTTATTTTAATTTTTTTTATTTGTATTTGTAATGCGCCGGTAACTCACGAGTTTCGGGGCGCAGAGACATGGACACGAAGGACAAACAAAATGTGACTGGACAAATGTGACAGGTGATGCAGGATGGTTCTTAAGTACAGTGTAGTCCCTGCTGATTCTGCGGTGGTCCCGGTCTCCGGTCGGCAGCCTGTCATAGGTCTGTCTACCAGGGAGCTTTGGCAAAGATCAGCTGGTGCACAATTGTCCCTCATAGCTCGGGAAGAGAGCGCCTTACCAGGTCCTCTCTGGGTCAGTCCTTGGAGACACAGCAGCTTTAAGATTGATGAAGAAGGGCAACAGCAATTCTTCCCTTCCAGCAGGGATTCAAGGTCAAGCTTCAGTTTAACTCTAGTTACTCTTCGTAGTTTGGACTTCAGCTTCTGAACATGAATTCCAGCAGTGAGAGGCCCCCAGATTTACTAGTTGATCTCCAATGCATTCTACTGAGTCACACTCAGGCAACCAATCAGTCAGAAGGGCATTCATGCAGGCAGGCATCCAATCAGGTGCAAAGTGCATTCAGGCCATTCACTTCTCTCCAGACACTCACAACAATGTATGTGTATTGGGAAAAGTACACAGCTATTCAACACTCCACACTGCTTTCATACAAGTTTCTGGCAGGGCTGTCTCAGTCATTAGACATCCACAACACAGAATGCGTATTCGTCACACACTCCATTCACCCAGGTGCCATCCACAGGGTGTTCCCACAACATACAGTCACTGGGAAGGCTCCAGCCAGTCTGGCCAGGACTTCACAACAACACCATATATGGAACTTCCACCCACCAGCCAGTCAGGGGGAAGGGACAGAGTCAGGACTTCCCGGAACTTTGGGAAAACAAGGTAACAGGCAATAGAAAGGAAGAGGCCACAGGGGCCATTTTGTTTCCTATCAGGAATCAACTGATTCCAATGGCAAGGCCTGGGTATCCCAAAATGGAGGATACTCAGAGCACCTTTCAAATTCAGCATGGAGCTGCCACCAGCCCATACCCTGACCTGTGGACCACACACAGGTGCTCAAAAAAATACACTAGGGGCACAGGGTTGTACCCCCACCCTTAGGTGCCATAGGGGTATCCCATGGGTCTATACACCAAACCAAAAGAGAGAGCTGCACCGCAAGGAGTCCCACATGAAGTCCTGCATGGAAAACATGACAGAACACACGATAAAAGGCAGAAAAGGACAAGGATACGGAAGCCTTGTCCCTCCGATGCATTTCCAGCATCACACATTTCCTCTTTCCTCTCAAAATGTGATGCATCGCTGCCAAACATGCAAATGCTTTACTCATGAACTGAGCAAATGTAAGATTTTTTTAAGCTGTTCCTAATGCTGTATTTACCAGGGTTTACCAAAGTAATTACCATCACTACTTAGAAGGGGAATAATACAAAATAACCATTTGTCGCTACCAGTAGCAAGTAAACATATTTACCAAGCTATTCTTCAGTTATATGTTGCTGATGCCTAATATCTCCTACTTATTTTGAAGCCAGCATGCACTCATCAAATGGATTGTCTTCACTAAGAGCACCAAAGACATCAGTTTCTCTCACCAATACATATGTGTACTGTTCATATTTCAAGCATTGTTACTCGATTTTTTGCGTATACATTTACTTTGTTAGTACGTTTCCTTGTCTAGCAGCCAATGTAGATGAGAGGAGTACACCAGAGACAGCTGTTTTGATGGTGTGGTGCACAAACCGTTACTCTCTTTAGTTTTGGCTAAATGGTGGGGACGGGTGAACAAAATAATACTGCACTGTGTGTTAAGTGTCTGTTTGTATAAGCATACAGCCAAGTGGCTTACTGTTTTCTACCTGTTGTGCACTCATATAAATCTGATTGAAAGTTTGAAATGGCTGCTTCAAACGAGATTGGTGGAAACTGTGGAAGCGCAGTAATGACAGCATCCCTGTCCTACAATCTCATAGAGGGTGATTGAACATTCTAATTGCTAAGCTGATATGTTTTTCTTTTCATATCACAGCTCACCATAGCGAGGTTGTTTGCAACACCCAAACCACAAACATTATTTAAGAAAGATGTGAAAGTGCACCATTCCAGAGACCCAGCTGCCCCTACCAATGTCTACTTGGTGTGGGTTTTGCCATGGAACCCTCATGGTATAAAACATGTTCCCTCTGATACTTTAGAATGACTGTGGGACCAATGAAGACATAGAAGAAAGATGGAGTTAGTGGGACACAGTCCTCAAGCAAAAAAAGTACTATTAAACCACAAGAATAGAATTGGCAAACAAACTGCAGAAATAACTCTTCAAAATCATCAAAGAAATGATATAAACCTCTTCCTGCAAGAATTCCACCATCCCGACACAAGCACTTTGTGACATAACCAACCACCTAAGATCAAAAATAGATACAATCCAGGAGACCATCAACATAGCCCGGGAAAATACAACCACGTCTGCCGGACCACAGACACCGGATGAAACGCAGATTCCAGCAAAACTCACTTGCCTAGAACCAATAGCAGAAGAAACCATTGTCACACTGATCAAGGACACTAACCTTTCAGGATCCCCAAAGGACCCCTGACCTCCTGAAATCTTCAAAGGAATCCTCAACCACAGAACCCCATCAACCCACTTCCAGAACCTAATTCATCTATCACTCAAAAGAAGAATAGTACCACCCTCCTTCAACTTTGTATACATTAAAGCACTGATAAAAAGGAATCAGCCCAAATGTCAAGAACAATTACAAACCAATATCCAACCTGCCCTACCCAGCAAGGATCCTGGGGAAGTAGGTCTACAAAATCCTTCTTAAATACGTCAAAACATACGGAATACTCAACCGGTCATAAATTGGCTACAGACCCAAGAGAGGAGCAGAATCAACACTACTATTGAAATGAGACAACTGAATATAAATGCAGATGATGATGCCCATTCAGCCCTCATACTATTGGACATATCTGCGGAATTTGACACAATCAGCCCTGCAACACTAATAAAAATATTGACAGAATGTGACATACAGGAGTCCGCACTAAAGTGGCTTACCTCATTCCTAACAAACCGAACCGAAAGATCATACCTAGCAGCGTTCATCTCAGACATCAAAAATGTATCCTCAGGAGTCCCACAGGGATCCAGCCTCACCCCTCTGCTCTTCAACATCTACGTGTGCCCACTGGTGAAAATCATTTGAACCCACATACTTACCTCCTACAACTACGCAGACGACACACAACTGATTGTGAAAACAAAAAGAATCCAGGAACAGACCAACAGCCTCAACAACTGCCTCACAGACATCTACAACTGGATGGCAGCAAACAATCATAAACTGAACCTGTCAAAAATTAAAATAATGCTCTAACCCAAAGTATTTGATGGAGGTAACCCACAACTGGACTGGCCGACCAGCATGCAAAACAACCAGAGACTATTGATCTAGTAAAGAACCTAGGAATACTCATAACAAAGGACTAACCCTGGAACTGCAAGTCACTGAAATCACCAAAAAATGATTCTTCCTCCTACGAATGCTCACAGAACTACTCCCTACCTTTCCTTCCCTCACAGATCCTCACAATCATATTGCTGATACTCACAACAATTGACTCTGCAAACTTCCTCTACCTAGGAATGCCATCATCAGGAAACTCCACATCCTATTAAGATCCTATTGAGATTAAACAGAAGAGACCACATCACTCGAGCACTGAAAAGCCTACACTGGTTACCCGTAAAAAAGTGCATCAAATTCAAAGCACTCTGCATCATCCACAAAGCCTTGCACAGACAAGGAACAGAATTCCTCCAAGACAATATTCTGCTCACTGAATGCTATTGCATACAAAAGCTCTACTGTGGTTAGATGGCCTCAGTAAATCTAGAGCAAATGCCAATGCCATAAAATGCAGGAATCCTTTGCTCATATTAGGCCCTCTACCGTGTTGTGTGCCCCACATCTGAGTGAGGGCGAACACTTAGGCATGAACCAAATTACCATATTAAAGCTATTTGCAGCGTAGCTGGCGCCGCCCTAAAGAAACAAGGGGAGCTTTGTGTAAAATGACTGGCCTTAACTAAAAGTGCCATGTGTTGGACATTGGAACCTCTCTTGCCCATTCCATGATACCTGAATACCCACCAGAAAAGTGGATTCCAGTGCAACTTTTAAGTCAAACCAAGACATTTTCTGTCACACATACCACAAATGTTGGGAGATGCTGAAACAAGAAAAGGAACCAGTCAAGCCCAAGAACACCTGACTCTCACATATATCTACAGTGTTGCTAGAAGGCAATCCTTGTTTGGTTAAATCAAACTTTTCATGTAAGGCAAGCCATTTCCAAGTGTTCTTTTCCTATGTGGGAAATGCTATTTTTGTGGAGGATTCTGTTAGACACAGATCTCTGCCGCAGGCACATTGACACTTTTAATTATCGTTCATTCATGGGAAATGGACACTTCTGCGGTAGAAGCATATCCCTTTAGCAACCACATTAACATTCTGAGCAATTTGCAAAGAATGGAACCTGCATTGGCCTATTTTGATTTAATTGAGCTTTTTTGCTATATTAATGTCTTTATTCTATTCGATCTTTTAGTTCTCCTCGACAAGCTTCCGAGCTGTGTTCTTCCTACCAGCTCCACTTTAAAGGTAAGCCTGTAAGGCATTTACACAGCATTTTTCTATTTTTGCCTGCATTTTCCAATTTGTTGGGAAAGAATTTCAGCGCTTTTATTTGTTTTTGACCGGGGTGCAACACGGCACATAATATTCCTGGATCCACTCTTGATGCTTTAACAGCTCACAACTGTGTTGCCCTTGCATCCACACCCCTGATTATAGGATTACCGAGGTGCACAGTGCTTTCTGTTGTGTTTAAGCCCTGATTCTGCATTACTTTAAAGATGGCTGCTCCTCTTTCACCATCTGGTGGCTCCTTCTTCTGCCTGCAGCCTGGCCCCTTCTGATTGGGCACATACTTCCTTATTGCCCAATCAGGGACCCTGGGAGGTGAGGGCCAGCACCAGCAATAAAGGCCCACAATGAAGGCCCCTGTTTCTCCCTTCCCGCTGCCGGTTCAGTGCACAAGGTCTCCATGGACCCTTTTTGTGCACCTTGAGGATGGTGCTTAAACTTTTCCTGGAACCCTGAACTACCTTGACACTATCACCTCTGCAACCATGGGTTAGTCACCCCTGTCTCGCATTCCGCACCTCTGACTTTTTGCACCTTCACCCCATCTCACCCTTTTCCGTCGCTTATTGCCTGTACTGGACTGCATATTGTCACCTTGTTGCTTCTTTGAACTTAGCTGTTTGTAACATTGCTAATATCTTGAACCTAGCTGTTAGTATTCACTTGCTGCTGCTTTGAACCTAACAGTTTGTAACATTGCTAATATCTTGAACCCAGCTGTTAGTATTCACTTGCTGCTGCTTTGAACATAGCTGTTTGTAACATTTGTAACATTGCTGATATCTTGAACCTAGCTGTTAGTATTCACTTGCTGCTGCTTTGAATGTAACTGTTAGTAATCAACTGCTGCTGCTTTGAATTTAGCTGCTAGTAATCACGTACTACTGCTCTGAACTTAGCTATTAGTAATCCATTTTTGCTGCTATTTCTTGAATTTAGCTGTGCCCAGTGACTACCCTGTGCTAACCTTTCCTTCCTGCTTTCTTCCCACATCCTTCTACTCCCACCCTGCCTAAGCTACGCTCTCCTTTCTTCCCCCTCCTACACAAATCCCTACGGCACTCTCTGTCTCTGCCATTTTTTCTAACTATTTCTCCATTGACTATTCTACCATTCTCACTAAGTCTGGCAGGAAAAAGTTCAAAAAGTATATATTGACCACTAACCCTGGTCTCCCTATCACTGACACCTACTCCAGCACTTCCTCCAGACAGAACCTCACCGACAACCCCTTTTTTCATTCCTTTGCTGGACCTTTGGACTCTCTCCTTTCTCTTCTTCACCCATTAATGGTGACACCCATTGGGAGACACTCCTATAACCCGTCCACTTTTCTAAGGTCATCATTAATGTCTACCTTAATGGCACCATCATGATAGAAGGTCCTCAGGCCAACCTTCTCCTCTGTGACAGACGTTTCCCACTCCTCATCAATTTCCTTTTTTTTCTCGTGCTGGCCCATCCATCCCTTCTTCAGCTCCCTTTCCTCCCCCCTCTGCCTCTACCTTGACTACCTTGCCCTCTCCTCCTTCCTCGTCTGCCCTGCTCGGGCTCCTTCAACACCTCTGCAGAGCGTTCCTCTGATTTGTACCCCTCCCCGGAAGTCCTTCAAAGATGGCAACCTTCTCCATATTGCCACTCTCAATGCTCGATTAGCTGTCAAACACGCCTCTGCCATCTGCCGCCTCCTGGAAGAACTTTACCTCAAAGTCCTCGGTCTCACTGAGACATGGTTCACGGACAGCTCTGTCACAAGTGTTGACACTCTCCTCCCTGATGCTACAACATCCTCTCCGTGCCCAGACCCAACCATTCCAGTGGTGGTGTAGCCTTAATCTTTCCGGAGTGGATTCCTGCCTCTGTCATTCCTATGCAGGCCTACTCCTCTTTTGGATGTCTTATCTGTAGACGTTCTCTCTCTCCTGGCCACTCTCTTACTGTGGCTACCATTTATGGGCCACCTGGTCATATATCCTCCTTCTTCTCTCAGTGGGTGGACCTCTCCTCCTCCCTTCTGGCCTTGACCACTCAACTCCTCTGTCTTCGAGACTTCAACATCCATATGGATGCTTCCTGTCCCTCATCTGGACTCTTTTGTGACCTCTGTGACTCTCTCTCTCTCTCTCTCTCTCTATTCTCCCTTCTGGCCCGACCCACTCTGCAGGACACACTTTTGATGCTGTGATCTCTTCAGACCTCCCCCTTTCTTTCCCTCTGACCACTCCACTCTCCTGGAGCCTTCAATCTCTCCTTTCCTCCCATCTCACCCTCACAACCCCTCAGGCCAAGCCAACTCCAATACTTCCACCTACCTTCTCGGTCATCCGACCCATGAAGCATGTGTCATTTGAGGCTTTCGCTACCATGTTCTCTCCTCCTCCTCAGCCTCGGGCTGACCCACATCCTGACACAGCCCTTTCCACTCTCTATTCCTCTATCTCCGATACTCTTGATGTTCTTGCCCCTGTCATGAGGATCCACTTGAAACCCAACACCAAGTGCATCTCTTTTTTCGACTCTGCCCTAGTTACCCTTAAATGCAAGTGTAGGGTGGCTGAGAGGAAATGGCAGACTTTCTGTGCATCCTCTGACAAACTGGCCTGCCTCCTGCTCCAAAGGCAATACCATCTCCTTGTCCGCACTAGGAAGAGAGCCATATCCAATCCCATGTCTCAGCGGCATCTAACAACTCGCCCAAACTCTTTAAAATCTGCAATGAGCTGGCCAACCCTGCTGCAGTCTCTTCCTCTCCTGTTGCATCCCAGGCCCGTTGCATGGCCATGGCCTCTCATTCATCTAAAAAACCCAGGACATCCTGTCCATCCTCTCGTCCTCTCCTCCTCCCCCCTTCTCTCTCTGATACCTCTTGCCCTCCTCAGCCACTTATCCTCCCTTCTTCTCATCTTTTCCTCTGTTCTCTCCAACAAGATTTCCAGACTAGTCCAATCTGTGAAAGTCTAGTCAAAACAGGTTCTTCCCTGTTTGTCCAAAACCATCAAAGACAATCTTGACACCATTTCTCTGCCTCTGGCTGACTTTGGTAACCATTCCTTTGCCTCTGGAGCCTTTCCCTCCCCTCTGAAGTACTCTCTTGTACACCCTCCTCTCATAAAATGGGCCAACATGGGTGTAGGACCTGTGAGTCTGGGAGATTTCAAATGTCCTGTGTGATCCCTGTCTGTGTAATAAACGTAGTTCTAACTTGCCCTTGGCTGAGTCCTCCATCTGTGCACTTGGAGAGGGTGTGTTGGCCCTGGGAGCTGGAACAGTGAGCTCGTAATATGACCACAGTCCCTCTGGTATACCTAAGCCTACTAGTTGGTAGCAGAGGGATGGTTCATTACGCCCATTCGGCATAAGCCGCCTCTTCTGCCCCAGTGCCTAGAGGGTTGCAAGGCACCTCAAGGAAAGTGAGACCAACGGGAGGTACACCCCCGTGTAGAGGCCCGGCTAACTATCGCTCGATTTCTATCCCTCATTTCCTGGGCAAACTCTTGCAAAAGCTGGCCATCTCCCAGCTTAATCTTCACATTGACTCTGTTGGTTGTCTTCATGGCCATCAGTCTGGCTTCATAGCTGCAGAAAGCACAGAAACTGTTCTCCTGAACATCCGTGAAGACCTGCTCTCCAACCTTGACTCTAACACCCCTTCTGTCCTCATCCTACTCGATTTCTCTTCTGCCTTTGACTTGGTCAACCATGTCATCCTGCTCAACTGTCTCCATGATAAGCTGGGTTTCACTGATCAGGCCTTGGCCTGGCTGACCTCGTTCCTCTATGACTGACCCTCCCAGGTCTAACTTGGGTCCTTCCTTTCCTCCATCTCACTCTCAACTGGTGGTGTTCCCCAGGGGTCTAACCTCTTTTCCTGGGTTTTCAACCAATACCTGGCACCCCTTGCCCACCGCATTGCTGATCTACTCCAATTTTCAGTGCTATGCAGATGACACTCATCTCGTTTTCAGGCTTCCCTCCACAATCTCTTCTCCCTCCCTCATCTCCGACTGTCTGCCATCCAGGAGTTGTGTGCCACCAATGATCTCTGTCGTAATGCCAGTAATACAGAGATTCTCCTCATCAGCATACCTGGACCCTCCTTTCCTGTTACTCTCTGGCTGGCCTTCATTGGCCCTCTTCCTGCTCCAAACTGTGAGGTTAAAAACCTCAGGGTCATCTTCGACTCCACACTCTCCTCTTCTCCTCACATCTCTGATGTCTCTAAGAAGTCAAATTAGCAACTGCACCTCCTCAGAGGTATTCTTCCTTTCCTCTCCTTCCCCCAGAAGCTCTCTGTCTCCAGAGCTCTGGTTCTTTCTAGGCTGGAAAACTGCAACAGCCTCTTTCTAAATCTGCCTGCTTCTACTCTCCACCCTC
Organism: Ambystoma mexicanum; assembly: GCF_040938575.1. NCBI lineage: Eukaryota > Metazoa > Chordata > Amphibia > Caudata > Ambystomatidae > Ambystoma > Ambystoma mexicanum. The sequence goes on along the minus strand of NC_090937.1, from coordinate 1,214,414,320 downwards.
TGCAACTCATCCAGAACAAATCTGTGAGACTTGTCCTTGGCCTCAAGCCGTGTGATCTTATCTCTTCAACCCTGAAATCTCTTAATTTGCTTCCAGTGGCTGCAAGGGTTAAATTCAAACCCTCTACATTGTCCACAAGGCTTTCTGGGGCCTGGGCCCAAAATACTTTAAACACTCCCTGCATAAATATCTTCCAACTCAAGCTCTTCATTCCTCCACCTCCGACTCCCTCGGGGTCAGTCGATTCTCCAGGCAACAAGTTGGGGGTAGATCTCTTTCCTCGGCTGGCACCTCTCTCTGGAACAGCCTCCCTGCCACTCTGAAACTTGAGGAGAACAATCTACGGTTCTGGCAGCACATCAAGACTTTCCTCTCCGCTTCTGCCTTCGCTCTTCCTCTCACCTGTTGATCCATCTGCTTTGGCCCTGTGCGCCTGGCAACCCTCTGATTTAGGGCCCAGGTAACCTGCCCACCCACCCACACACTCGCTCTGCCTCCTGGCAACCCTTGCACTTGGGTCTGTATCTGTAACCCTACAGTCCCCCTACCTGCACTTATCTGACACACCTTGTCTGCACTTAAGCCTCGCACTTGCCACCTTGCTGGCTGCACTACCAGTTGTTGTTTTATCCCTTGCTCAGCACTTTCCATCTTTAACCTCTCCCTTGCACTTTCCCCCTTCTCCCTCTCCTGCACTTGCACATTCTCAATGTCACTGGGCCTAGTAAGATCACTGTTTTGTCCTCCCTTGTTTCCCTCCCTTGACTTGTCGCGCTCTGTAACACGTGTGCATGAGCGCAATACAAGCAAAATATCATATCATATCATGGATTGTTTTGACTGATTATTTGACTAATATTTCAAATACTTCTCTCAAGAAACTCAACTGCATCTGCTGGGCCATTGCATATTTTACATAGTCCATCCCTACTTTAAGGTATCTTATTTGGAATTGTTTGGCCACACAAGACACTTTTTAGGTACTGTCCAACAACTTTTTGGTTTCTTGCACAATTTAAAGCACTGTTGTCCCTGAAGTATCCAGCGCATGCTACAATAGGTGTCCTGTCATCATCTGCATACATTTTTGGTGTCTTTGTTAAAGTACTGGAAGACTTCACTGAATCCAAGTTTCTTATGACATTCCTAAACACATTCTGTCCATGTTTCATTTTTGTTGTGTTACATCCTGGTATTGAATTGTATAATGCTGGCATCATACACCTTTACTTGTTTCACATATTTGGCATGGTTTTATGCCATGGTTGATGAGTCTCATTGCTCTGCTCCTAGTTAACATGAAAAATGAGCTTGGCCAGATCTTTTCTTGTTTTATGCAACATCCACTTATTGAATTGTATAATTCTGTCATCATGAAAGTAGTTTACTTTGTTGACATATTTGTCATTCTTTTACAGCATGGCTAATACGTGTCGTTGCTCTGCTCCTGGTTATAAACATGATATTCACCAGGCCTTTTTATTTTCTTCTGCATTTCTTTTTAGATGTATCTAGCATCAGAGCCATCTTCCCTAACCTTCTCTGGTGAGTGCTTTCAGAGCAGCAATAGACGATTTGTTGCAGTTGCTTTAGAAGTTCATTGGCCCCTCCATCTTCCCATGTCCACTTTCTTCCATGTTAGGGCTCACTGGTATTTCAATATTGTCTCCTGACCATACAAAGCGTGCCTCACTGGGACTTGGCTCCCTTTTATCCCCAGTAGATTTGCTCACAGAGCTCTATATTCACAGATCCAAACAAATCAATTTTGAACTGTTGATATGTGGCCCAGAAAGGTATTGTAGAACAATGACCTTCATGAGCAAAACCAGAAAGTACCATTTATCTGTCCTCAACGCCTGATTTCTAGCTACAACAAAAAATGGAAGAAAATGAAGATGCACTCTCTATCTCATTTGATGTAAAGGAGACAATGCTGGCAAGAAGTAAGGGTAGTCTTCTATGCACACTACCACAGAACAATTGCACACATCATATGCCCTCTGAATGATATTGCTACCTATCAAACTGGCTCCAATACCTGCCCAACAATTGACTGGCAATCACCTGAGAAAAATTGTGAAGCATGAATGAAGCCAAACATCCCATTGGTCCAATCATCCATCACACATACCTGGGAATTGAATTGTTTTAAATCAAGTATTCTTTTTGGGGTACCCAATGCCTACTTGAAAATCCATTTCCCATTGCAAGGTCAATTGACAAAGTCCATCTAGTGGGAGAAGTCAATTCTGCATACCTTTGCCTACACTGTAACTAAACACGGTGGGGTTGATTCACAAAAACGTTTTTCAATAGGAAAGTCCCATTGGAAAAACACAAAACTAAGTGTTCAGTGATTGCTCTCTACACAGGTATCACTTTCAAATCATGAATCACAACGTAGGTATCAAGACTGATGAGTTTATAATCAATATTGATAGAGTTGTACCCATTAGAGGATGTCACAGAGGTTGGCCTATCCCCTAATAGCCTCACATTGCAGGCTCTTAAACAAAGAAGAGCCAATTTGTGTGCTACCACTTGTGCATTTCATGCCAGCTTTTAGGTTAAACTGACATCAGCCAGGAAAATCCCATGCCATATCTTTGTCAGGTAGATATCCCTCAATCATCAACAGATGTCAGGTACAGATGTAGGATTAAACCTTTAAAATTATCCTCAAATAGTTTTATATGGATACTGTAAAAGGTACGATGCCAAACCTCCACTCTATTTATGCTCGGTTTGAAGATGCCTTAACGACTCATAACCGTGAAAGCATTCAATTGTTGCAATCCAATCCAGCCTAGATAGCTTTTGTTTACTATTTTGTGGGTTAATAATCAGATCATACTCTGTGAAATCCATCTGCTGCAATCAATTGTGAGAGTACTCTCCCAAGCTGCTTCCCTTCTGCTTTAAAGTATTCAAAGTCTCGATTAAGAAGTCAGACTGTGGGGTTATGGGTCAAGATCTTCCATTGAGAAATACTCAGCAGTGAACTGACCCCCAGTTGTATCTTATGACTAAAATTGGCACAGCATTTGGCAACCTTAGTGCATGTCTCCAGATAAATCTGCCAAGTTTAGCAATGAACTAAACAGCACATAAGATCTGTACATCGATTCTATATAGTAATTTATGTACAATTTTACTTTAATAAAATGTCAATGCTGGCATGAGTGAGAATTGACCATACTTAGCATCTAGTCTGCATAACTGATTGATTAAGGATTTAGTCTTATTTGACAGACATTCATTAACCTGAGATCTGTGGTGCTTCAATGTAAACAACACTGTCTTCCCTTTGCAACACTTCTGATTAGATGGACCATTTGTAATCAGTCAGCTTTCTCTTTTGGTTACACTGCATCACGGTAGTCTTCCACGGATTGATTTCCATGAAATCGATCAATGCATGATCAATAACGTCATTTATCAAGTGCTGTAAACCCATCTGTGCACAATTAAAGAGCAGGAAAGCATCTGCATATGCTACTCAAATAGATTCGAGATGACCCAATCTTGCAGGAGGGTAGGTTGCATCTTCCAAAGCTTCCCCAATATCGGAAACGTATGAATAAAAAGTCAGCTGGCTAGAATACACCGATGTCTAACTCCGACAGTACTTGGTATTATTCGAGAGAGGGAACCTCCATGATCCAATTTTACCCAAATGTTGGAATGTTCATGCATGGCTATAATAAAATGCACTAGACAATGAGAAATTCCCCATCTCTGCAACTTACTCCACAGGATCCTCCTGTTTACTATGTCAAAAGCCACCAAAAGGTCCACTGAAGCAATAAAGACAGATTCATATTGCTTAGACCATACCAAGTTCTGAAAACACCTTAGAAGGAAACCTTTGACTGGCATGATAAAGTTCCTCTTAACCCGTTTGCTACTTTTTAAAACAACCTATCTCTCTCTGCCAACTTTCAAGATGGATTAAAATCAATGATGCAAAAATGTTGCTGTCTGCATCTAATACAGAAATTGGACAGTGATTTTTGGGTCTAAGCCTTTCTTAACAATTGACACCATTAGCGCCGTTTTCCATGTGACAGGAAAATCACCAGTCTGAGCCACTTGTCCCAGTAAAATTGTCAAGATAGTAGCCCAAAAATTGAGGTCACTATACAAGTAGGGTTGACAATTTGCTGGGACCCAGTACTCCTGAACTGCTGATTCTAATATAGATTTTCAAAATAGATTTTCTATCTACTGAGAGTTTCCAATTTTCATCACTTTACTCCATTAAATCAAATGTACAGAAGCCCGTTGGAACCCTTGAGCCGTACAGTTTATCAAAGTGTACACATCATTCTTGTTCCAGCACAGCCATTAGTTGTAATTCTACCTGGGGAATGAACATCTCATAAACAAACATCCAAAAGGCAGACACATTTCTGTTGTTCAGTGCTCTAAGCTTTCCTCTGTGTCTGCCTGATATCTTCCTGCATGATTAGACCATAGCCAGTTCTAATAGGACTGCTTCAAATGGTTTATTCTATTGACTACATCCACCTTGTGAATCACCTTTAAACACCTAATAGGCCTAATCTCAGCTCTCATATCTCTTTTATTATCTGCTACCTTTGAATCAAATGCATGACTGGACTTCAACCACCGTCAATTCTTTGCATTCCCCCTCTGCAAAAAATCAGATTAAGTGTTGAATTTAAGAAATCAGTGAAATTATCAAATCAGAATGTAAAGGAGTTGCAGTCCAAGGTGGTATTTTTTGTACATGTGGCCATGATGCTATTTGACAATAAGACACTCTTTTGATACCAAGATATTCTATTTCTGGAGGTGTTTACCTCTAAATTGTCTAAACCACATGCATCAACCAGCTTAGACTTAATATGAAGAATTGTACTCAGAATACAATGATCATTAAAATCTAAAATGAATGTCTTTCCTTTATGTTAAAGATATATATATATATATATATATATGTATTTTAAAAACAGCTGTTCACTAAAATACAGTCCAATGTAGAGGCATTACTTGGTATGTCCCCCTTGATTATTCCGTTCAGCATTGTTAAACACAGTCCCCATAGACACCTCACCCAGCTCCAGCCATGACTAAGCTTCTGGGTGTTATGTTGCAAAGAGGGAATAACAGATCAGGCCAAAATTCCCCTACACACTATCAGAAGCAACAGCATGAAAACTCCTGTATTACTTAATTGCAGCAACAATGCCTCTCTAGGACCACCTTAGGTGAACCTTGGTGGCAGGCTGAAAAAATGTGGCATAGCAATCTGGTAGTTGATGGCCTATTAGCCAGGTTTCTTGCAGTAGAATGATATTATGAGATTTCAACTAGGCTCCCAGCCTAGGATGTGCAAAAATTCAGAATTCCACAGTAGTTCCAGGCATACGTTTTAACCCTGCATTCTGACTAAAGACACCGGGTAGTTTCGAACAATTTTGGTGATGTAATACTCTGGCTAGCCAAATCCAGTCCTGTCCTGTGCAATATTTTTCTCTTGAGCATTCTATAACAGGGTTTTAGAAATTAAATTAAATTCCATTGATTTTGTTGCTCCTGTTTTTACTGAGATGGAAATATCTCTGCCTTCTTTTTCAGGGAAAACCACTGATAAATCAAATCCCAATTGCCTCAAGGAATGCACTTCTTTCATGATTGTTCCCAAGACGATGTTTGATCTGATATTCATGATGACCCGATCAGTTCTATGCAAATCAATAAAATAGACCCTCTGCTCAATGTCCTGGATGAGTTGCTCTAAAACATGGTATTTCTCCCAATAACTTCAAGACATTTGATCGGTTTATGATTGCATTGCGATTTTCTGGCAATAGGCTTTCCACCAATATTTTTATTACATTGTCAGATTCAATTCCCCCAAAATGAATGTTAGGGTGTTGATTTTTGCAATACATTAACAAGGTAGGCTTTTCTACGATCTATGGTCCCTTCAAACCATTGAGGATGCTATATGACATGTTCTTAATCTTATTCCCATTCTGATTAAGATCAAAGCCTTTATTACACGCTAGGTCCGGAATAGATGGACGGTCATTTCCTGGTCCATAATACCCTGTCTGGAAAATGGGATTGTATTTCGGCCAGTAGACATCCATCTCTTCCTGGGCCTCCTCACAAATAAGAGCTCTATTTCCCATTGGAGTACTACATGAAGATTATCTTGCACTACAGGCTTTGGCTTCACAAACTGGTTCACATACACCGATGTCCAATCCAAATTCAGGTAATGTCTAGGCTACCACTTGGACATGTATGGGTCACCCTGAGGGAAAGGTGCTGGACATGACTAAATCAATTTGACTTGCAATGGTAATGGAAGGATCACTTATTTGGCCCGTCTGTGGTTTAGCCAAATACTTGCTAGAGATGGCTATTATCCATAGTCAATTGTTCCAAATGAATGGCCATCTGCGCATTTTTACCTTTGTTATCGCCTGTGCGAGCACCTCCTTTAAGTTTCACCAAAGCAGCCTTAACGGAGGGCTGATTTAACAGGGTTCAAAGAAATATATTTAATATGATTGCTTATTATTTGTTCATGTTTAATGACATTATTTGGATGCTTATATTTTCTCTCATCGATTTTCCTGCAAGGACCGTGCATCTCTTGGGCGGATGAGGTTGTTGATTTGGGACCGACAGATTGCAAGCAACTCATCCTCCACTTCCACCACTTCCAGATCACCATCCTCCCTTATGGATTTATTTATGCCACATTGCATTTTCATGTTGGACCGTGTGATATTACAGTTAGTCCAAGCCTCCTCCCTTGGTATCACAATTACTATTGTTTCCATTATAGCTACAAGATTACTAGGACTTGTGTTAACAATCAATGTGCTGCCTGTAATTTTCAATTGCAAGAAGTCTTTCAGCATTGTTTGCAAGCCAAAGTTTTCAAATTTGAATAATAGAGATTCCATCAAGGTAGAATGGATTTTTGTCTCCGACTTAATGTCTTCGTACAAGGACACCAAGATGCACATAACCTGATTAATTTCACTTGGTGTCCCATCAGGGGCCACATCGACTTGTGCCCCTGTAAATCTGACATCCATTTGTTTGATCACATATAAAAGCCTCCTAGGGAGAACTGATGCCGGAGTGGAGGTATACAAGGATATAGAAGTATCCGAGTAGCAAGTTCACCAAAAATCAGAGGGGTATAAACAAATGAGTAATTATTAGGACTAATGTTATTGCCTGATGGTATCAAGGTTGTTCCTGGAAACACTCTAGTAGAAGCGCCAGGTGTTAATGAGGGGATGATCATGTCAGGAACGCAAAGTAACATATCATCAATAATAGAGAAGCAGCAAAAGCCTTAAAGTCGCGTCCTTAATTACAGGTTGAACAGCTTTGGTGCTCCATAGTGGGACATTATGAGGAACCAAGTTAAAGAAGAAAGTTATCATTGCAAATGCTCACAGGGACTGTGTCTTACTCTCCCATATTGCCTGGATCCCCAAATAGGTTGCCTTTAGGGGAAGCAGACAAGGGCAGATTTTCTGCCCTTTTTTGTAATGCTGACAGCGAGTCCTCAGGCATTGCTAGAGAAGTGTTCAGGGAATCGATTACCCTTTCTTCAAGGACTTCCGGTGCAGCCAATCAGCCAACTGTCAAACGCAGCTACACACACTATGCGCGCTGCACTGAAAACGGCTTTTAAAGGCTTTTAAATCTAGCCCCAGGTGCATTCTACAGAAAGCAGAAATGAGGGTTGTAGAAAGACTGCACAAGCAGGGAAGCAGTTCCCTCTGCCCCTGACAGCCAAACTGCAGTTACACCTTGGGTCTATTTACTTGGGCAAAAGCTGATACCATATAGTAATGGATGTTCAAATGTTGTGTTATTTCTTAATTTAAGAACATATTCATTTTCAATAGTTTTGTATTTTGCAATATCAGTGGTCATTTTACTGATGTTTTAAAATGTACATTGTGGAACATTGATGTATTCTTATATCTGTAAAGAGAATAGCAATGCAAAACCTCTACACCACCACCACACTCAATGGCTACCACCTTTGGAACAAGCTTATACCCCACACACACCCAATGGTACCTGGACTGATTGGCCACAACTTATCTAAACCCATTTCCCTACCATGTGGCCCACTACATCGTCACTATTGAATTCAGGCACAGATAGGTTGTACTTATTGACACATTAATAAATCAGATTGCTGTGTGATGTGAACCCCTTTGATCCAGACACAATCAAAGTAGACTGGCAATGCCAACTCTGCTTTGAAAAGACAGCAGGCCTTCTCATCATACCAGATGCCGAGCGCACACAAGCTGCGCCCTGACCTTGTGCCTGCACCACCTTCACTCCTCCTATCCCAAATCACGGAATAAGACCCCCAGTGCCCTGTTATGATGTGACCGGGCCACTGCTCTGAATTTCAGTGATTTATTTGTTTTTGTTTATACATGTGCTTGTAATTCGAATGTGATGGCCTCCCTTAGGTGATGGGAGTAGTTCTCTAAATCTCCTTCTTGTCCTATTCTCATGAATGTGTCCTTAAAAAGGGTGCATCCCTTCCTTCTTTCCCTACAGTAAGCATTTTCTTCCACAGTTTTTATTAACATGTGCTACTACATCTTCCAAAAACCCAAGTAAGCCCCCTGCTGCATAGCTCACTACTCTTGCCAGTCATCTATTGTTACAAAACAATGGGCCTCATTATGAATCAGCATTTCCAGAAACAAAGGTGCGGTAGAAATGCATCAGCACACTTTCTGCAAAAGCACACTACAACTCTGCCTGCCGGAGCAGACACGCCCAGCAGGTCTGACCTGCCATGTGCATCGGCCCGGTAGGCAGGGTTGCCATGGAAGCACTGGCACTGCTGACAATGCCAACCTCGTAATGAGGCCCAATGTTCCTTCCATCTTCAGAAATAGTCTATTTTACAACAGGCTTGTTCTTTTTTTTGGGCACATTCTTCCTCATGTCGATTATTACCGCTTGGACCTTATGCACTTGGAAAAGACTTTGGACATAATTACGGGTTTGATGGTATCAGGGTGGTAAATCTGCCCAGATACTGCCAAACTGTATTACCTGTGGGATATTTTGACCCATTCCAATGTGCCCCACTGCATCATTTTACAAATGGGGAAAGAAACAGCCAATAATGGATGCGCGAACCCCTGTGCTTGCAAAATCTGCACAACCGCATTTGGGTCACAACCAAGGAAAGGCTGCACCCCTGCCACACACAGTCAAGCATGAGCAGGAGCATGCCAGTGGGCTTTGTTATATTTGTTATATTCAACACAGAGCAAGGCAGTAGAATTTTCCTGAAAATCAAAAATGCCATTTAAGATGTAGATTTGCAACCTTTAAAGTGCTGTTTTGGCACTAGATCCATTTATTTTCCAGTGCATCCTTGAGAGTAAAAGAAATACAGATTATCCAGTGCGGCTCAGAGGAGCCAGGCTTCATTGACTGACAGCGGCTAAGAAATGTATCTTATGAAAAACCAGAAAAACATTTGTTTTCAGTTCCACAGGAAAAATGCGGCTAAAAATTGCAACATATAACAATTTCAACTGTGCAGACATACTTCAAACAAAGGCTGGATACATATATCCAGACTGCAAAACAAATCCCAGCACTCAAGGAAAGATCTGGTGCTGAATAACATGTGTGTGCTGCAGAGGAAAATCTGAATTAAAAGACTCAGTAATGTGCTTTTTCCAGGAAGGAAGTGCAAAATTGCCTATTTTTAAATCATGTTTTGTTGAAAGGCCTAATTCTGTAAGAAATGTCAAAATCCACCTACAAACTGTGTCATTTATATGTTTTAATGAAAGATGTAGGTAACTCAAAGTGAAAACCAAGTCTAGAGTTAATTAACTATTTAATTCTGATCTGACAGCCTCAGCCTGGGAATGGTTAACACCTCACTGCTGGCAGGAAAGGACTAATTGCTGTTGGGAGGCTTTCGCATACTCAGGACAAAGAACTCACCAAACTTTTGTCTGGGCCCCAGCCAAAGACAATGGCATGCTTGAACGCTCATCCCCAGAGGGGATGGGCAGGAAACTTCCCTCTCAAGGAAGAGGAACCCCACCCTGATCATAGGAATTTGACAGCTGTTGCCAGTGAAAGAAAAGTTTAAAAAGAAAACTGCTAAAGGAATTTTGGTGGTTAAATGCCTTTTTGTAATTGAGCTTTAAAGACTTTTCACTTTGCCACAAGAAGGAGCATAAATCTAAACGTTGGTAGTTGTAAATCTAATGTTATGCTCTTTCTTTGAAGACATGATTGAACTTTGTTCTGCATAAGGCACCAACGTTATACTAAAACACTAATTGTGCAAAGACTATTAATGCTGCAAGTCTAATATTGTATACCCGTCTTCTAGGGGTGATTGCACAGATATGTACCGAATTAGGAATTGTTAGGCTAAATCTTTATGATTAAAATTAACAAAATTCCACAGAAAGACAAAGCCAGGTCTCACTGACCTGAGAGTTGGAGGTAAATGTTACCCACAAAATATGTAATGTATGTGTCCGATTTTATTAGAGGGCATAATTATAGAAATGTGTATTTGTAGGAAAGTTACATTTTGGTCCAGATAACTGTGGGCATTCCCAAGTCACATCATAAAATATGACAGCCCTTTCTGGTATCCAACCAGAAAAGGCAAGTGCCTTTGACCTATCAGAGCCTCGTGGGTGTGGATTGTTGGTCTGCCCCTACCATAAACTGAGTGATGTCACTTGGCATGATAAATAAGGGAGCCTCACAACACATAGACACACACTGATTCCTGACTCCATCCTGATTTCCGCCTGACACTCTGTTCCTGACTTCTTCATCTTGCAGCTGATTCCAGACTTCTTTGAAAAGCCAAGGCCTCAGCATTTGCTGAACTATTTTTCAGCTAGGCCCAAATCATGAAGCCATACCAAAACTTAATAAGGGAAATAATTATGATCCAGTCTGGCTAACTACCATTAAGGCTTGCCTGCTGAAACTCGCCATTCTACTGATCTACAGTGTCCAGCAACCAGAAGGGCCAATCCAATAAAGTCCAATTGACCAGAACCACCCAGCAGACCATCCCACCAGAAGCGCCTTGCTGTAGACCCTATCCACGATGACCAGCACCTGATGCTCCAATCTTAATTTAAAGTGGATTGTAAGTATCAACAGGAATCATAGTAACCCACAGTATATTTGCCTTGTCCTATGCCGATCTAAAACCCATTCTCTCTTTAACTTGAGAACTTGTAATACTGTCACACCAGTCTTGAAACCTTGCTTTGTTTCGTTTGCTTTGTTTGCTTTGTTTTGCAAAAGTTGTACATGTGTGCTTTCCCATTCAAAGTATTTCCAAACTTCCATTCTGATTCTAAGTGTGTATTGTTGCTCATATCATAGCTTATGTTTGTTAGTAGTGTTGCACCCATAGGAATTTATATGAATGTAAGGATTTTTGCATACTTTTCATTGTTTCACACATCCATTTTCAAATGTCATTTTAAAAAGTGTACAATTTCCAAAAGTTTTTCTCTCTTGTTTGGGGAGGGAATATTGCATTCAAACCATATACATGGTCCTTTATTCCTGAATACCTGCTGCTTACTTACACCTGTGTAGAATTGCTCATTTGTGAATTAAGGACTTTGCGGGGGGAAATCTTAACTTATATGCCATCTTTCACACAAACCAAAACTGTTCTTTTCTCTGTGTTTTATATTCTGTGTGCTAAAAAGTGATTTCAACTGCCTTACTTAGTTTCTGATTTGTATTGTCACCGTATTGGTGATTGCTGCCCCATATATATGAAAACGTGTGTTTGATTTGAATTTTAAATAAATAAATACATAATACCTTTACCAACCAGCTTGATTCCTGGTCCAGTGTGACCTAGGGAGTATTTTGGGAAGGGTGTGATATGAGTGGTATATCACTCAGAATATTAAACCTATAGACACAATAGATAAGTATTTCATTTGTGCATTACATGCTAGGCGAAACCCGGGTGTATTGCCTGATCGAACATCATTGGTCTGGCGTTATTATAGCTGGAATACAAGTGGCGGTAGTGGTGTAAGTCACAATTTCTTTTAGTCTCAATGGGGCATTTTTGGCAGAATTACCTCCAGCTCATACCTTGAGGTGAGTTCTCCAACTTTATTCTGAACTCATAGTTGCGCGGTGCAGTAATGTGGCCGTATACAGTAATGCCACTGCATTTAACCCATAATGGCCAACTTGTAAGGAAGCCCTTTGTACTCTGCACAGGGTCAAGTGTGCAAAACTCTGGGCTATAAGTGGCACAATTTCTTGAGATATAAACAGCTTGGGTGTGCACGTCACTTGAGATATCAAAGAAAATATATAGCAGCTCTGATTGACATCTCCCTCCCACTTCATGCATGTGATTATACCACATGTTAACAGATTTGGTGTGATTCACTGCTGGGGGTTGTGGGACATTTTCCTAGGGTAAGAGGGCTCTCTGTCACAGCGTTGCATGGGGTAAATACTCAGGATTAGTATAACCTGCAGCTACTTGCATGGGGTCACACACATGTCGGTGTGGCCGGATTGTGGCCATTATAGGTGTATCACAGGATGAAGTGTCTACACTGAGTGTGGGGGTGACACAGGGTGCTTGCATTATAGTTTCTACCCTTTTAGGGACCTCAGTAACATCTACCAAATCCTCAACCATTCTCCAAAGCTCGAGTATGCACTTCCTGTTCTTCAACTTCCTTTGCTGCTAAATATGTGTATATGTGTTCCAGAACATTTGTATTATCCGTTACGGTCTCTACATCCCTCCTCTCATATCAGTAACCCACTCATTTCATAATTTTCTTCCGGTACAGTGGTAGCGCTGTACACATGAATTCGGGTTGGGTAAGGGAACTCATAGTTAAGTCTGATCCTGTATTTGTGAACATTCTTTATTTCCTAGACTCCCATCCAGTGCTTCCACTCTACTCCCAAAGCTGCTTGCACTCCCTGCCACCCCTTCCACTTCTCTTTGCCCCACATACCACACACTTACTACACCACACCTCTCTTCACATAACTAAAACACCACCACTTCACACTATACCTCCTTAAATGACAAAGCAATATTAACACAAGTATATATTGAATGGTTTAGACCCTTACTCAGTCTCCTCTTCGAGACAAGGGAATTTACCCCCTTACACAATGGGCCTACACACCAAAATCACACAAAATTACAGAATGGTTTAGACTCTTCCTCTATCCCCTTGCCTTGTGGGAATTTACCACCTAACACTCCCTTTTGCCAAGTGGAGGGATGCCAGGTCCACCATATACCGGACCTTACCTCTACTTTACTTGCAGTGTTGCCTTTCCTCCCGAACGGATGAGTTCCCATTTCCTTTCTCTTCTCTTTTCCTCACAATTTATGCTGTCACATCACCTTTCCGTACAAAGGAGGAGATCCATATGGCACGTTTTTATATATAAAACCACTATATATTGCCATGTGGTCTTTTACAACCCTCACAGTCACAATCAGCTCATTATATACACACACACACACACACACACACACACACACACACACACACACACACACACACACACACACACACACACACACACACACACACACACACACACACACACACACACACACACACACACACACACACACACACACACACACACACACACACACACACACACACACACACACACACACACACACACACACACACACACACACACACACACACACACACACACACACACACACACACACACACACACACAGTTCTTTTCTCCTGCAAAGGTGCACTTAAATGTATGCATTATTCCAAGCACCTCCGATACAATGTCCCATCAATGGCCTGCACAGTCGGGGATCAACACCACATCTAAGGAGCAGACAGGCCTTCAGGCCTTCTGGCAACATGGCACCTGCAAACCTCCTGAGATCATGCAAGGAATGGTCACTGCATATGGGTGCTGCACCCCAGGATGCACAACTGCTGGGACACCCCCGACTTCACAGAGTGTTTGCGGTCACACTGGGGGCACCAATTTGTAAAGAGAAATGCAACCCAAAAGCCAGTATGGAAAAAATAATCCAAAAGGCCAAATAATCACTGCAACTTTTTGCAAAGGAAAACAAAAGATCTCTAAAAGTCAGGAACAGCTTAGTTCACCATAGCAGATCATATCAAAACTTTTGGAACCCATCTCACCCCTTCATCATCCTTCCCCTATTTCCTGCTTCCTACTAAGAAGTGCATCGATGACAGAGTGATTTTACGAGAGCATCGAACATAGAGCACAAGGATCCATTGATCTTAGGGTTGGACATATGAAGTTAGGATTGTCATCTCTGGAGGTTGTGTTATAATAGTTATTCACCCTTTTCCTTTGCAGGTATTGGTGAAGTTCTTAACTTTCCTGCACTGACTCCAGTGATAGTATGTATGTTGCATAGTGTGTTGCTTGTGTGATATTTTACTGATGCATTTTGTGATTTATTTGTGTTGTTATTTTGCCTATAATAAATGGTAAACTTTCAGTTCACTACTGTCTAATTGTTATTCTTTTTTTTTCACTGTGTGTGCTCATTGGAGACCCATGATCACACTCATCCCTCATGAGATTTAGCATTTCCTGCTCTCCAAGATACTGTGAACTGTCTGGCTATCTTCCCAGAACTGTTCTCCTGTTCATCTAACAAGGGTGGCCATCTGTCCACCAGTTAAAAACAATAGTTTAGCTTGCACATCTTTGTTACCTGCCTTGATAGGTAAGTCTTCTGTTAATGGAACCAATTGTATTGCCCCAGACAGCCTTGCATTCCCATTACTTTACCTGATAAGGGAAAGCACCCTTCCGTTATGCATGGTTTTGTCACCTTGATGGAGGCCAACATCCCCATGCTCATGCTTATGATATGATATGATATGGCATTTATAACGTGCCTATACACAAGTGTTTCAAGGCATGACGACGCAAGGGAGGGGGAAACAGAGTGAGGACAGACAATGATCCTACTAGGCCATGTGTCATTCAGATTGCGCAAGTTCATGGGAAGGGGAAAGAGAGGGAGTGCGGGGGAGAAGGGGAGAGGACAGTGCAGTGCATGGGATAAGAAAAAAACAAAAATAAACAGTAAGAAAAAGTACAGCCAGCAGGTGGCAAGTGCAAGGATAAGTGCAGACATCAGGTGTCAAGTGCTGGTAGTGGGACTGTAGGGATACAGGAACAGTCCCCAAGTGCGGGGTTGCCAGGAAGGCAGTGCAGGAGTGTGACTGGTGGGGGAGGTGAGGGGACCTGGGCCCGAGATCAGAGGATGACCAGGCAACCAGTGCAAATTCAGTGTCAGCCAGGAAGTCAGCAAGGGAGAGGAGGAGAAAAAGCAGAAGAAAAGAGAAAGGTTTTGAGGTGCTTCCAGAAACAAAGATGATTCTCCTCACGTTTCAGGGAGGCTGTTCCAGAGGGAGGCCCCAGCCAAAGAAAGAGGTCTACCACCAACTTGTTGCTTGGAGAAGCGACTGACCCTGATGGAGTTCGAGGTAGATGAGTGAAGAGCTCAAGAAGGAAGGCATTTAGGGAGAGAGAGTTGAAGGTAAAGAGGCCCCAGACCCCAGAAGGCCTTGTGGATGATGCAGAGTGTTTTGAACTTAATCCTAGCAGCCACTGGGAGCCAGTGCAGAGATTTAAATCCTGGAGATAGACGATCCCTAGGCTTGAGGCCAAGGACAAGTCTTGCGGTCCTGTTCTGGATAAGTTGCAGAGGGCAGAGAGTAGAAGCAGGCAGATTTAGAAAGAGGATGTTGCAAAAGTCCAGCCTAGAGAGGACCAGAGCTCTGGAGCCGTGAGCTTCTGAGGGAAGGAGACAAAGGAAGAATACCTCTGAGGAGTGGCACATCAGTGTTTTCTGTCCCCCTCAAGGGGACAAACAATTGCTCACCCCCTTTAGAAAAGCTTCAGCACTCTCTTCAGGTCCCAGAAAGGCATGGCCATTGTAGCACTAAGGCTGTGTCTTGCTCCTCACAACGATTGGAACCACCCCTGGTACACTGTCAAGGCAACTTTTCAGAGCAGGCTCTGCACTTCATTGCAATTACAAAGAGGTACTTGTGACTGATAAATGTGGTACTTTTTTATGGAGTATTCAATGTTATCGGCAATTTACTTGGAAATAGTTATTGTGACTCCAAAATGTTTTGTGGTTTGCCTTGCCTGCACCAAGTGGCTGTTGTAGTGCTGGCAGGAACACATGCCAGCCCTGACATTGTACACACCTATTTTCCTTTTGCTGGCTGCATAGAAATTAGACACAGCCCCTTGAACATATTACCCCAGAGGCTGTGTCTATGAACGTGGTCTGAAGCATTTCGTTATATGCAGTGATGGTGTGGCTGAGGTTGTGATTGAGGTGCCATGTTTTTGTTAAGGATCCCCATGAGTATGTTAACCGCAATCTAAGTTTGTGTGGGATAAAGGTAGCAGATGCAGATTTCCCCATGCCAGTTACAGGATGGATGCCTCTGTCCTCTGAAAGAGTGTTTTATGTATTACATGTTGTGGCATCATTGGTATTCCCCTTGGTTAGGCACTCTTGTCTTTGAATATTTCTATTTCACAGTTTTGAATAAACATGCACTTTCAGCCGAGGGGAGTATATTGTATGTTATAGGGATGTACTGTAAACTTACAAGCATTCTAAAGAAAACCTTGGGCATTCCAGGGTTATGCATGTACCAGCCCAGTGTGTACTGCATACTTGTAGCATGGATGGGAGTGTCTTTGCATGAGTACATGCATATGGGGTAAATTGTGTGCATCTGGTGGCATTAGGATTGACCAGTGAAACTAATTAGTGTCTGGTGATGCATTTGGGTGCATGTGGTTGTGCAGAAATTGTCTGGTGACACATTGTGGTGCATCAGGCACTGTGGAAAGTGTCTGGTGACAGTCTGTAGCATGGTGAATGACTGGTGATACAATTGACTGCATCTTGTGGCACACAGTAAGTGTCGAGTAGCACAGGTATTGGTCTCTGCATATAGAGATGGATGTTTTCTGTTTGGGTTGTATGAATATGGCCTGCACATCTTGGGTAGTGAATTGGGGAACAGGTTACATGGTCGGAGGTGCCACAGATTTTTGAGTAATTTCATGATGTGTATGTGTATGGGTTACCACCCCACCCCAACAAAAAAAGAAAAATCAGTTCAAAGTGGTTGCATTGCTTTAGATCCCTTTGAGGATAGTGGAATGCTGTGATATGCCATGCACCATACTGGAAATCATAGTGTGGCAACATTTGTTTTGGCAAAGGGTTAACTAGGTTTGCATGCTTGGGCTATGCATACCATGAATGGTTGCATCCTTCTGCTGTGCAGTGACAACCCATGGTTGCCTGCGGTTTTGACCCTGAATACTTGGAACATTTCTCAGCAGTGCGTGTTCCCATGTGTTTTGTGATCTGGGTCTGCAGATGGGCTTGTGTGTGTGTGTGTGTGTGTGTGTGTGTGTGTGTGTGTGTGTGTGTGTGTACTTTTCTGTGCAGTTGGCACAACTGATCTCATTAAAAGGCAGGGCGATGCAGAGACTGGCTGGATGTAGTGAGTGTCTATGATGGTGTAGTCATCGCAAAGGAAATGAGATTTAGTGAATGTCATCTTCTCATGTTGCCCATCCAGGTATGCTGATAGAATGTTGGTGATGGTGTACAACTGACATGAGTGTATGATGCATGAGTGTTCTTTATGAGTCAGTTGAGGCCCTGAGCTGAAATGGATGAGGTTATGTGAAGAGTAACTGGAACCTGTATATACTAGTAAATAAAACAACCTGGACATTTTTTTAGGAAATGGCTAAGAGCATGTGCGACTGGTCTTCACCTTCCAAAATGACAATATGTAGCTTTCAATAACTGATGGATTTCCTAGGCTGTGTTTTGTGAATTTTAAAATCACTTAAATTAAAATGTATTTTCACTTATATTCAAGGGTTTGATTATACTGCATCTCCCTCCAACACTACTACTATAATTATTTCGTTTGTTTTCAAAAGGCTATGCAACAGGAGGTTACAGGTTATACATGTTTAACTACCTGACGTACCACATTTCAAGAGATTTCTCAAATGCAGATTGAACTGTAAGAAAAATAACTACACAGGTGTTGCCATATACCAGAAACATATACTGGTGCAAGTGGGAACATTTATCACAACAAAGCTCTCATATGTGTCGATTGGGTAGAGACAAAAAAGCAGGCACAACTCTTTTTCTTGTAAAAGAGAACACCAACTTGGTATTCTTACAACAGAAAGAAATACAGCGAGTTTGTCATGGCCAAGCTATGCATATATTCCGTGTATGTGTAGCTCTTCCGGCCACAAAGTACTCCAATGGATGGTGTAAGGGTGCACGAGAAGGAGACCGACACACAGGTGGCATGGTGATTGTTATAGACTTTTATTAGACAAGAAAATAAAGATAAAACCTAACTTTCCCTATCTCTAAGAGAGGTTTCATGCCTCAACTAAAACGTTAATCGTTCTGTCAGAATGTGCAGGTAAATCAATAGTCCACCGTCCTCTGTCCTCTGTCAAATCCGTACTTCTGTCCATTACACTTAAAACTAACCTAAAGATAAAGTAGACCTCGGTCCAGATGTAGGACTCCCTTCTTCTGGACTCAGGATAAAAGTTTACTTCCAGGCATTGACTTCTTAGGGGAATGACTCCCTTCCCCAGGTCAAAATTGTCCTCCAACACAAAACACACAGTTCCAGAATGTCTCTATGACAGGCACATTGCATATTTTTAACACTATTTATCAGACCTTCTTTTTCATTTTGGTGACCATTATTAGGACTTTCTTCTCCTGGTATCTTGATTTTACAGTTCAATACCACCAGGGAGAATGTCTCCCTTCTCCTGGTCTTGGTTACCAGGAGAATGACTCCCTTCTCCTAGTATCTTGATTTCAGAGTTCCAAATAAACAGGGGGAAAGACTTCCTTCTCTTTTCACTTGATTGCACAGTTCAACACCACCAGGGGGGAATGACTCCCTTCCCCAGGCGTTTATTTCACTTTGGCTTAACAATTCAAGGCTATCAGTCTTTGATTTGCAGGGTTGTAGACACAGGCTACCCTGTCTCAAGACTTGGTCAGACTTGGGTCACTCACTCTCCTGCCAAGTACTGCCACGAGGAAGATGGTGTGTACTTCTCTTGCGGGCTAAGACCAGGATTTCTCTACTGCTTTGATTTGGCAGACCTGTTTTCTCTCCTGCTAGGCACTGCCATGAAGAAGATGACTTGAAGCTATTCTTTTTTGTGGCTGCGGGCCCCATGCCGGTGTTTCTCGATTTCTGTCTTTGGCATTCATGATATTTTCTTTTACGCCAGGGGTTTCCTTCTTGCCCCTGCTCCATGGGTTTTAATCTGCTGTCTCCGTCTGAGACTTCCCCAACTCTGCTGTGCCCCCACCAAACATCCTGGCATCCCAGGTACCTTTAGGGTTTCTGCTGACATGCTCTGGTTAGTCTTGGGCTACTCCTTAGTTGGTTTCAGTCTATTTGTGGCTTCCCTCACCCTCCAGTGTACTGTAGTGATCCTGCAGTCTCTGGCCCCCCTCAGACTGTGCATCTGTGCTTGACCACACTTCTTTGTGAGTCTGGACCTCTGCTTCGCAAGCTTTCAACCTTTTCCTTCAACATGGGACAATGTAGGGATGGTTGCGCCTTCTGGCCAGGATCCTGGTCAGCAGCCTCTTCTATTTCCCACACCATATGACTCTTACGCTCGCAATTCCTCCAGGGAGGGCTTGACAACATGCTGAGTCTTTCTTTCATGTCATCAGGATTCCCAGAAGGTATACTCTGCTGCTTCAAAAAAAGTCACCACACATTGCCACAGCTAAGGGTTAACCATCTAGAAACGGACTTACCTGAAAGAAAATGTATTGATACTCAGCCCCAAATGCCTTCATGATGAACTGGAAGTGTATGTAGACATCTGCAGTCACCTGTCTTCTTATTTTCTCGCCAGCATTACATTCACTCTAAAAGAAAAGAAAACAGCCATATCAAAGTGGCAAGACTTTTCTCCAACCCCACACCCACAAGTGTTCCCTTCCACAGCAATGGTGTCTTCGTTGCTGATGGTGCTGTAAACACGTACACATTGTGACTATGCCGAAATACATGCCAAAATGCCACTGTAAAATACATGCTCAAACTGTCCCTGTGCACAACCGTCTATAGCCACCATGTCCCTGTAAAAGATGTGTTAATTCTGGCTATGCCCAGGCATGTGCATCACATCCCTTTAAATGTATGCTCACAATATATATATATATCCATGCCAATGTAAATGACTTGTTCATGCTGCCGGATTTCCACCATATTTTCCAGCAGAACCCTGTAAAGCATGTTCTCATTCTGGTTAGCCCAAATATATGACAGCATGGCCCTGTAAAACACATGCTCTACTAGTTATGTCTGAATATGTTATGTTATGTGGTCTTGTACCGTGCACTGCTGCCACTTGTGTGGTCTCTTGGTGCTCTGTGGTTCTGCAATGGATGGAGGTTTGGGGAGTTTCTTATTGGGATTGCATGGGTTAAGAGCAAGCGAGATGTGATGTGCTATTGACAGCTTCAGTTTGGAAAAAACAGTCTCTGAGCTTTGGTGCGTTTTTTGTTGGTAGCCATCATGTGGTGTTGAGGTATGATTGTACTTGGGTGCTTTGTGTGTGCTTGTTTTGCTTCATGTTGAGTGTTGTGAAGGGTGTGTGGTTTGTGGTGAAATAGAGCTATGGTTGTGTTTAGTTTAGAGTCTGAGGGTGAGTATGCATAATATTTAGACTTTAGTATGGTTAGTTGAGTGCAACACATTTCCTACATCCCATCAAATCCAACCAAGTGTGACACTTTTCCTACCTCAAAAATCCATCTAAGTGTAGCACATTTCCTACCCCCAAACTACAGCTCCAGGTGACATATTTCCTACTCCCAAAATACAAGTGCAATGCGTGTCCTATCCCCAAATGTCGACCTAAGTACTACACATGACCTACCCCCAAAATATAGCTAAGGGTCACACATATCCTGCCCCCAACAATCCATCTAAGTTTGACACAGTCCTACCCCAAAATACAGCTTAATGCGACACAAGTCCACTCCCGACATCCATCTAAGTGCAACACATTTCCTACCCCTAAATATAGCTCAGGGATATACATATTGTTCCCCCAACAATTCTTCTACATACAAAACATTTCCTACCCCTTAAATAAAGGTAAGGATACACATGTCCTGCCCCCATCAATCCAACTAAGTGCAACACATTTACTACCCACAAAATATAGATAACTGCAACACATCCCCACCCCAGATATCTGTCTAAGTGCTAGCATGTACTTGTAAAGTATGTGTTTATTCTGATTATGTCACAATATATGAGAACATACTGCAGTGAAATAAATCCCCTGGCTGGCTGTGTCCAGAAATATGTCAGAGTGTCACATTAAAAAGTAGTATGTATTAACAGGATTGCTACGCCCAAAATGTATGTTAATGACTCAGCACAGCAAAGGAATTTGAAATATGTTCTCATACTGGATGAGTTTAAATATGTACCAACATACTACTGTAAAATATGTGTTGATAATGCCCCTATTAACAGTATAGGGCAGCATGGCCTGTAAAGTACAGGCATATGTACTCACACCGTCACCCCACTGTAATGGCTGCCCTAGGCTGCACTGTAATGCCCTCCTACTAGCTTGCCCTTGGCATGCTTCCCAGCAACCTGAAACTGCATATTTTGATGCAGCACCCCGTACCATGAGGCAATACTTTCCAAAGTGTGCTCCCAAATTTATGTGGCTTTTTACCTAACTGTAACATCATATTTTGATATAGCAGCACCCCATACCATGAGGTGAGGCTTTCCGAAGTATGTTCCCAAACTTATGTCGCTTTTTACCTAGCTGTTTCTGTAGGTCTTGATGTAGCACCCCGTACCGTGAGGTGTGACTTTCAAAAGTGTATTCCCAAAAACATGTTGCTTTTACCTACCTGTGACTGCATATTTTGATGTAGCAGCACCCCGTACCATGAGGCGGGGCTTTCCAAAGTGTGTTCCCAAAAAAATGTCGCTTTTACCTACCTGTAACTGCATATCTTGATGTGAATTGCAGTCTTGGCAGTCTGTTTGCCATTTCATTTCAGTGGAGGTGGAGTCCAGCAGTGTGAGATTCTTAAACCTCAGGCACAACACGGACGGGATGCAGAACGAGACCTGACTGAATTGCAGTCTTGGTAGTGAGCCTGGACTAAGCCCGCTGAGCCTGCGTTGTGCGAGCCAACTTCCCGAAATAATTAGGAAAGAGCCAGAGATTGGCGAGCTATCACAATTGAAATATCTATTGTCAATGGAATCGATGGAATCTGCTGAGTTGACAACACGCAATCTAGAAAGAAGTTTGCCAGCTGTCTGGAACACATCAGGTGCCTTGCTGCAACTTCAAACAGGGCCAGACAAAGCTGCCATGGTGAGAGAACCATCGCTTTGTAAAACACATTCCATTACCAAATCCCTGAGGGTGAGCAGTGAGGCGTCCTGCCCTGTCTACCCCTTTAACATTGAGGTAGAAATTGCTGAGAACATGGTGTCTTATATGGATGAACTTGCTGCACGTAGCTCCCCACCAAAACTTGACACTGAGAGCAACTCTGAACTGGTTTCTACCGGGTGCGGTGGTGGTGGTATGGCGATGGAGGCTGCTACATCCGTCCCCTTTCATAAAGATGGTATGTTTTTAAAAACATTTTTTTTATTTGTGCTTTGAATCCCAACTGTTTACATAACAAAATATATTTTAAAAAACTGAAGAGATTATTTCACAATTATCAAAATAACAGAAAAATTTGAAAAATACATATGTAATCAAAAGTAAAACTGTTCTTCACTTTGTTAAACATTCTAAAAATACATATTCTAAAAAGGAGTGAATAGACAGGAAAGCATATAGAAAACATTGATGATTAGAAAACACAATTGAGGAGCTTGACTTTTTTTGGGGGTTTCTTCTTCCCTAATTGCCTTTTCTAGCATCTCCAAGATTTTATATAGTAGATCACACAGTGCTAGTATGAGACTATGTTCCTGTCCACCCATCAATCTTACCCACATGGCTTCACTCCCTTGGGATGTATCTAGATGTCTTAACCTTTCTTCCCTTAAGGCATCAGAACCCATAACCAGATGTTTTGCGGTTTCTTTGAGCTCAGTAGTGCCCCAAAGCCTACAGCTTCTTTTTTCTGAGGCCCCTTTCCAATTTCCCACTCTCTCAATGGTTGACATTTGATTTAATTGAAAACACAGATATAATGATGTCCTTCTTGGACACGGGAAGATAAGTAGATATTTCGGGGCCTGTTCCTTTTTATATGCCAGTTTTGAATTTTTACTTGTTCAGGCTGTAATTAGCCAGTTCTTCTGATGTTTGACCCCAGTTGTATTGAAACAGCTTTCTCTTTACTTTGGCTTGATTAATTACCAACTCCACACTTGATGAACCATTTTTGTGTAATAGTTGGCTCATCTCAAGTTCAATGTGTTGATTGAGGTTCCCGAAGTACATGTTTGTTCTTTGCCCCATTTTTCTTACAGCGAGTCCAAAGGAGGATTTAGGAGTTTTGTGTAGCTCATTATTTTCCTCCATGTTGCCCTTGTGGAAAGAGAGACTTTACTGAGCCTTTTGGAGGTGCTACATCATCCCCTTTCATTCAGATGGTATGTTTAGAACTACCCAAGGAGGGGTCTGACATCCAACAGATACTAGTTATTGCAAACATCTATTGGAATCCTGCTGTTTAGGCGAATGAGAACTTGCTGGAACAGATTGCTAAATTGGTAGATCAGCAGACAGAAAGATGGAAAGATCCCTGGTTCATCATACTGGGTGACCTGAACTGCATCTGCATTGACGTAAACAATCAAGGAATTGAAGAAGACCTACTGAAATTGTCCACAGCATAGAGAAGAGGTGCAAAGAGGAGTCTTGTGCCTCATTGATAATAAAAACATGCCCTCCCCGACTTATAAAGGCAATCTGTACTTTTGTCAATGCGTCATTGTGTGAAGGAATGGTACCTGATGACCTGAAACAACAATGGTCACACTCATCCTAAACAAAAGTCAGACTAGCTAGGGACAACCCACTAAATTATCAGGCGATCTCCAACACTCCTTTTCTGTTGAAAATCCTAGATGAGGTAGCGTATGGTCAGATTTCCGAACATTTAAATCTGCACCCCATTCTGAACAAACATTAATCAGGGTTCAGATGGGGCTCTCATAACCAAAACATCCCTATTGGAGCTCAAATCTAATCTGTTGGAGTTTATTGATAAAAAGTCTCTCTCTCTGCTAGTCTCGCTGGATCAGTCTGCAGTGTTCTGGTCGATAATTCAATCTTGATGTCCAGACTCTCTGAGGTCACTTAGAGAATCTATCTCCTTTGGCGGTCTTGTGGATCGCATCATTTCTTGAGAACAGAGTTAGTAGAGTATGTTCAGAAATAGCTGAGGCCTCTCCCATTCCAATCCTCTTTGGGGTATCCAAAGGTGCTAGCACATCATCATGCCTCTACAACATTTTCATGACTCCGTTTTTCTCTAAGCTAGAGGCAGATGGAATTATGTTCAGTAATTATGCCGACGACACACAATGTGTCGCCCCGCTTTCAGGCTGTCATTCCAAGGATGAACTTGAGTTGGACAGAATCTGGATGCTTAATAATAATCTGGCACAAAAGTAAAATGGAACTAATGATTGTGGGTAGATCTTCCGCTATAAAAATGTTGGACAGAAGTTTTTGTTCCCTCAGGTTAGGAGCCAACCTTATTGCACCAGTTCCTAAGCTAAAGATTTTGGGCATAACTTTGGACCAGTCTTTATCCATGGGTCCTCTTGTCTTGCATTGTTACTGCCTCAGCGTATTATATTAAACTGCTTCACTATCTTAAGCCACTTATTACCAAGACGAGTGCAGAGACAATGGTGCAAAAATGGACTACTGTGGAAGTTTACTGGCAGGCATCAGAACACATGACATGCACAGACTACAGACCATGCAGAATAGGGTGGTGAGAGCAGTTCTGGGTCTCTCAAGAAGAGACGATGTAACAGGCGCCAGGCAGTCTCTTCACTGGTTGCCAATAGAAGCATGTGTCACCTATAGGATTCTAACAATGACCTTCAAGTTCAGACTGGGGATTATGTCAGCATGCTTGCAGGACTGCATCACAGACAAAGCCAATGGAAGAGAGCTAAGGTCCAGCGGGCAGAATCTGCTGTTTATCCCCAAAAGAAGAACTTCAAAAGCCGAGAAGGGAGCGTTCCATTTGGTGGCCCCAGACTTTGGAACAAACTCCTCAAATACATAAGATTTCAGAGTTCATTGTCAGCTTTTCAGAAAGAGCTAAAAACCTACCTGTTTGCTTAACCCTCACTTTCCTGCCCTGCTCCTGTCTGGTGCCTGCAATCACATCTTAACATGTGACAATCGTTATTTATAAAGTGTCTGTCTATATGTCCGCGCCTTTATACCTGAGGGTCCACAGTGCGCTATGCAAATGCCGTAATGTTTACTTTGGAGAAACACCATGCTCTCCAGAGCGAATCTGATCCAAGCGAAGGCGTTAGTTGCACCCATCCCTACAAACTAAATACAGATTGTTAAACACTGCCTGTTTATTTTACCATAATGTTGTAGCCTTTTAGTTACTTCAGTGGGTTATCTGGAGTGGGAAAAACTACCTTTGAATTTTAGCACTTACCATTGTGTTTCCCTGGAAATCAAATTGTAATTTTATCTTACTGCTTTACTGCTTTTAAAATTGCACTTGGTTGATATTTTACCTTGCCTCACTGTGTGATTTAAAGCAGATCTAGTCTGCACGCATGTAGCTCTTCTTGATAAAGTAAACTACAAATCCCATCAGACTTGTAGTTCTCCTTCGCGTTCATGTGTTCAAACCCGGCGCGAACGTGCCGGTGCGAAGGAGCAAGCCATTTTGTGCCCCTATTTAAGAGCTGATCTGCTTTGGTACTCCATAGATTGTTAAATACTTTATTGTTGTAGACTTTAGTTACTTCAGCGGGTTATCTGGAGTGGGAAAAACTACCTTTGAATTTTAGCAATTACTATTGCATTTTCCTGGAAATCAAATTGTATTTTAACCTTACTGCTTTTAAAATTGCACTTTTTTGATATTTTACCTTGTCTCACCGTTCAGTTTAAAGCAGATCTAGTCTGCACGCACATAGCTTTTCTTGCTAAGTAAACTCCAAATCCCATCGGACTTGTAGTTATCCTTTGCGCTCTTGTGTTCAAACCCGGTGACGTGACCGGACGTACCGGACATACGGCTGTCAGCTGACTGTCTCCCCAATTTCCAGCCATGGAACTTCAAGAGGTTCTGGATGCTTTAGAGAGAGCCAGAAACAGCTTCAATCGTTTTCCTTCTTCACCAGCCACTAGCCCGAGGGTAAGTCTTATCTCTTTGGTATCTACTCCAATCGCCCCAGCGTGCCCTGAACGGGACAAATTTGAGTCCATAGATGCCATACCTAAAATGAGGCCAAGTTTAACCGCACCCAAGGCAGCAATCATTTCGGCAATGGCATTTACATCCCAGGATACCCCATTTTTTGTCGAGGCTTCACAGCCCCCTTCATTTTTAGAGCAGATTTCTTCCCACCCAGAACGCCGTGCACACTCAGTGGCTCCTGAAGACACTTTACATTGTACGATTATCAACACCAGGTCTCTGGTAAAACACGGACATGAGGTGGCCGACTATATAGAGATCCATAATCTTGACATCTGCATGCTGACAGAAACTTGGGGCTCCATTTCTGCGGGACCTGCCCTAAATCTTGCTATTCCAGCAGGATACACTATGCTAAAACAAGATAGACCTATAGGCCGGGGAGGAGGTGTCGGAATGATATTTAAAAACACATTACCAGCCTGGGAAATATAAGCCCACATAATAGAGGGCACAGAATGCATGCACGTTAAAGTAGGGATGAATGCAGAAGCTACCGTCAATTTCCTACTGATCTACCGCACCCCTTCCCCATCTGACAACTTCATTTTTAGCTCTTTCTAATTACCTACTCCCCTTCTCAAGCCAACATCTCGCTTTGTACTGCTTGGTGATTTGAACTTTTGGTTAGACCACCCCATCTATCCTGCGGCGGCCAAACTGCAACAGTCGCTCTTAGACTTGGGTCCGACCCAAATCATTCATGCCCCAACCCACATACTGGGCCACCCATTGGACTGGATATCTACCATCAATATCCACTCATACAACATTCGGGTCACCTCCTGGGCAAGTTCAGACCATGCACTTTTCTTTATCTGTACCATTCCACATAGAAAACAAGGTTAATAGTTCTCAAGCTATCATTGCAGGGAACTTGAAGCAGTTAACTTCAGAGAAAATTGAACCACTCTTGGAGCACACACTCGGGTTTACATAACTAAACTCGTCAGACTCCCTATCTTCCAGTCTCTTTGCCACTTTGGAGCATGTTACAAACATATTGGCCCCCTTGAAGC
This sequence comes from Ambystoma mexicanum, assembly GCF_040938575.1. Lineage (NCBI taxonomy): Eukaryota > Metazoa > Chordata > Amphibia > Caudata > Ambystomatidae > Ambystoma > Ambystoma mexicanum. The sequence goes on along the minus strand of NC_090937.1, from coordinate 1,214,386,651 downwards.
TGAAAAAGAAACATCTTGAGGGAAAAATAAGCAAACCATGGTTCCCTTCAGACTTGCAAACTTTGAAATCCTCTTTACTCAAAGCATTTCATGCCTGGAAAGCTAACCCAAATTCTACATCTTTGGAGGCCTACAAAAGAGCTGCCTAAAAAGTATAATCTGCGATAACAGTTGTGAAAAATAACTTTCATAACCTTAGGATATATCAAGCAACCTCAGATTTGAAAGAGCTGTTTAGTCTCTTGAAAGAGCAAGAGACCCCCCCCCTCCCCTGGCCTCTATTATCATTAAAATTGCAAATTGGTGTCTGCAGATTCAAAAGGCCATGTCTCAAAAAGTCACGGACATCCGAGATGGTATAACGTCTAAGAAATCTTCCCTGGCCTCAAATCTTGGTACGGCCGATCCTAAACCTTTCATTAGAGACCCTACCATACCTATCTTCAACTTTCATTCTATCTCCATGAAGGAACTTAAGAAAGTTGTCACTCAAATCAAGGCCTCTAAATGCAAGAGTTACCCATGTTCTTCCCTTATTAAGACCTGTAAT